>NC_140024.1:8608508-9077519 GCF_964263955.1 Coregonus lavaretus | reverse complement strand
CACCTTGTCTTATGACAATAACACTGAGATGGTGCCTGTGTAAATCCTCTATCCTTCCATAATGATCAAATTCACATACAGTACGTGCACATACACACACATACTCTATTTCCTCTCTCCAGTCATTGTTACCTATTGGCCGACTGTGAGACTGCACAATGAACGGCGTGCATATATCATCAGGCAAGACGTAGGAGGCAGGAGATTGCACAATCCCTCAGATGCAGTGATACAGATGCTTATGAGATATACTCTTAAGGTAATGTATTATATAGAGTGAGGCAATTGTTCCCTATACACGCATACAGTATATGCATCCAGTGTCCGAGTCTGTTGCCTCAGAAACCCTGAGGATATGACAAGGTTGCCATTGTTCACACCAAGGTGCTGGGTTATTGAGTGCATGATCAGATTCATACAGCTACTCATGGGTATTTTCAGAGTTTAGTGCAGATTCATAATAAATGGGTATTTGTGATATAACCTTGAAAGGGTTGCAATGATTAGCGCTCCCATGTCAGTGTTTGCGAGCTGATATGTGGTGTTAACCTCTCCTCTAGCGACTGCCGGCTCTGCTTCCTGCGTCCTGGCCTTGGCTGGATCTGTAGATGTGGTGCTGGTGCATTGAGCGGCTGAACGGAGTCGGCTGGCAAAGTGCCGTGAACTCTGCTCAAACTAATCATTGGAATTAAGCAGTTCACCTCTAATGCTTTGCTTGTGCATTGCTTTGGCTAAATCATCCATTTTTTGGGTTGCTCGCTTTTCCCCAACCAAAAAAGCCATTTGTTTAATCCTAACAAGCTTAATGCTTTCAGTCTCACAGTCTTTTATTGACATTCCATCATTCATTGTCTTCTAGATATGCCAGTTAAGTAACCCCAATTATTCTGGGGATATTATACAAGCACCGTATGTGTACCACTATAGAGAGCTCATTATGGAGACATGTTGGGATGTGACCTTTATGTCACCCTCAATGGGTGAATGTAATGTAGGTCTATATTCATTCAAGACATGCACTAAACATTAGGAAGACAGGATCAATTTGGCATAATTGAGGTTACAAATTATTCAAATCTGATTATTCAAATCTATGATCATAATTATCTAAAACCTACTAATTGGCCTCTTGCAGTGATCGTGGGCAGCTAAGAAACCCTTTGAGCCAGTAGATGTTTGGCTCAGCTCTCCATCTCTCTCCTATGGATGGCATCCTCAGCATGAGTAGCTGCAGGCAGCACAGCTTATCCCTGTGCGTCTACTCCCATACACGGCCCAGGAGCAAAACTGGGACTACAAAGTAATCTTGTTAAGAATGGATGTTGTTATTGTGCATTTGGCTTCATGGTTAGCTAGGAGCACACGTGGGCTGCCGGAAGAAGACAATGGGAAGTGGTGGGAGGAAAGCTTATTTCTGGAATTTTTAAAGATGACAGCAACCACCGCACTTCCCCTCGCACCTCACCCTCATGTACCAAAATAACAACAAAGAGGAAATCAACAATGGCGGTGACATTTGCTATTTCTTTACCAATCTCCACTAGTGAAGATGATGATAATCATAGCAGAGTGAAAGGAAAAGGGTGCTAACTTTAATCACTGTTTTGTAGCTATTATGGTGAGTTGAGCAGGAAAAATTGTGAAAGAAAGTATCCATGGAGAATCAATGGCCCAGGCGTTTCTCAGTGACACTGCCTCAGTTAACAGACTATGCCTCTGACCTTTATCACAAATGAATTATTTCTGTTTAATGATCCTTTTGCAAAAATAAAGAAATTGTTGAAATAATTGCTGAAAGAATAAAACTCCTTAAAAGGGCAACCTAGCAGTCTTTCTCAACAACCCAGTGCACGCACAAACTCATATCCTCTGAAAATGTGTTTTGCTGTATTAGCATTTCCATGGTGTCCATGATTCAACAACAAAGCCTTACAAATGAAGATTAAGCCCAACAAATAGAAAGGATATACTGGCAGGTAGTAGTGGCAATGCAGGCTTTATGTGTGAAACCAATGGATATACAATATTTGCAGATATTGGAGTTCTTTCTCGCTTTTCTTTTGGATGGGGGGGGGGGGGGGGGGGGCATGAAAAATTCAGAACGTTGAAATATAAAATCCAGATGAGTCATGAATCCTTAATGGAAATCAAGACTGAACATGTAGGGTATTGGAATTGTGCTGAAACAACGATGACTTTCTTTGTTAGCTGCCAATTGTGTTGGTTATGGGCTTCTGATTTAGACACACACACACACATGTCGTTATACAGCATCTCTTCTCTGTATTGTGTTGTTCAGACATGTGCCCTTGGCTGATAGTAAGCAAGAGGGATGGGAGGAATAAGAGTAAGCCAAAAATGGTGTGAAAAGCTATGACTTACAGTACAGTGAAATGCATTATTCTTGGGGCGTAGCTATAATGGTATATCATCAGTTTGGTTATGCAACTGAAAAGGACATGTATGATAGTGTTCATAGAGATTCACAAGATAAGTCTGAAAATCTTTTTTTATTTTTTCTCGCTCTTCATACAATGGACAGTTACTGTATGCATTTTTTTTTGTTATCAATAGTAAAGAGTCCAATGATCAAATTTACATATGTTTAAAGTCTGTTGACATTATTCTACATCACTGTCCATGTGGACTGATGTTTAACTTGAGCCCCATATCCTGAGCTGATCTGGTTACCCTGGAACTGAGAACAAACATCAAGGAGTTCACCTGCTCCACCACATAGTGAGAAATGGCACAACCTCATGTGCATGATCATTTAAACAGCGCGACCAATGTCAATTACAGATACATATTGTAGATGTATGATGTTTATTGATCATTGACCTATGAGGAACAGGTACCTGGGGATCCAGTCCCTATATTTACAGTTGCTGTGACAGTTTCATCACTTCATATCTTAAATTGATCTTAAAATGTATCACACTCACTCATAGGGGATGACCTAGCAAACCGATTGCAACCTCTGGATCGATGCTAACACACAGCACCATATTTCTCACTATTTGTATATTCCCCTGCCTGGTGATGTTTGCTGAATTACAGTAGCCTGTATCCCCACTGTTAAAATATGCCATGTTTATCAATGTTTTCCTGCACACAAAAAAAGAATGTCATGTTTCCTTATCTCCCATTTATAGAGATACACAGTGTGTGCTGTGTAAATGCTAATGCTAGTGGGGTATCCATGTTGATGACCTTTTCTTTTTGTTGATGCACAATGTTTTCATAAATAGCGTACTGATAGCCCAGGCTGTGTAATTACTGCACTACAACACATGGAGCCTCTTTATTAGTTTTCTGACAATGGCCAGCCTCATCACAGCCGGCGGGTAGGAAACTCACTCCTGTTGTCTTGTATATACAAAGATGATTCCCCGTATGCCGTCCTCTCTTCACACAGTTTCTAGGGCTTTTGAATAAGCTAATGCTTAAAGATGCATATTCAGTGGAACATATTCAGCCTAAATGTAAGTCCACTTTAAGCCTGTTGAGTTACATATCTTCGTCTTATTTCATTAATAAGGGCACAATACAACATGTGGGTGTTGTAATAATACAGCTCTATCACTACATCTGATTTATATCAAGTAGGATAAAAGCAAAGCCAATTAACACTGAGGTTATGACTAGCTGACAATGGCTGTTGTATTATTCATGTTAGTTTCTGTTCTTTTCATTTAATCATGGCAATGATGTTCAGACATTAAAATATGAACTCAATAACCTTTTCAACAATGTACTTAGTGAGAGATACTAATTTCAAGGTAGCCTGCTCATCAACGGACTGAACAGGTTCATCTCAACACATCTGATGGTTTGGACCTTTGAAGAATCGGAAGGAGTCTTTTGGATTGGATTATCAAACATTTACAATGCAAGAGAAGGGAGATTCCATCCTTTGTTGCATCACTAGTAGCAAGGATGCTGCATTCCAAAAAGGTCTGTGCATATGTAATTGAATCCCACTCTGTCTGCACTAGCTTTGCACTTGTCGATAAGGATCACGCTCTGCAGGTTCGGCTCTTGGGATTAGGGCAGAGGCGTTTGATCTGAGAAAGGAGAGGGAAACGGTTTGCATAAAATCACAACTCCACTGAATCCATTATGAAAAAGACTGTGTCAGCTGATTGAGGGTATTGTCACATGCCCAGCCCTGGACTTAGCCTAGCTTCTTGTGTCCTCAGGATACCTTTGTCAACAATTAGCTCATACAATGGTGATACAGTGCTAGATCTTTCTTCTTGCTCTATCCATATACACCCCCACACACCTCAGCACACTTTCCCAAACAAAAGAAACAGTGTTGCTCAAATCACGTTGGCCCAACCAACACAGCATGTCTCATCACACCGGAAAGTTAACTTGACTTTTATCATACGAGCTGCGGTCGGCCTGGCAGATTATGGCATGCCCAGAAGTGCCTTGGATAAGCTATCTGGGTCCCCTGTGCCCGCCTGGATCAGCGCGCCTAGTCAACACAGTAAAGGGGCTGGATGTGCCAGTTACGGAACATAATTACTACTAATGACCATTAGGAGTTCAGTTTTCACCCTCCAGGGGTTGGAGAAAGGGCTTTTGTCTTATCAGTTGATTAGAGCAAATAGAGGGGCCGGATCCTGCAAGTTAAGTAAACGGGGGCTAAAATGTGTTGCATTATCTGGGGAAGACTAATGGAGCAGCTAAGAGTCCATCTCCCACTAATGTACACCACACATACGGAACCGCTTACAAGAGTCATAAAATCTGGACACATTTGTTCCCCACTGAAATTACACAGTGGGGGAAAAAAGTATTTAGTCAGCCACCAATTGTGCAAGTTCTCCCACTTAAAAAGATGAGAGAGGCCTGTAACTATGACAGACAAATTGAGGAAAAAAAATCCAGAAAATCACATTGTAGGATTTTTAATGAATTTATTTGCAAATTATGGTGGAAAATAAGTATTTGGTCACCTACAAACAAGCAAGATTTCTGGCTCTCACAGACCTGTAACTTCTTCTTTAAGAGGCTCCTCTGTCCTCCACTCGTTACCTGTATTAATGGCACCTGTTTGAACTTGTTATCAGTATAAAAGACACCTGTCCACAACCTCAAACAGTCACACTCCAAACTCCACTATGGCCAAGACCAAAGAGCTGTCAAAGGACACCAGAAACAAAATGGTAGACCTGCACCAGGCTGGGAAGACTGAATCTGCAATAGGTAAGCAGCTTGGTTTGAAGAAATCAACTTTGGGAGCAATTATTAGGAAATGGAAGACATACAAGACCACTGATAATCTCCCTCGATCTGGGGCTCCATGCAAGATCTCACCCCGTGGGGTCAAAATGATCACAAGAACGGTGAGCAAAAATCCCAGAACCACACGCGGGGACCTAGTGAATGACCTGCAGAGAGCTGGGACCAAAGTAACAAAGCCTACCATCAGTAACACACTACGCCACCAGGGACTCAAATCCTGCAGTGCCAGACGTGTCCCCCTGCTTAAGCCAGTACATGTCCAGGCCCGTCTGAAGTTTGCTAGAGTGCATTTGGATGATCCAGAAGAGGATTGGGAGAATGTCATATGGTCAGATGAAACCAAAATATAACTTTTTGGTAAAAACTCAACTCGTTGTGTTTGGAGGACAAAGAATGCTGAGTTGCATCCAAAGAACACCATACCTACTGTGAAGCATGGGGGTGGAAACATCATGCTTTGGGGCTGTTTTTTTGCAAAGGGACCAGGACGACTGATCCGTGTAAAGGAAAGAATGAATGGGGCCATGTATCGTGAGATTTTGAGTGAAAACCTCCTTCCATCAGCAAGGGCATTGAAGATGAAACGTGGCTGGGTCTTTCAGCATGACAATGATCCCAAACACACCGCCCGGGCAACGAAGGAGTGGCTTCGTAAGAAGCATTTCAAGGTCCTGGAGTGGCCTAGCCAGTCTCCAGATCTCAACCCCATAGAAAATCTTTGGAGGGAGTTGAAAGTCTGTGTTGTCCAGCGACAGCCCCAAAACATCACTGCTCTAGAGGAGATCTGCATGGAGGAATGGGCCAAAATACCAGCAACAGTGTGTGAAAACCTTGTGAAGACTAAAGAAAACGTTTGACCTGTGTCATTGCCAACAAAGGGTATATAACAAAGTATTGAGAAACTTTTGTTATTGACCAAATACTTATTTTCCACCATAATTTGGAAATAAATTCATAAAAATTTATACAATGTGATTTTCTGGATTTCTTTTGTCATTTTGTCTGTCATAGTTGACGTGTACCTATGATGAAAATTACAGGCCTCTCTCATCTTTTTAAGTGGGAGAACTTGCACAATTGGTGGCTGACTAAATACATTTTTTCCCCACTGTACGTTTCAGGCTTTTGACATTTCTCCAAATTCACTCCGTGGACCTTTGTTTTTCTCTGTTGTCGCACCTTGGATTTTTAGCACTCGCATCCAAACGTTGATGGCACTGATGTTGGTTTTCCTCCTGCTAGATTAATTAGCATATGTAAATGAACAATTGATATGGATCTTCCCCTCTTAGATGAACATTTTGCATAGCAAATTGCCAAGCAAGTAATTACTTATTGACAGACTCATATTTTAGAGAAAATTATAACATGAGGTGGAAACAGGGCCAAGTTGATAACCTCTGCTTAATCAATAGGTGGACATGAGTTGAGAGAGAGAGCACTGCCAATCAAGATTGAATAATTAACTTTGTGCAGCTTCAGATTCACCTCTTGTTGAGACTCATCATCATTATCAGCATCCCGTCCACCTTCAACTGCAGGCCAAAGTTGGTTGGTAACACTGTTTCACTAACGTAAAGTCAAACTTTATCCTGAAGATACTCCACCTCCTAACATGCATACAATCTTTATGAACAGTCGAGAATAAAATGTGGGAGAATACAATGCGCACAAAATAATGTTTATTTTATTCACCAATGTCCTAAGGCATGTTTGCGAGGCCCACATATCCAATCTGGTGATGGCTGGACTCCAAGGCAACTCTAACCAACCAAATGTACCATGTAACCTTGAACACGATGACCCCCTATAACCTTGAACATTGGGAGTCACAAAAGTCAATAAGCAATTAATATCACTTTGGCCAGGCACTTAGAATTGTGACTGTGAACATTAGATCCGTTGTAATTATCCCATTCATAATCCTACATCAATAATAATATTTCCTTTGTCTGCATCAGCCTTAATTGCGAAATATTTTCAATGTGTTTGCATCAGCCCTATTCCCCCTTTAATATCATCCTTCCAGCGAGAGTGGCACCATGAGGAAAGAAAGAGAGGAAAAATCTGTGCAGCTGCGCTTTCTACCAAGTAATTGAATCCCTCAAAAAGGGTTTCATTTTTCTTCATTTCTCTGGGACCACAGGACCTTTAAACAGACCTATGCACCAAAAGAAGGCACCATAGAACACAATTATAATTCCAATATAGTGTTGTAGAGAAAATGTAAACAGATAGCTGGCTGCAAAGCTTGCCTTCCTATTTTCCCAAAAGACTGGTAATAAAGTAGAACAGATGTAACAATCGAAAGAGCTTTATACCTCTGTCCTTTTCTTGCTCCAGAAATTGAAAACTGTGGGCCAGCATAGATGCTAGGAGGAGAAGGGATACTCTAGATTTATGGGAGAGGGGAATTTCGCCATGGGCGTTAATGCGGTTTGTAAATATAATATAATGTATGAGTATTGATAAGTATAAATGGTGTTCTACAAAGCTGACATGCCTGCTTTCCCATACAATATATCTCTGTGTTTTGTCACAGGCTTAATTTCAGAGTGGTTAACTGCCAGACTCTGAGGGGAAAATAAACAAACACAGTCCCCCCAGATATCTGAACAAGTGCAAATTGGTGGCAAACTTTGATTTGTAGAGTGCTTGTTGTATATTGGCAAATCTGGAATTCTCCAGGCAAGATATTTTTATCCCCATCCATTTTCTCTGAATATTCTGTTTGTTGCGTTCTGTCTTGGGGCAGCATTTGTTTTATGTCTGGTTTTGTTTTCCTGTTTATACCCCAATCCTTATGATGCACAAACTAGTGAGCTGCTTATCATTATTCTCTGGCTGTGGTTACAACTGTTGTATTAATGACTAGTGGTGAAAGTTATGGAAGGCATACAATTAGTGCCTCAGGACAAATCATTGTTTTTGTCATCGTGTTCAATGACCAGAAAAGCATATCTGAAAACAAATATTGCATTTTAGCAAAAAAATTACAATATTGTTAATTATAGTGTCTTTGCACAGTTATAGTTCTTTGCATATTTAATTGGAGCGGAAATGCCTCTGCATTTGTGGAAGGGTTGAATATAGAAGATAAAACCTGTCAAATAATTAAAGTATCCTCTTAGGAAGCATTGTGTTATGAGCCATTCGTCACCATGAGCAAAACGTGTCCCTTTATAATATGAATGCCAATTAGCAAAAACAAGTTCCATTCCCCAAACACATTAATTAGTAAATAGTTTTTGTTTATTTCCTTCTCGATTCACTTGTCGTTTTGTGGTAGTAATTAAGCAATAGTGTTGAGGAAAACACATTTCGGTATAGCTTCGTTTATCCTGCTACTGATGCCTTGGGATTCATTTCCGGCTCAGGACATGTAGGCCATATGATCTACTGTCCTGACCTTTAGCTTATGAATCCAATCTTGTGGAGTTAGTCACTTAGCCTGGGAGAAGGCTTCTGCAGGCAGTTAAAGTGACGATCCCAACTGGCCTAGCCCTCTGATGTGTGTAAATCAGGGAGCTGGGTCGGGCCAGGCTCTCTGGCAAGCAGCTCTGGGAATGCCAGGCAGTGTGACTTCACTGTCTGAGTGGACTAGCAAGCCACTGAAGAACAAGTCATCCGTCTGCTCTGACACTGACACTGTAAAAGTTGTCCTCAGGCAAGGACTCCCTCTGTACAGCATGAGGAGTAGGTGTTAGCGGGAAAGTGTCATGGGCGCTCTCTTTTCCTCTCTTTTTCTCGCAAACACACTCTCTCTCTCCCACACACACACACACATACACACACACACACACACACACACACTGGTACATAGAGTGGAGGCTATGAAAACAAGGTTAGTCTAGCACCATCTGCCATATACATTAAGCTCCAAAAAATAACAATCATTTTTCAACAAATCATTGCAGATTTCCTGAGTGGATTTGTTGATTTGTTGTCAGGGGAATTGATATATGGACTTCTGATCTTCTGATTAGGATATGATGAGATCTGCCCCATTGTGACTTCAACTAAATTGACTGTATCTATTGTATATCATGTATTATAGCTGTGCCTTATGTAGGTACCAGAAACCTATTGGTTTCCCATTTGTGACTGAACTATCACTGTTTGTTTGCTAGTTTTCTTTCTACCAGCTTGTCCCCTTGGATAGAAGTTGTATTATGTTGTGATCCCTCCAATAACAAGCTGTTTGAGGTCTAGCTGGTGCCCCAGTTAGAGAAGGGCATGAAGTTACTGTAAGTTAGTTTAGTGTCGGGCGCCTGGTAACCGTGCATGGTCATGAACAGGCTGTGTTGAAAAATGGCTAATCAAAAGATCCACAGTGTGAGTGACAGCATCAAAGTGGATCTGCATACTGGGGGAATTCTCCAACTTTCTGATTCTCTGCAATTAAGTCTGTGTGGGAAAAAAAATGCATGCTGTGATGATTTCTTTCACCAGGCGCAAACAACATGAGCACTTCTCAATTCTGCTGTTGTGCTTGTGTACATTATTCTCAACCCCAGGAGAGTCAGGAGTTGAGAGAATTAAAAAGGAAGAGAGGGAACTGAAGGGTGGAACAGAGGTAGAGGGAGAAATACAGTATTTTCACACCATTATTGTTGCAGAGCCTTCTTACAGCAGTAACAATGTTAGATAAATTATACATCGTACAATCAAACGCTGTTCTTCCTCTATTATGACCACAACCGACCCCAAATAAGAACTTGTTTTTGACCTAAAATACTTGGAATTGATAGTTTCTGGCTTTAAAACGTCTTGGAAGAAGTATCTCTATATCTCAATTCATTTGCTCTAAATGTAAGAAAATATGGCAGATAACTCTTGTTATCTCTTCCTCTATATACAACTCCATATTTGTGTTTTATCTACCCATACAGGTATTTCAGGTCAATAGATTTTACCACCCCATTTCTGTGTATGTTAGCATTTTTGTAAGCATCTGGAGTGACTAAATTGATATTGGAACCTGTAATAGAAGCCAGAGGAGCATTGGACAATGGTGAGATTGATGAGTGTTTGGGTGCTTTCCCTATGACCCTTCTGCATCTGGCAGGAACAGAGTCAGGCAGGTGTGACAGCCAGAATCCATCTCCCAGTCAGGGGTAATAGGAAGGTGCGCTCATACAGGGACAACCCCCCCCCCCCCCCCCCTTCCTGCTATAGCCACCATTCCAGGAAGGACTCTATTTGCTTCAGTGTCTTCCAGTAGGCTATTGGTCTGCTCTCTTATATGATTAGGATGACTTATGGCATTTTTCTGACACGTTCGCTCTGCACAAGACTGCTGCTTTCAAGTAACTACACTGATTCTATAGTGTCATGAAATATACACTACATGACCAAAAGTATGTGGACACATGTTCGTCGAACATCTCATTCCAAAATAATAATAAAATAATAATAAAAAATAATATGCCATTTAGCAGACGCTTTTATCCAAAGCGACTTACAGTCATGCGTGCATAAATGTTTGTGTATGGGTGGTCCCGGGGATCGAACCCACTACCTTGGCGTTTCAAGCGCCGTGCTCTACCAGCTGAGCACGGCGAAATCATGGGCATTAATAGAGTTGGCCCCCCTTTGCTGCTATAACAGCCTCCACTCTTCTGAGAAGGCTTTCCACTAGATGTTGGAACATTGCTAAGGGGACTTGCTTCCATTCAGCCACAAGAGCGTTAGTGAGGTCGGGCATTGTTGTTGGGCGATTAGGCCTGGCTTGCGGTTGCCGTTTCAATTAATGCCAAAAGTGTTCGATGGGGTTTAGGTCAGGGCTCTGTGCAGGCCAGTCAAGTTCTTCCACACGGATTTTGACAAACCATTTCTGTATGGACCTCTCTTTCTGCACGGGGGCATTGTCATGCTGAAACAGGAAAGGGCCTTCCCCAAACTGTTACCACAAAGTTGGAAGCACAGAATCATCTAGAATGTCATTGTATGCTGTAGCGTTAATATTTCCCTTCACTGGAACTAAGGGGCCTAGCCCAAACCATAAAAAAACAGCCCCAGACCATTATTCCTCCACCAAACTTTACAGTTGGCACTATGCATTGGGGCAGATAGCGTTCTCCTGGCATCCGCCAAACCCAGAATCATCCGTCGGACTGCCAGATGGTGAAGCGTGATTCATCACTCCAGAGAACGCGTTTCCACTGCTCCAGAGTCCAATAGCGGCGAGCTTTACACCACTCCAGTCGAAGCTTGGCATTGCACATGGTGATCTTAGGCTTGTGTGTGGCTGCTCGGCCATGGAAACCCATTTCATGAAGCTCCCGACGAACAGTTATTGTGCTGACGTTGCTTCCAGAGGCAGTTTGGAACTCGGTAGTGAGTGTTGCAACTGAGGACAGATGATTTTTACACGCTACGCGCTTCAGCACTCGGCGGTCCCATTCTGTGAGCTTGTGTGACTTACGTTGCGTGGCTGAGCCGTTGTTGCTCCTAGACATTTCACAATACAGCACTTACAGTTGACCGGGGCAGCTCTAGCAGAGAAAGGTGGCATCCTATGATGGTGCCACGTTGAAAGTCACTGAGCTCTTCAGTATGGGCCATTCTACTGCCAATTTTTGTCTATGGCTATCTGCTTGATTTTATACACCTGTCAGCAATGGGTGTGGCTGAAATTACCGAATCCACTCATTTGAAGGGGTGATGTAGTGTATTTGCATGAATAGGTAATACGGTAATGCATATATATTCTGAAATGTACTGTACTGTACTTTATCCCAAGATAACACTACAAGACAAGCTCTGTTTCATAGGGTATTTTCAGCATATCATATCTAAGTTATTTAATACTGTAGTAGGGGAAGTGACTAAATGCAGTCATGCAGACTCTCTCTCGGTGGTAAAAGCAGCTCAATGCCGTGTGGCCGAGCAGTATTGTTCGAGTGCGTAACTCTGCAGCCCTGGAGTGTAGCCCTGTCACTGGCATGGAAAATCCCTTTGTGGCTCAGCTCTGATGTAAATCACAGGTAAGGGGAATCTGAGTCTGGCTGATGTACCAGCAGTGTGCCATGAAATCTCTGTTGACATTACCGATGGGCAATTCCAGAAAGAGAGGGAAAAACAGACACATGAACAATTCAAAAAGTCAGTTTTGACTCCTGTCTTTTCCACTATGTATCTTCTACTTTTTCCCCTTTACCAGCTTTCATCTGCACATTTACAGCACTGAAGATACCATCCCTGACACAGAGTAGCTAGTTAAAAAAAAGAACTCCTAATTCACCTGCTCATTCTTACATTTACAATACCCCAAAGGCCTAACCTGTTTTCTTATTTTGTCTTGGGTAACCTTTAAACAGACTAAGATATTTTCCAGATTTGATGGGGAGAGAAAAGCAGATAACTTTCAAATGAAGTGAGGTAGCTAGGGAGATGAGTTACATGAAGCAATTTCCATGTTCTTCGGCACCGCAGGGAGGAAGAAATTACTCTCTTTCTGTAGCATATAACAATATTTAGTTGAAATTATCTAGACTGAAGTGCTGGACTAAAATTGCAGCACTTAATATGAATGTTCACGACCTTGTCTGTTATTTTGCTACATTCTTTTTAGTGGTGCAGTGTGATGTAAAAGGTCAGCCATTTTGCCATGGGATAAAGTTATGTAATTCTGGATAGGTCTTGTGTATTTTGTCTCAAATGACAGAGCATTGTGAACTCAGAGCTACAATGATAATGCACTTAAATGGCTGAGTTTCTAAAGGAAGAAAAAACAGCACCGCTGCTCTCTGTGGGAGGGTATGGTGATGTCTCTCTCCCTAGTTATTGGTTCCTTTTTCTCAGCAGTGTGAAACACATACACACAAGCATGACTCACACAGACAGTGCTTCAGCTTGTAGCTGCCGTCCACTCTGAGGTGATGTGACATCTTCAAACACAGCTTTGTGTAATTCCACATTCAACTAGACTATCTGCGTTGACGGTGCTGCCTAAGTGAGGGACCTTTTATGTCCCCCTGTAGGGAGCTGCCAACTGCTGCTGTTTAGAGCACTGCTTAATTGTTTTCCACTACAGCAATGCATATATTTTTTTGTTCTCCTAGGAACATAAAATGGAGCTGTTATGTGCATATCTAATGACAATCGACAACCCAAGCTTCTTAAGGGGGAAAAAATATTAATCTATGAAAGCAATGTTTGTAGATTTGTTACATGCCCGCAGATAAATTGCTCTCTGATACCTATACATTAAATCCCCCAATGGAGAGATATGTAAACCATGTTTCTATATAAATTACAGCTGTTGCTGTGTCTTTCTTGCTGTATTTTGTCCTTAGTTTAATATGCCTGCTAGCCCACCATAGGGTACAGATACTTGTTTTTAGTGCACTTGTGACATATTTTTCAGTAGGACATAATTACGATTTATTCCTACAGAGAAAACTAAACTGAAGTTGTCCAAGACGCCAGCTCAAGCACTCGAAGTCTATTATTTTCTTATTGAGATGTCGCACAGGGGGGCATCTGCAGTCGCAATGGTCTGCCTCTTTTTTTCCGTGGGAGGGAGCCCTAAATAAAGGTTATTGCACTGCATGTCTCTCTTAGTGCTTTGTTATTTATGTCATGACTCATTGTACAGAACATGGGGGTATAGTCCCCTAGAAGTGTACTGGTTAAACTTATCCTAGAATAAGATTCTATGATTTTACTGGAATTATTATTCTGATAAATGCATTGTTATTCTATAGTCACTCCGATAGGTTGATAGGCTGTTCGATAGGCTGTTTGAGAAGGTCTGAATCCTAATCAACCTGCCTACACATTGTTTGAAGTACAATAGACCAACATACAGTGGGGGGAAAAGTATTTAGTCAGCCACTAATTGTGCAAGTTCTCCCACTTAAAAAGATGAGAGAGGCCTGTAATTTTCATCATAGGTACACGTCAACTATGACAGACAAATTGAGGAAAAAAAATCCAGAAAATCACATTGTAGGATTTTTAATGAATTTATTTGCAAATTATGGTGGAAAAGAAGTATTTGGTCACCTACAAACAAGCAAGATTTCAGGCTCTCACAGACCTGTAACTTCTTCTTTAAGAGGCTCCTCTGTCCTCCACTTGTTACCTGTATTAATGGCACCTGTTTGAACTTGTTATCAGTATAAAAGACACCTGTCCACAACCTCAAACAGTCACACTCCAAACTCCACTATGGCCAAGAACAAAGAGCTGTCAAAGGACACCAGAAACAAAATTGTAGACCTGCACCAGGCTGGGAAGACTGAATCTGCAATAGGTAAGCAGCTTGGTTTGAAGAAATCAACTGTGGGAGCAATTATTAGGAAATGGAAGACATACAAGACCACTGATAATCTCCCTCGATCTGGGGCTCCACGCAAGATCTCACCCCGTGGGGTCAAAATGATCACAAGAACGGTGAGCAAAAATCCCAGAACCACACGGGGGGACCTAGTGAATGACCTGCAGAGAGCTGGGACCAAAGTAACAAAGCCTACCATCAGTAACACACTACGCCGCCAGGGACTCAAATCCTGCAGTGCCAGACGTGTCCCCCTGCTTAAGCCAGTACATGTCCAGGCCCGTCTGAAGTTTGCTAGAGTGCATTTGGATGATCCAGAAGAGGATTGGGAGAATGTCATATGGTCAGATGAAACCAAAATATAACTTTTTGGTAAAAACTCAACTCGTCGTGTTTAGAGGACAATGAATGCTGAGTTGCATCCAAAGAACACCATACCTACTGTGAAGCATGGGGGTGGAAACATCATGCTTTGGGGCTGTTTTTCTGCAAAGGGACCAGGACGACTGCTCCGTGTAAAGGAAAGAATGAATGGGCCATGTATCGTGAGATTTTGAGTGAAAACCTCCTTCCAGCAAGGGCATTGAAGATGAAACGTGGCTGGGTCTTTCAGCATGACAATGATCCCAAACACACCGCCCGGGCAACGAAGGAGTGGCTTCATAAGAAGCATTTCAAGGTCCTGGAGTGGCCTAGCCAGTCTCCAGATCTCAACCCCATAGAAAATCTTTGGAGGGAGTTGAAAGTCCATGTTGCCCAGCGACAGCCCCAAAACACCACTGCTCTAGAGGAGATCTGCATGGAGGAATGGGCCAAAATACCAGCAACAGTGTGTGAAAACCTTGTGAAGACTTACAGAAAACGTTTGACCTGTGTCATTGCCAACAAATAAACTTTTGTTATTGACCAAATAATTATTTTCCACCATAATTTGCAAATAAATTCATTAAAAATCCTACAATGTGATTTTCAGGAGAAAAAAAATCTCATTTTGTCTGTCATAGTTGACGTGTACCTATGATGAAAATTACAGGCCTCTCTCATCTTTTTAAGTGGGAGAACTTGCACAATTGGTGGCTGACTAAATACTTTTTTTCCCCACTGTAGCTACTGTAGTAGGTCAAAGCTGTGTGCTGGAAATCTTGGTAGAGCATGTGAAGTAAGCGTTGTGGTGCTCATGTGAATTTCCTTTCTTTTTTCAGTTTCAGACCAATGCCTACTTCTCACTTAAAACATTGTTTTTGTGTTTAATAGACATATGACTTAATAATAGTGTGTTTGATTGTTGACCATGTTTTGTGAAGAAGTTACAAAACATCCCTCATAATACTCTGTAAATTGGAGTAGGTCACAGCTACGTTTCAACTCAAAAGTCCATCATGAAGAACAGCAGCCCCATTGTCTAAAGCTGCGGATAGTCTGGTGGTCCATTGTGACATATCCATTTGACTTTGCAACCACCATCTGCTGGACGCACAGCCCGACCGCGCACCTCCCCAACATTCTCAACCGACGTGGTGATGGTTGGAGAAATGGCTTGAGACGTGCCAAGAATTCGAAAAGTCTTAAAGTTAACGGTCCAATATTCTAGAACACTGGTGTGTAGATGCGTACATGTTTTGGACTCTGATAAGCACTTAACACTTAACAATGTGTTGCCTGTAGTGGTGTCATTTACAAGATCACATTGCATGTTTTACTGGAGAATGAGATGCCTATCTTCTCTCTTCTAGCTAATTCATTCAGTTGTTCAATAATTATAAAACAAAAGAATGTTGAAATATGAATTACAAACCCAAGCAGCGCCATCTGGACAACAATAACAATCCATCATAACGAAATGATGTATCAAATTAGACTTGCTACAGGTTCCATCTGTACCTTGCGAAATCAATCTCATTCTGATTTGAGTAGGTCAGCTGCGTGAAAAAATAAATTAATTTGCTCCTTGATTGTTGTTGTTTTGTTCGGGCTTCTCCCCCAGCCTGTGGTGTATATATTTAGGCTCATAGGTAGGCTAATCATACTGTGGAGGAGGTTAAAGCTAAAACCTACCCCCGTTTAACACACCGCACGGCATCCATCTCCTAATGAATTTTTACTGCTACAGCTCCTTTGTCTCTGCACTCTACATAATGCAGAGGTTTCTGCCTGGGCTTAGACCTTGTTACACAGATTCTCAGAGAATGCATATGGAATGGCTATACGATGGATAGAGATACTTATTGTGTCAAGTGCCCTGATTTTACTTTATAGTTAAATATTTGTATAGCACACTTGTGAAGACGTCAGTAGCAGATTGATTAGCTCAGGTTGGGAAATTGTTAAAAATTAAATGACTCTATAGGGATAGTTTATTGCATACCAAATGTTATTCCTTCACTATAGCCCGTAAGGCCTTTAAAGTGTACTGCAAAATCATTTTCCATTTCCAAGTTTCTCTCAGCAGGCAGGCAGCCTGAAATACACCCTCCTCACACACACAGGCACGCACGCAATCACACACACACACACACACACACACACACACACACACACACACACACACACACACACACACACACACTCACAAACAACTTATTTTCATGGATGAGTACATCTAATTGCATTGGCCTCTTAGACTAAAGGTAGCCGAGTCATTTGCTCTGTGATCCTTTTGCCTTTGAATGAATCTTGTGAAGCAATTGTCTGGCCCAACAATAACAGAATGGCCGCCACTTCTTCCTCTTCTCTCCCTCTGGAGGGTTCTGCATTGAGAGGTTGCACCATTCAAGACAGTGGATCTGACTGTAATTTTTGTACCTCTCATTGGTGGAGTAGTGTGGTTCTCACTGAGGACATTTTTGTCAGATTTGATTAAAATGGTACTTTCATGGGATGGACTGCAGGGAAAATTGTCCCCAAGAATAGCTAAGTGTATCATATATCATGCATCGAGCCATCTGTTCCTTAAATTCCAAATGTTATTGCAATATTTAGAATTACAGATGATTAATGTAGGTGAAATTAACAAATGTAATCTTCCTAATGAAAAAGTGTCTGTATAAATTGCTAGACTTCTTGCTCAGAATCAAGTAACTACAGTAAATAATTCCTTAGTGTAGCCTTAAGGTAAAGTGGAATATACTTTATATATATATATGATGCCATGTTTTTAGTGCTACACCCCTATGATGGTAACTGTGACCTCATACAGTGAGATATGATTACAGTGACCAATGTGGACATCATATCTGACCCTTTATCTGATCGTTATCCGATCATATGAGAACGTATAGGAAATAGTCATTCTCATTTTCATACCAGCTGTAAACAAGGTTTCAGTCTGATCACACTTGCTCATATGTTGCGTTGTATATCAGTTGGCTACCCACAGATAGCCAACACCCTCATTCTTAGGTTGTAAAAAGCAAGTCCTTTTGGATGAATTTAACCACACAAATCAGCATATATGGATTTAAGCTTCCAGGGCGAACAGCGCAAAGAAACCCTGGCTAATTGAGCCTTGCGATGGGATTCAGATGAGGAACTGCTCTGACATGCTAGACGCCAGCTGACACCTAGCCTTACAGGGTGACAGGGCCCCCTCTCCCTCACACTCCCTCTCCCTGCAGAGAGGAGCAGCACACGCCCTCTCCATCACTTGCCCTGACAAGGAGCAAAATCATTAATTCGCCATGTAGGGCTTAACGCTACACTTAAGTGTGGAGCCTGAGGCTGACGGGAATGAAATGCTCCTCATTAGGATGCACTATTGTTCCTCCAATTGCTATAAAAGCTCGTCTGGAGTATGGAGTGACATATTTTCTCCTGAGCTTGTCAGTAAAAGCAGCCCCATGTGGCAGTGATTGTGGGTACAGTGGGAAGAGGGTCTGATTCCCGTCATTGTGCATTGAGATTCATAAAGAAGCAGTGAACTATAATGCAGGCCAATAAGCGTGATGTCTGAGTTCTTACATGTAGAGGGTTTTCTAATAAACATAGAGAAATAGATGCATGATGGGAAGTCCGGATATGTGAGCAGTTTTCATTATCATGCAAGGCTGCTGTTGTGACATTGCTATTGGGTTATTTTCCACTCATGAATCTACTTATGCTTATTTAGTGCAGACTTGGTCTTAAGTGCAGTTTGAGGGTTTGAGTGGTTGAGTGTCTGTACCATATAACGTTATCGTTCCGAAATGTGGACAGAATAGTTTTAATGAACACAAAACGGTTAAGGTTAAGTGTTCCCAGAATGTCATTGTTTTCCGGTGCAGTTTTGTTGCCTTGCGGTTGCCTAGGGCGGCAGGTAGCTTAGTGGGTAAGAGCGTTGTGCCAGTAACCGAAAGGTCGCTGGTTCTAATCCCCGAGCCGACTAGGTGAAAAATCTGTCGATGTGCCCTTGAGCAAGGCACTTAAGCCTAATTGCTCCTGTAAGTCGCTCTGGATAAGAGCGTCTGCTAAATGACAAAAAAATGAAATTAAAAATTAATTGCTTACTTGGATAATGATAGACAGCTGTGTCAGCCCCTTTTCTTTAATTCTCCTCTCTGATGATCACTTGTGCATTGTGGTGTAAAGATCATCCTACGAGAGGGGAAGAGGTACCATTTACACTGGACAGTATGCACTGTATCTAGAAACATTCTGGTGAGAGTGGATTTCTCACAGCTTACATGTATTAATATGATGGGGGAGTGGGATGTGGTGGCCTGATATGTATTTTTCTTCCATGATTAGAATAATTGATACAATTATGCTAGGAAGACTTCATACCGTGTATGATGTTTCTTTGCCAGCTTTGTATTTTAACACACACACACAAACACGCACACACACACACGCACACATACACATGCGCACACACACACACACACACACACACACACACACACACACACACACACACACACACACACACACGAACACACACACACACACAAACGCACATGCACACGCACACGCACATGCACACACACACACACAAACACACACACACAGAGAGAGAGAGAGAGAGAGAGGCTCCAAGTAAACTGACATACATTAATTTGGGCTCATTTAAGGGGTTTCGTAGTGTGTGGAATGTTGTGAAGCTGTTGTGTTAATGAGCCACATCTTTCATGTGAAATGATGGCACAATTAGGAAAACAAAAGTGCAAGGTGTGACAATTTAAGTGAATGTGCTTTGTCAGTGTCTGTGAACAGCACCTTTGAGACAGTATATGCATAAAACGGGTTTATAAAAACAATCGTGGGGGCTTCATAGAGGTCGGGATTTTTGTACACACATTTTACCTTGTTACTCTGTCCCCAAACATGGTCTCAAAGGAATACCTCTGGCAAATTTCAGGGCAGAAAATTAAATGGAAGTTGCTGAATAGGATGTTCTGGTGCAAGATCTTTACAAAAATACAAATTAGAAAGAGGACCGCTTCTGGCCATGTTTCAGACCGATGCTGAACATTGTCCAATTTGCAAATGTTCTACTTTATGACCCCATCCCCCCCTGCAATCCTTAGTCACTTACCTTTGGGATCAAGTTCCTAATTTAAGGATAGAATAAAACCAGCCATATCCGCTCCTAATTTGTAAAAAACAAAAAAAACAAAAAAAACATGAAAAGGGTTGTCTGTACTTGAATCCACTAATGTTCACACAATGTGTGCTCGTTTGCCAGACGGCAGTGTCAAAGACATTGACAGGTGACTCTATACATAGGCAGTGGTGGAAAAAGTATTACATTCTCATACTTGAGTAAAAGTAAAGATACCTTAATAGAAAAAGACTCAAGTAAAAGTGAAGTCACCCAGTAAAATACTACTTGAGTAAAAGTCTGAAAGTATTTGGTTTTAAATATACTTAGGTATCAAAGTAAATGTAACTGCTAAAAGTACAAGTAAATTCCTTATATTAATCAAACCAGACGGCACGATTTTCTTGTTTTTTTAAATGTACTGATAGCCAGGGGCACACTCCAATACTCAGACATAATTTACAAACAAAGCATCTGTGTTTATTGAGTCCGCCAGATCAAATGCAGTAGGGATGGCCAGATATTTTCTCTTGATAAGCGCGTGAATTAGGCAATTTTCCTGTCCTGCTAAGCATTCAAAATATAAATAGCACTTTTGGGTGTCAGGTAAAATGTATGGAGTAAAAAGTACTTATTTTCTTTAGGAATGTAGTGAAGTAAAAGTAAAAGGTTTAAAAAATATAAATAGTAAAGTAAAGTACAGATACCCCCAAAAACGAATTAAGTAGTACTTTAAAATATTTTTTACTTAAGTACTTTACACCACTGTACATAGGCAATGAAAGTGTTTGAGGTTGGTTAGAACAAAAACCTCTGGCCATAGTGCATTATTCACACTAATGTGTGCTGGAATTATTATTTGTATACCCTGCTTCATGACAAGATAATAAGGCAGACATGACCCACTTTCTATAGTGTATCAGTTGACCATATGCTTTGTTCTTAGTGGGCCTCAGTTGTCAATATGTACGAAGAAACATGTTAATGACTACATCAGTTGTGCCAACATTGGTCAACATTAATCAAACTCTTATCGTTTAACTTAAAGATAATACCAATGATATAAGAATAAACGGTGAAACTCACCAATTCATTCCTTTTTTTCAGCTACACACAGATTTGGATGTTGGCAGCACACCAATAAAGTATGTCTTGGCTGGCGAGGGGGCGGGTACCATCTTTGCCATCAACGAGATTACGGGAGATATTCACGCCATGAAGAGACTGGACAGAGAGGAGAAGGCAGAGTACACACTAACAGCACAAGTCGTTAACAGAGACACCGATCAACCCCTGGAACCGCCCTCGGAGTTCATCATAAAGGTGCAGGATATCAACGACAATCCGCCACAGTTCGTTGAAGGCCCCTACAGGGCCTCTGTCCCAGAGATGTCTCAAGTTGGTAAGTCAAGTGAAGGCCTTCTTCATTCATCTCTACATCATTTGAGAATATAATCTTTATTTATGTGTAATTGCAGGGTATTTGGGTAACTATCGTGATATGTAATACCCCCCCCCCCAAAATGGTGTATTGTGATGATAACATTGGTCATCATTATAATACAAACACTTTTCAATTACATGTTACCATCATGATTTCCATGTTGTCATATTAAAAATGGTCCTCAGCGTTGAGTAGTAACAATTCCTGCAAGCGGATACCATATATACTTTGAAAACAATGTTTGATATATCCTTAACAATATAGTATATAACCACTACAAAACCTTTTGTATGTAACAGTATGTTAATATATTCATATATTTACATATTTATTTCAGCCAAGCATTCAAATTAGCAGTGCCTGATCACATATTTCAAATGTAGCACACAAAGTTAGCAGAACCTGAAAATGAATCGGCTCGTGTTTCAAGGGTCTCAAAACTGACATTGGAATGGTTACCTTACTGTGAGTATCTTGTAGAAAATGTTTGTCAGAAACAAGTGGGAGAGCAGGAGGTATCTCTTCACCTTTTTGACATGCTGCCTTCAGAAAGAGACATATAGTGGTGTGGTTATTTGGTGTGGTACTGTTGTTCCCTATCATGAAGCTGACATAAGTCAGATATGATTTTACTATGACTGCAAACACATATTGCAGCCTCCAAAATTGCAGTTTTCTCTTACAGTGCATTCAGAAAGTATTCAGACCCCTTGACTTTTTCCACATTTTGTTACGTTATAGCCTTATTCTAAAATGCATTAAATTGTTTTTTTTCTCCTCATCAATCTACACACAATAACCCATTATGATAAAGCAAAAACAGTTTTGTAGAAATTTGAGCAAATGTATTAAAAAAACAAAACAGAACTATCACATTTACATAAGTATTCAGACCCTTTACTCAGTACTTTGTTGAAGCACCTTTGGCAGCGATTACAGCCTCAAGTCTTCTTGGTTATGACGCTACAAGCTTGGCACACCTGTATTTGGGGAGTTTCTCCCATTCTTCTCTGCAGATCCTCTCAAGCTCTGTCAGGTTGGATGGGGAGCGTCGCTGCACAGCTATTTTCAGGTCTCTACAGAGATGTTAGATCAGGTTCCAGGCCGGGCTCTGACTGGGCCACTCAAGGACATTCAGATACTTGTCCCGAAGACACGCCTGCGTTGTCTTGGCTGTGTGCTTAGGACTGTTGACCTGTTGGAAGGTGAACCTTCATCCCAGTCTGAGTTCCTGAGCACTCTGGAGCAGGTTTTCATGAAGGATCTCTCTATACTTTGCGCCGTTCATATTTCCCTCGATCCTGACTAGTCTCCCAGTCACTGCCGCTGAAAAACTTCCCCACAACATGATGCTGCCACCACCATGCTTCACCATAGGGATGGTGCCAGGTTTCCTCCAGACATGACGCTTGGCATTCAGGCCAAAGAGTTCAATCTTGGTTTCATCAGACCAGAGAATCTTGTTTCTCATGGTCTGAGAGTCCTTAAGGTGCCTTTTGGCAAACTCCAAGCGGGCTGTCATGTGCCTTTTAATGAGGAGTGGCTTCCGTCTTGCCACTCTACCATAAAGGCCTGATTGGTGGGGTGCTGCAGAGATGGTTGTCCTTCTGGAAGGTTCTCCCATCTCCACAGAGGAACTCTGGAACTCTCTGAGAGTGACCATCGGGTTCTTGGTCATCTGCCTGACCAAGGCCCTTCTCCCCAGATTGCTCAATTTGGCCAGGCGGCCAGCTCTAGGAAGAGTCTTGGTGGTTCCAAACTTCTTCCATTTAAGAATGATGGAGACCACTGTGTTCTTGGGGACCTTCAATGCTGCAGACATTTTTTGATACCCTTCCTTAGATCTGTGCCTAGACACAATCCTGTCTCGGAGCGCTACGGACAATTCCTTCGACTTCATGGCTTGGTTTTTGCTCTGACATGCACTGTCAACTGTGGGACCTTATATAGACAGGTGTGTGCCTTTCCAAATCATGTCAAATCAATGGAATTTACCACAGATGGACTCCAATCAAGTTGTAGAAACATCTCAAGGATGATCAATGGAAACAGGATGCACCTGAGCTCAATTTCGAGTCTCCTAGCAAAGGGTCTGAATACTTATGTAAATAAGGTATTTCTGATTTTAATAAATTTGCAAAACTTTTAAAAAACCTGTGTTGTTTTTTTGTCATTATGGGGTATTGTGTGTAGATTGATGAGGTATTTTTTTTTTGGATCCATTTTATAATAAGGCTGTAACGTAACAAAATGTTGAAAAAAATTAAGGGGTCTGAATACTTTCCGAATGCACTGTAGTGTGTTGTTCTCAATTGAAATGCTTATTGTATTTATCCAATGGTTTTGACAGTGAAGTGAGGGGTATTGCTAGTAGTGGGGTGAAAAGCAAAGTGCTAGTTGACTGCAGAGACTGGGATTTGCCAATGGGAATGCAGTATAAAAATGGAAGTTGGTGGCTTTTGTGATTGTTTTGCTTTATCACTGCTGATTAATTAAACATTCACCAATGTTCTCTTGTTAGCTTGAAAGGCTTTTTGAAACTACTTGTTTCTGTGTTGTTAAGTTTTTATGTGTTGTGGCGTTATGGAAAGAATCAAAAGCTCTGGACATAAAGACACAAACAAACATTCTGTATTTTTTCATCTTCCGTCTCATATTCATAAATCCTTTCTGTTTAATTTCTATCACTCTAAAATGAGATGTTTTATAGAACTCGCTGATGCTCTATTTTCAAGTTGTACTATAAAATTCCAATAAAGTCTTTAAATAAACTCTTATTAACATAGAGACTGTTGGATTTCTGACAAAAACATGTAACTCAAAAGTATTAAAAAGTGCTTGAGGTCAATTCCAAAACTGTAAGCTGTAATATGGAGCTTTATCAAATAAAGGTTAGCTTTTAAAATGGTTAGGCTGACATGCCTCTCATAGTACACATTCAAACATAGGCTATACAATGCCCCAGTGTGTCATCACAACCTTGGCAGGCAGTTACCACAAGAAGAAAATATGTGCTGGTAAGGTCTTCATGTTTCCAGTGTGCAAGTGAGCACAAAGGTTAATAGAACATGCAGGAGAATGCCTTGTTCTTTCTGAAGGTGAGCTGGAGAAGAAACGTGGCTTTTTCGCTTCATTTCATGTAATTTATTGCATAACAAATCAAATAAAACCATTTTACGGTTTTGGTTTTGTTATTGGTGTACTAACATTCTCCATTTAAAGACCAAAGAGTGCAGAGTACTTCTTCATTGGTGATGTGCATTCAACCTATAAGAGATTCTTCTGTTAGCTTACTCTGATCTGGTTCCCTGATAGTAACACTTAATGATCTCATTCTAAGAGGACATTAGAGCACTAAACATGTTTTTCAATGATTAATTTTTTACACCTGACTGCATGTCTTCAACATTATCTCAAAAGGGAAGGTATTAGGGTGTCTGTCGTATTAATATTTCTTACATCTTTTTTTTTTAACTTCCTATCAGCTTTTGAGTGTGGGCAAATAAACAACCGAACACGCACCAAATATCCTGTTAAAGGTTTTATATTATTATACATTAATATTTAATACACTATCCTCATCCATTCATTTTTTTATACTGGAAGGCTGAAACTGCTGTTTCTATATTCCTGATATTTATATATTTCAATTTGTCTTAAATTCAAAATGAGTTTGTTACTTAATGGTATACTGTAGGTCTTCTCACAAGGGGAATGATGCATCATTTGCACAGATTGGACAAATCTCATTGGATTATTGGATCTCTTTTCTTGTTAATGGGGTCTTTGACTTTAAGGCCAAGACAAGCAAGAAAATTCCCCCACTAGGTTCTAGAACCATATGCTGGAATTATAGAGCTCCCTGCCTTCTGGAGCTAACAAGGGGATTGTGATGTAGTTTAAATTACAGTCTGCTTGAAGTGACGATTCAGGTAATTAGAATCAGGTCGTCCGACCCTCCTCTCTACCAAAGAAAGGGTGTGAATGACAATAATTGCTACACAGAGAAATAAACTCGGAAAGTTATTTTGCCATCTCAAACTCCAACGTGAGGCCTCGGGAGCCTTGCCTGTGCCTGCTTCATTATCAAGGCGATTAATAAACTGGTGGGGAGACAGATGGCATGTCGCTCCTCAGCCCTCCTCTCCTCGCAGCGCAGCCGCTCTCAACCCCCTGTAAAATGAGCCTGTGTACAGAAGCACCAGGCGTGCAAACGTGTCAGGATCTGCTAAATTGGAGCACAGACATACAATTGAAGTGACATTAATAGATTACCTGGAGTTCATTTGCATTTTGAGAGTTATTATGAACATCGGTAACAGGACTAACAGGCACAGGTCTGTGGCTCTAATTATATTTCTGATTATGCACTGATCGATGATGGCAGCTTGGAAAATAAGTAAAGAGTTGTCATCATTGATTTTGACTTGATCAAGGAGAGACGTATGGAAATAAGTGCTACATGCAGACTTCTATTGGGCACATTATCATACAGTATACGTACATTAGATCCCTCATTTTAATATTAACACAACTTCATAAATGAAACATATACATAGTGAAACATAACACCTTTTTAATCAAAGCATGTGACGTGAGGCATCGATCACACGTGAAAAAGCAAAGGGACAAACAGTTGAAGTCGGAAGTTTACATACACCTTAGCCAAGTACATTTAAACTCAGTTTTTCACAATTCCTAACATTTAATCCTAGTAAAATTCCCTGTCTTAGGTCAGTTAGGATCACCACTTTATTTTAAGAATGTGAAATGTCAGAATAATAGTAGAGAGAATGATTTATTTCAGCTTGTATTTCTTTCATCACATTCCCAGTGGGTCAGAAGTTTACATACACTCAATTAGTATTTGGTAGCATTGCCTTTAAATTGTTTAACGTGGGTCAAATGTTTCGGGTAACCTTCCACAAGCTTCCCACAATAAATTGGGTGAATTTTGGCCCATTCCTCCTGACAGAGCTGGTGTAACTGAGTCAGGTTTGTAGGCCTCCTTGCTCGCACATGCTTTTTCAATTCTGCCTACACATTTTCTATAGGATTGAGGTCAGGGCTTTGTGATGGCCACTCCAATACCTTGACTTTGTTGTCCTTAATCCATTTTGCCACAACTTTGGAAGTATGCTTGGGGTCATTGTCCATTTGGAAGACCCATTTGCGACCAAGCATTAACTTCCTGACTTGAGATGTTGCTTTAATATATCCACATAATTTTCTTTCCTCATGATGCCATCTATTTTGTGAAGTGCACCAGTCCTTACTGCAGCAAAGCACCCCCACAGCATGATGCTGCCACCCCCGTGCTTCACGGTTGGGATGGTGTTCTTCGGCTTGCAAGCAACCCCCTTTTTCCTCCAAACATAATGATGGTCATTATGGTCAAACAGTTCTATTTTTGTTTCATCAGACCAGAGGACATTTCTCCAAAAAGTACGATCTTTGTCCCCATGTGGCCGTAGCCTGGCTTTTTTATGGCGGTTTTGGAGCAGTGGCTTCTTCCTTGCTGAGCGGCCTTTCAGGTTATGTCGATATAGGACTCGTTTTATTGTGGATATAGATACTTTTGTACGTGTTTCCTCCAGCATCTTCACAAGGTCCTTTGCTTTTGTTCTGGGATTGATTTGCACTTTTCGCACCAAAGTACGTTCATCTCTAGGAGACAGAACGCGTCTCCTTCCTGAGCAGTATGACGGTTGCGTGGTCCCATGGTGTTTATACTTGCGTACTATTGTTTGTACAGATGAACGTTGTACCTTCAGGCATTTGGAAATTGCTCCCAAGGATGAACCAGACTTGTGGAGGTCTACCATTGGTCTACCTGAGGTCTTGGCTGATTTCTTTTGATTTTCTCATGATGTCAAGCAAAGAGGCACTGAGTTTGAAGGTAGGCCTTGAAATACATCCACAGGTACACCTCCAATTGACTCAAATGATGTCAATTAGCCTATCAGAAACTTCTAAAGCCATGACATCATTTTCTGGATTTTTCCAAGCTGTTGAAAGGCACAGTCAACTTAGTGTATGTAAACTTCTGACCCAGTGGAATTGGAATAATCTGTCTGTAAACAATTGTTGGACAAATTACTTGTGTCATGCACAAAGTAGATGTCCTAACCGACTTGCCAAAACTATAGTTTGTTAACAAGAAATTTGTGGAGTGGTTGAAAAAATAGTTTTAATGACTCCAACATAAGTGTATGTAAACTTCCGACTGTAGGTGAAGACTGAGATATGGGCCACATTAGTCAACTGTGAGATGCTCTTCCACACAATATTTCAACACATTACAGGTATCAGATTAATATCAGGACAGCTGGGTTATTTTGATACCATTCCACACTCCATTTAGGCCAGATGTGCAATACATTTTACTTCCTTGATATCATCAAACATATGATCAGATCTTTGTAATATAACGCTGATCTTGCTGTCAATTCTGAACAAAACCGTGGCTTTGGAGCAGTGGCAAAGGGACACATGGTAATTACCATGGAACATTGTAGCTTCATTGGAGGGTCATTGTCTTACCTTTGAAAACATTCATTTTTTGACCATGGTCTTCAACTGTAACAACTTGGTGGAGGGCTTTTGTCTGGTGTGACTCGCTTCTCTGATTCAGGACTGTAGGTTCTGGCAGATGGGCAGGGAGGCAGGGGGTTGTGGGCCTTTAACACTGTGTGCAGCTGGGCCATAGCAGAGTCACATCTGCCGTGGATGCCAGGCACAGTGCTGTAGACGGCCAATGGCCTCAGCTGGGGCAGGGGTCAGGCCTGTGAACCTGGAGTGACTCTCTCAGCCCAGCCAGCCCATTTGGTACTGCTAAATAGGGATAGGACAGGAGAGGGTACTTCACAGACAAGCTGGGCCTAGCTGTAAATAACTTGCTCCTTCTATTTCACCTCATTCTGCATTTGGCGTGTCCTCTCTCTCTCTCTCTCTCTCTCTCTCTCTCTCTCTCTCTCTCTCTCTCTCTCTCTCTCTCTCTCTCTCTCTCTCTCTCTCTCTCTCTCTCTCTCTCTCTCTCTCTCTCTCTCTCTCTCTCTCTCTCTCTCTCTCTCTCTCTCTCTCTCTCTCTCTCTCTCTCTCTCTCTCTCTCTCTCTCTCTCTCTCTCTCTCTCTCTCTCTCTCTCTCTCTCTCTCTCTCTCTCTCTCTCTCTCTCTCTCTCTCTCTCTCCGGGTGCCTATGCTTATATACAAATCTATATTCATCTTTTGATATGGCCTGTTGGATGATGGAAAACAATTTCAATTTTGGGGAATTTGTTGTTTTGTCAGACAAACAGTGTGAATATGCAGAGACAACTGGCATGTCTGGACTGGTTCTGCCATCATTCAATTTAATCAATCACCTAGCTGACGCATCTGTCGGGTTGTACCAAAATAATGAAAGAGCACACACACACACACACACACACACACACACGCACACACACACTGACTCACACATTACTTATTCATCACATGTTATTTATTATCCAGCGTAACTCTGAATTATGCATGTAATATGATCAGTCTCTGGTCCTTCAAAGCCTCCTGAGGCATTTGTTCTTTGTAGCATACAGTATGTAGGCGTTCTATGTAGCATGCACTTTGTGGCACACCTAACACACCTACAGTGAGGGAAAAAAGTATTTGATCCCCTGCTGATTTTGTACGTTTGCCCACTGACAAAGACATGATCAGTATAAAAATTTTAATGATAGGTTTATTTGAGCAGTGAGAGACAGAATAACAACAAAAAAATCCAGAAAAACGCATGTCAAAAATGTTATAAATTGATTTGCATTTTTATGAGGGAAATAAGTATTTGACCCCCTCTGCAAAACATGACTTAGTACTTGGTGGCAAAACACTTGTTGGCAATCACAGAGGTCAGACGTTTCTTGTAGTTGGCCACCAGGTTTGCACACATCTCAGGAGGGATTTTGTCCCACTCCTCTTTGCAGATCTTCTCCAAGTCATTAAGGTTTCGAGGCTGACGTTTGGCAACTCGAACCTTCAGCTCCCTCCACAGATTTTCTATGGGATTAAGGTCTGGAGACTGGCTAGGCCACTCCAGGACCTTAATGTGCTTCTTCTTGAGCCACTCCTTTGTTGCCTTGGCCGTGTGTTTTGGGTCATTGTCATGCTGGAATACCCATCCACGACCCATTTTCAATGCCCTGGCTGAGGGAAGGAGGTTCTCACCCAAGATTTGACGGTACATGGCCCCGTCCATCGTCCCTTTGATGCGGTGAAGTTGTCCTGTCCCCTTAGCAGAAAAACACCCCCAAAGCATAATGTTTCCATCTCCATGTTTGACGGTGGGGCTGGTGTTCTTGGGGTCATAGGCAGCATTCCTCCTCCTCCAAACACGGCGAGTTGAGTTGATGCCAAAGAGCTCCATTTTGGTCTCATCTGACCACAACACTTTCACCCAGTTCTCCTCTGAATCATTCAGATGTTCATTGGCAAACTTCAGACGGACATGTATATGTGCTTTCTTGAGCAGGAGGATGTTGCGGGCACTGCAGGATTTCAGTCCTTCACGGCATAGTGTGTTACCAATTGTTTTCTTGGTGACTATGGTCCCAGCTGCCTTGAGATCATTGACAAGATCCTCCCGTGTAGTTCTGGGCTGATTCCTCACTGTTCTCATGATCATTGCAACTCCACGAGGTGAGATCTTGCATGGAGCCCCAGGCCGAGGGAGATTGACAGTTATTTTGTGTTTCTTCCATTTGCAAATAATCGCACCAACTGTTGTCACCTTCTCACCAAGCTGCTTGGCGATGGTCTTGTAACCCATACCAGCCTTGTGTAGGTCTACAATCTTGTCCCTGACATCCTTGGAGAGCTCTTTGGTCTTGGCCATGGTGGAGAGTTTGGAATCTGATTGATTGATTGCTTCTGTGGACAGGTGTCTTTTATACAGGTAACAAACTGAGATTAGGAGCACTCCCTTTAAGAGTGTGCTCCTAATCTCAGCTCGTTACCTGTATAAAAGACACCTGGGAGCCAGAAATCTTTGATTGAGAGGGGGTCAAATACTTATTTCCCTCATTAAAATGCAAATCAATTTATAACATTTTTGACATGCGTTTTTCTGAATTTTGTTGTTGTTATTCTGTCTCTCACTGTTCAAATAAACCTACCATTAAAATTATAGACTGATAATTTCTTTGTCAGTGGGCAAACATACAAAATCAGCAGGGGATCAAATACTTTTTTCCCTCACTGTAGCTGTACATTAACACGACTGTACCCTGCAGTTCCAAAGTTGCTGTTATTTGCGTGTCATTTGTCCTGCTCCACTGTGTGGCTGAGCCTGATTTCTCCCTCTCTAATACCTCAGCTTGGTCTTCCTTGGAGGGAGAACAAAAACTACAGGCTCCCAGGTAATGTAGCCCTTCAATATGTTCTGCATAAGATTGGCTCTGCGGATGAATGGTAAGAGCTCAATGAAACGAAGGACAAAACACCCGACTGGCGCTTTTCAAAATTCCCCCTTTTCGTGGAGCAGTGAAGCCCAAAAAAATGAAGAAAAGATAAGAGACAAGGTGATAAAAGAGAGGTAAATGAATGAGCTGAAGTGTGTTTTTGTCTGAGCAGCTCTTGTGGCTAGAGGAAGGTACATAAACACCCAAGGCCAGTGTAATGGGTCTGGGCAGCATTGTGTCGGCTGGAGTGATGCGACTGATCCCCTGTGACAGGGTATTCAGTACTATGCTGGACACTGACATTATCCCTCTGAGAGCATGCTGAGAATGGAACATGCTATATGTGAAACTACAGGCCTTATCAAGGCCCAGTGTATAGCTGCCTTCATATGATTTACATTGATATTACCTTTATGTTGCATAGCTTTTTACATACTTCATTTAGGTGGCAAGCGGAGTGCAGTTCTCACATGTGAAAACATAGTGAGGTGCTCATGTCACCTTCCTAACATATATTTTGATGTGTTAATTTACATTATGGACATTTGCATGGAAGAGATGACTATGTAAGAATGCAGTTTTACATGAGCAAAGTTTTATCAAGCATTTAGTCTTGGGTGATATACTGTTTGTACCGTATACCGGCCGGGGTATTTTTAAATACTGATGGTATGATTTTAAACATATTTATTTTGTTATTTTTTCAGGGTTGGGAGCACGCCACTGTTATAACTTTAAGTTAAGTATAACTATAAGAAACCTAAGATATGTCAAATAAATGATATCCAGCTCAGGGCTCCAGCTATGCATTTGGTTTGCTAACTTGCTAGCTAAGTGGCTAGATGTCAAGATCAAGCTTCTTGGTTACAGCAGAGACATTCAATCCCCTATTGGATCAAGATCCCTGTTGCCTAAATTGTTTTGTGTTTTGAGTTTTTTTATAGCGGCCCTTGTGTGCACATTCAGTAATGCCGTATACCCCGGTATATTGCAGAAACGGTATGACGGTATTTAAAATATCTGGATACTGCCCAACCCTATTATGAATTGATTAGAGGTGAACAGGGAAGCCCAAAGGCTGCATGATGAGTGGGAGGTCTCTAGATGATCACAGAGCGAGGCGGGGAGTGTTTGCTGAATGCTGAAGTATTCTAATTCGCACCCCAGCATTGGCAACGCTTATTCATATCTGATAGGATGCCAGGTTGCTTTCTCACAGACATTCTTCAGTTCAAAATCTTGCTCCATTATTAATTATGCAGGAGGAGAGCTGCGGATATGTAATGTTGTGTTGAGGCTTTTTCTCTCCCTCTCTCTCTTGCTCTGCAAGCCTCCCTCTTTTTGCTCCCTGCCTCTCTTCCCCACTATCTCTGTGTATCTCTCTCACTATATTTCACTTATTTTCAACCCCAAACTCTTTCCTATGTGTGTGTGTGTGTGTGAAGGAATATAGTGTGTGAGAGATTGTGTTGGGGGAATTGTTGTCTATGCCCATGCTTTTCTTGTTCCTGGTGTTTGTTGAGTACTCTGCAGTGAGTGCAGGATCATATGCCCTCCCATCCTACTCTGTCTGCATTATTAATTGTCAGAGGTACAAACCATAGTTGTTTGGTCCCCACAGGCGCCCAACCGTGCTCTCCCAAATTATAAGCACTGATTGCATCCTGTGGAAAAAAATACATTATCTTTATAGTCATTTTAAAAGGCTTTATTACTAAAGGCAGTACATAAAGTAAACATTTACTAGAGGAGACAAAGGTCCATGATTCTACCGACAGTAACTAAAATATGCATCTCCTTAGTGGAGAACACACACAAAAGTAAAGAGCTTTCTGAGTATCACTTCAGTAAACACACAGAGATGAGGATTTTTTTGTGCGCGAGAGTGTCACTGCTCTGCTAACACTTCCTGCAGGGGCCCAGCAGAAGATTCATGTGGCATGGCTGGTGGAGGGGATTGCACACAGACACATAAATGGGAGGGAAACACATTCATCAAGGTGGCAGAGACTTGAGCAAAGAGGCCCATCCAATCACAGCAGAGAATAAAGGGAAGGCATAAAAGTCCATGCAGCAAGGTCATTTGAAAACGAAACAGATAGGAACGTGAGATCAAGTGGTACATCTCCTGTATGTGGAGCCTTTGTGATCCTCACAGATGCCTGTCCCATTAACGGAAGCCAATGCTCTGTTACACTGCCTCTGCTTTCTCCACCACTTCTCTAACCTGTGTGTGGAAACCTTTAAACAGCACTCAGCCTGTTATATGTTGTGTAGATGATGATTATTCTTTGAGGAGTGTTTTTCTCTTCTTCACTCTCTCTGTTGGTATCTGGCTTGTTTTGTTGCAGCACAGGTTTCATGTTAGTGAAATATTGACAGTTGCATTGTTCCTTACGCCGGAGTATGGATTTAACCAGTCTGTGGTTTCTCCACAGTCATAGGCTGGTGTCCACAGTAGTCAATCCAGCACCAGTCAGTGAACAGGTTGACTATGTTACATCAGGGCTTCTGGGTAATTGGCTGAATCTGCTCTGCAAGACAGTGCAGAGATGGCCCTTTAAAAGTTCACCTCACTTCAGGGAGTGTAAACAAAGCAGGAGATGACTTGGAGTTTGGAGGCACTCTCCATTGTATTTGCTCTCTGCTTCTTTGTGAGAACCATTTGTTGTGTGTGTGTGTGTTTGCATTTTATAGGGACATAGTGTAAGTGCCCACAAGCTTCTGTGTGTTCCCAATGATGGATTGCTTGTCAGGAGGCAGTAGGAATAGTCTGTATGTCTGACTGATGCATTGAGCCACAAGTCACGTACAGTGCTTTTGGTCTTACCTTTCAGATTCCTCCAGGAAACATGTTAACCCTTTTGACTCAACAATCTTGTATCTGATGGCAGTGCAGCTATGTTCTCCGGTGTTCCCTCTTACCCTCACATTCCCTCCGAGTATGGGGTGCATGTTTTGATACAGTTCTCTAGTAGGTGTCAGACCCATGTCAAAGGTTACACCTGTGGTAGATGGTCCTATGTGCTATTCAAAAGTCCTAGGCTCTCCCTCAGGCTGCTGCCCACTGGTTATGGGACCTTTGACTACAGCCTTGTAGTGTGACATATGGGTCATTTGAATACATTTGACAATGCAAAGACAATTTACAATGCAAATCTAGGGATGTAAAACATTGTGCTACAGTGTATTTGTCTGTGTCAGTGTAGTGCATTGGATCATTATTGTAACACAGTCATTCTTGGTTTCAAGTCTCTGTTGACCATGGCCAGTTTCAGTCTATTGAATAAACCTTAACCACACTATCATTTTCCAGAACTGTTCCTACAGCATATTGTAATTTGTTTTTCGAAAACATAATTTGTGCTAAATATTTACACCCCTTGCTGTTAGAGTATTGGAAAGAACACCATTATGGTCACTTACTCAGGATTCATATATTCATTAGAACATATACCATGACTTTTCATTTGTTATTGTCCAGCCATTATAACTGTCCTGGGAGTAATTACCTATGTGTAGTGTCCCATTCTGTCTCTAACTTCCTTCCCGGAACTATCTGCATGTTGCACACATTTCCTGAGAACTAATTAAAGTGAATCAATGACACAACACTTTAAAATGGCGGCATATGTCACAGCCATCAGCGGTGAACAAAGGACACTCTTAATTGTTTTGTTCCTGTGGTTCCTGTAAACGGCTTGTCACAGCTCACACTCCACAGCCTGCTTGTTATGTAAGGTTTCCTTGTCACTCCCCCTACAACACACACACACGAATGAACGCACACAGGCACGCATGCAGGCACACACACACACACACACACACACACACACACATTCCCTTCCAGTTTCTCAGTGAAGGCTTCCTCTGTGTCTTAGAAAAATACCATTAATTGTACTGCGAAAATGACAATGTAAGTGGTTATGTGTGACAGTCCCTTACACTTCACAAGCCTGACGTCCCCTATCCATCACTGGCTCAGGGGAGCAATTTTTGTGATACTGACAACCATTTCTTCTGGATATTCTCTAGTTTCCTGTCTGGGCCTATACAGTATCTCTCTGATATTCAACACTTCTTTGATGTAAACATATGCATTTTTATAATCTCAGATTCACACTGCCCTGACCGTACTGCCTTTCATTTCTTCCTCATATCTATTAAAGTAGCCCTACTTGCACACAATGTTAAGAATGAGTATGCATTACCTGGGTTATGAAGAGTGATCTGTTGAGGGAGAGAACGTTTTACTGACTGATTATTATTTCTTGTCAGACTTTTACACCATGCTCATGTCTCCTCATGAGCAATATGGGATGTAACACCATTTTCAATGACAGTGCTAGTTGTAAATCATACTGTGGACTGAACATTGGGTGGGAAATTGGACTTCCATGTTGAATGACAGATGACAAAGTTCACACTTTCAAGTTGTTTCCATAGTGATTTGTTTCAGAATTTCCATCAGATCCATCTGCCTCATCAAAGTTAAAGTTAATATGTAACCCGTATGAACCTGGTTGACAACTCTGGTAATACATTGGCAGCATTCCAAGTATGGCATTGCACTTACAGTAGATGGTTGTTTACTGAACCTTGTTTATCCTATATCTATATCAAGAGCTTTGGCCTGCTATTTTCATTGGGCAACAGGCCTGACAGTGCTTAATGTGTTTCCCAGTCTATGCATTTCAATCAACTGGGTCATACAGCAGCAGCATTCACTACAGCAAGCTAGCCAATCCTATAAAAAAGCTATAAAAATGTAAAGATAGAAAATAGTAATTATTTCAAGGACATTATTTTCATAAAATGTATTTAACATTATTTGCAATCTCAGATAGAATGTATGGTACATTTTGATGAGGCTATATATAAATAATACTGCCATTCTAACCACTGAGCATAGTGTGATGGAGACAGACACCTTAGTCTGTGCAGACACAGTGAGATAAACAGCACTGGTGTACCCAAGGTTGTAGAGTTGGATACTACTTTCCTTATGTCTCAGTGACTGCATACATATACATATGTCAGTGGCAAGCTAACCAGGATAGCCCATCTGAGGTCCTGTTAGCTCCATGGGCCCCTAGCAACACTGGAGCATCAGCCGGAGACAATTATGGCACTGGGAAACAAAAGCCATGAAACTAATCAAGAGCTCCCACTCCCACTCCCACTGCCAGCGTGCCACAACTGACATCACTAAGCCTCTGGATTTATCCCCTCTCCAGTTTTCAAGGAAGATTCCTATTGACGTTCTATCACTGTAGCAGTGTACACAGTAAATGGGAAGTGCCCTCTTGTCTCTTATTTGTTTATCTGATGAGACAAAAGGATATACCCCAACATCTTTATCCCGCCCTTGCTATTGAAACACTAGCGTTCACATCATAAAGACCATGACCATAACTACTAATTGCCTAATAGTTTCATAACCTGTGGGCATAAAATTTGTTTTTATAATTTGTGTAGCAATAAGTCCCCAGGACTCTAGGTAATATTAATGAGATTACATTAGGTTTACCACAGAAAGTGCATGACATATGTCTTTACACAGGGGAATAGCATGGATTCATTCATCCATCTCAAAGGTAGTTCAGATACTACCACATACTGTAACTGACATTTGTTTGAGAATTAACGTCAGTAGTGTGACTGCACACCTCAGTCGATTTAGGCCTCAAACCTGCATAGGTTTTTGTCACAGACCCAAATCAGCTTTGGAATTTCATTTTTTATAAGCAATTGTTATTTTTCATCTCCTAAAGTTTATACGTATTACATCTTTGTAATTGCACTGGTGGGCTACAGGCATCAAATCAAACCAGAGACAATATTCCCACAATTGAGTTTCCTCGACCAAGGGCCCAGAGGTGCGTTCAACTCTGCAGTCATGTGTCCCCGAATTCTCGGTACAATATCCAGGAAGGACAAGCTAATCTGTACTGATTTGAAACAGTGCCAAACAGAAGCTTTTCTAATCCCTCATTTTGAGTGGAGAATGTAAGGAAAAAGGAAGTGGGGGCTATTTCATGGCCCACTGGTTCCACTGTTTTGTTCCGCACTTCAATCCCTATGTATTGTCACATAGTTTGGATTTGCTATTTGCTGCAGACACACCTTTCAAGCAATCAAGAAGTATGAAGGTGCTTTCATAATTAAATGCAAATATGGCTCCATTTTCCCACTGCCATTGTAGTATTAGCAATTTAACTTTTAGGCAGATAAGACTTATTATCTCTGAAAAGTGGAGCAATTTCCTGTCCTGTCTTAATTTAATTTGACAATTGGTGTCACGATCGTCATGAAAAGTGGATCAAGGCGCAGCGTGATATGAGTACATACTTTAATAGGTACTTTTCAATTACAACAAAAACAACAAAACGATACGTGAAGTCCTCGGTCAATAACACAAACCTACACGGAACAAGATCCCACGAATCACAAGTGCACAAACGGCTGCCTAAGTATGGTCCCAATCAGAGACAAAAAGCAACAGCTGATTCTCGTTGCCTCTGATTGAGAACCACCCCGGCCAACATAGAAACACATAACCTAGAACAGAACATAGGAAACGAAACATAGACACTACACAAAGAAACTAACACCCTGGCTCAACATACAAGAGTCCCCAGAGCCAGGGCGTGACAGTACCCCCCCCCCCCCCCAAAGGCGCGGACTGCGACCGTGCCAACATAAACCCAACAGGGGAGGGGCCGGATTCCACCTCGGAGGCGGATCCTGCTCCGGGCGTGACCACCACCTTCTAACAACCCCCCCGTAGCGCCCCTGGTCTGGTCCCGCTGGCTGGAGCTGGACTGGACATCGAGGAGCGGATTGCTTAGGCTCCGGTGTGGAGCAGCTGACCGGTACCTGACCAGGCACCGGTGAAACAGGCACGGGCTGTGCCGGAATGACGACGCGCACCACAGACTTGGTGCGGGGAGCAGGAATGGGCCGGACCGGGCTGACGACGTGCACCACTGGCTTGGTGCGGGGAGCAGGAACGGGCCAAACCGGGCTGACGATGCACACCACTGGCTTGGTGCGGGGAGCAGGAACAGGCCGGGCCGGGCTGGCGACGCGCACCACAGGCTTGGTGCGGGGAGCAGGAACAGGCCGGACCGGGCTGGCTACGCGCACCACAGGCTTGGTGCGAGGGGCAGGGACAGGCCGGGCCGGACCGGGCTGGCGACGCGCACCACAGGCTTGGTGCGGGGAGCAGGAACAGGCCGGACCGGGCTGTGGAGACAGACTGGAGGTTTGGAGCGAAGAGCTGACACAACCCGTCCTGGCTGAATGCCTATTTTTACACACTCTGTGTGAGGCATCAGCACAGGACGTACAGGGCTGTGTACTCGTACTGGCACTACAGCACGTGACACTGGCGCAGGATATCCGGGACCGAGGAGGGGTACTGGAGGCCACGAGCGTTGAGCCGGCACACTCCGTCCTGGCTGCATGCCCAGCTTAGCACGACACGTGCGTGGTGCTCGCACAGGACGTACCGGACTGTGCCGGACCACTCGCGGCACAGTACGCAGCTCCGTATACCTCGGAACCTGCCCAGTCTCACGCTGCCTAGCCTGAGTACGGGGAGTTGGCTCTGCTCTACCTCTAGGCTCCGCCAACCTCCCTTCCAGCCCCCCAAACCCGGTGGCCTCCTCTCCTAATCCCCAAACTCGCCCTGTAGCTGCCTCCAGTAGCCCCGTCATCCATGCCGTGTGCCCCCCCCAAAACATTTATTGGGGTTGCCTCTTGCGTGTCCGACGTCGACCCGGTTGGCGCCGCTGCTCCTCTCTATGGCGCGCCTCCACCGTCTCCTCCCACGGACGGCGATCCATTCCGGCCTGGATTTCCTCCCAAGTCCAGGACCCCTGCCCGTCCAAGATCTCCTCCCAAGTCCAGGCTGTCTGCTCGTGGACACGCTGCTTGGTCCTTTGATGGTGGGATCTTCTGTCACGATCGTCATGAAAAGTGGACTAAGGCGCAGCGTGATATGAGTACATACTTTAATAGGTACTTTTCAAATACAACAAAAACAACAAAACGATACGTGAAGTCCTCGGTCAATAACACAAACCTACACGGAACAAGATCCCACGAATCACAAGTGCACAAAAGGCTGCCTAAGTATGGTTCCCAATCAGAGACAACAAGCAACAGCTGATTCTCGTTGCCTCTGATTGAGAACCACATAACCTGGAACAGAACATAGGAAACGAAACATACAGTGGGGAAAAAAAGTATTTAGTCAGCCACCAATTGTGCAAGTTCTCCCAATTAAAAAGATGAGAGAGGCCTGTAATTTTCATCATAGGTACACGTCAACTATGACAGACAAATTGAGGAAAAAAAATCCAGAAAATCACATTGTAGGATTTTTTATGAATTTATTTGCAAATTATGGTGGAAAATAAGTATTTGGTCACCTACAAACAAGCAAGATTTCTGGCTCTCACGGACCTGTAACTTCTTCTTTAAGAGGCTCCTCTGTCCTCCACTCGTTACCTGTATTAATGGCACCTGTTTGAACTTGTTATCAGTATAAAAGACACCTGTCTACAACCTCAAACAGTCACACTCCAAACTCCACTATGGCCAAGACCAAAGAGCTGTCAAAGGACACCAGAAACAAAATTGTAGACCTGCACCAGGCTGGGAAGACTGAATCTGCAATAGGTAAGCAGCTTGTTTTGAAGAAATCAACTGTTGGAGCAATTATTAGGAAATGGAAGACATACAAGACCACTGATAATCTCCCTCGATCTGGGGCTCCACGCAAGATCTCACCCCGTGGGGTCAAAATGATCACAAGAACGGTGAGCAAAAATCCCAGAACCACACAGGGGGACCTAGTGAATGACCTGCAGAGAGCTGGGACCAAAGTAACAAAGCCTACCATCAGTAACACACTACGCCGCCAGGGACTCAAATCCTGCAGTGCCAGACGTGTCCCCCTGCTTAAGCCAGTACATGTCCAGGCCCATCTGAAGTTTGCTAGAGTGCAGTGCATTTGGATGATCCAGAAGAGGATTGGGAGAATGTCATATGGTCAGATGAAACCAAAATAGAACTTTTTGGTAAAAACTCAACTCATCGTGTTTGGAGGACAAAGAATGCTGAGTTGCATCCAAAGAACACCATACCTACTGTGAAGCATGGGGGTGGAAACATCATGCTTTGGGGCTGTTTTTCTGCAAAGGGACCAGGACAACTGATCCGTGTAAAGGAAAGAATGAATGGGGCCATGTATCGTGAGATTTTGAGTGAAAACCTCCTTCCATCAGCAAGGGCATTGAAGATGAAACGTGTCTGGGTCTTTCAGCATGACAATGATCCCAAACACATCGCCCGGGCAACGAAGGAGTGGCTTCGTAAGAAGCATTTCAAGGTCCTGGAGTGGCCTAGCCAGTCTCCAGATCTCAACCCCATAGAAAATCTTTGGAGGGAGTTGAAAGTCCGTGTTGCCCAGCGACAGCCCCAAAACATCACTGCTCTAGAGGAGATCTGCATGGAGGAATGGGCCAAAATACCAGCAACAGTGTGTGAAAACCTTGTGAAGACTTACAGAAAACGTTTGACCTGTGTCATTGCCAACAAAGGGTATATAACAAAGTATTGAGAAACTTTTGTCATTGACCAAATACTTATTTTCCACCATAATTTGCAAATACATTCATTAAAAATCCTACAATGTGATTTTCTGGATTTTTTTCCCTCATTTTGTCTGTCATAGTTGACGTGTACCTATGATGAAAATTACAGGCCTCTCTCATCTTTTTAAGTGGGAGAACTTGCACAATTGGTGGCTGACTAAATACTTTTTTCCCCCACTGTAGACACTACACAAAGAAACTAACACCCTGGCTCAACATACAAGAGTCCCCAGAGCCAGGGCGTGTCAATTGGCAAATACCTATAGCAGATACAACATACAGGAATAGACTCATTTGTATTGTTGCATACATCAATAGCACTTCCATTTTAATTAGTTAATATTATTTCCCTACAAACCCTGCCCATTTGATAAATAAAAAAAACTTTGACACTTTCAGTGAATCTAGGTTTACTACAGTTCTGGTATTGTAACAGTACCTGAAGCTGTTCTGTGATTTTCTGACCACAGGGAAAACAGTGTATATGATACTGCATAAAATATCATGAAAGGGTCTGATACTAAGTAGCTCATCTCCAGCACGCATACACGTACACACTCACTCAGTCATTCACACACACACACACACACACACACACACACACACACACACACCACACATACACACACACACACACACACACACACACACACACACACACACACACACACACACACACACACACACACCCTCAGCAATAATAAGCAGGATGAAATGTAAAGGTAAGCCCTGGCAACAGTAAGGGTCATCACAGCACATGAATTACTAACAAACACGTCTCAAAGGGCCACTTGAGACTCTCTATGTGAAATAATTGGGTAGCAATAGCAAAGCAGGTTTTTGAGTCTGAGTGCAATGGTGGTCTATATGCTTTGTTTTGTTGTTGTAAAAGGGAGGACAAGGTTACAATGAATCGTTGTTTGACATTTTGTGGCTGTTTAAACAGGAAATGCATTCCCTACGTGTGCAATATTTAATGACCCAATCTTGAAATTCTGCTGGAGTGGGTCTTTATTGTGGAACATGTCATATGAACAGGCTCATGAGAGTATTATTCAGTGTACCTGTAAAACAGATGATCACCACATATTCTGAACTGCAGAATGTCTGTATCTACAAAGGCACATCTCATGCTCTTGGCCTCAAAAACATTTGCCAAGCCCCAAAGCCAGGTGATACAAGGCACAACAGAGGAGTTTAGGCCAACAGACTGTGTTCCTTGCCAGCAGCTGCATGAGGGAAACATCTCCACCTGTATTCCACTAATTTTCTTTCAATGGTCCTAACAACAATCAGCAGAGAAATCAACTAGAATAGAAAAGATTTAGCATCCTTATATTAAAACTGAGAAGCACTACATTAAACTGGCCTGATGTAATTTACTTTGTTTGTGCTAGATTAATGGCACAGCCTAATGGTAGGCATAGAGGTGGCCTTAACTAGTGTTGTCCCCCACTATGACCCATTCTGTCTCCTGCAGTCAACAGGCCTGGATACCTGTGGCTAGGCCTGATGCCTTCTGTAACCATGAACACTTACCGATGTAGTCAGAACACCTGAGAACATATTTTACAAAATAAATTACCATACCATCTGTACTGTCAAGTTGCTGCCTACGAACAGCTTTCCTCCTTTCATTCTCTTCCCACCTGAGCCACAGACTGATGAAGAGTTGGGCATCAGCATCAGCCCTGCTCTTTCTTGTTCATTTTTCAAAGCCTTCACTGTAAGATCGTTTTCTCTGTTGGGACATTGTAGCACAGTATGCTGTGTCATTCATGTGTCTGGCAATAATGTTGTCTTTGACCTTACCAATAAGTACCTCTGGCTTTATAGTGGAACCAGGACGATTACAGGGGGAGAAGCTAGCTGTAAGGAGTGATTATGGGTGTCAGACGTCCACTCTCTTTTTAATAATGTGCTCTTTCTCATATAAAGGTACCTCAGTCACTAGGGTGACTGCAACAGACGCAGATGACCCAGTCTATGGAAACAGTGCTAAACTTGTGTACAGCATACTGGACGGACAGCCCTACTTCTCCATAGACCCCAACACTGGTGAGTGGATTGCCATGGTGAAATACTAAATCAAAACAAAGTTTATTTGTCACATGCACAGGATATAGAGGGTGTAAACAGTACAGTGAAATGCTTACTTGCAGCTTTTTCTTCAACAGCGCAAAATAAATGTAAACTTCAGCGTCATGACATGTAACCTTGTTGACCCTGAACAGATACAATCCTTTTTCCACGGTTCGATGGCAGTCAAAACATCACAAGTGTTGTTTCAGCCAAATGTACAGATTGAATGCATATTATCCATACATGGACAATTACTCAGCATACAGATTATAGTTGCATTTTGAGGATATAACTCCCAACAAGATATTCAAGGACTGTTACATTTAAATGACAGTGCTATCTTTTTAAATTCCATCTGCCGTCTGCTTATTCTTCAACCTTGACTCTGTTGTTTTCCTAATTGCATTTTCAGCCGACTTGTTAACAGTGTGTCTGTAAGCAACATGATTAAATAATGGTGAAATTACATTAATAAGCAATGAGATGGAAATCAACTGCTCACAATTTGGAAAAACAACATACAATAAACAAGCTCTAAAAACGTCAAAACCGTATGTACATAATACATATGAAGACGTATCTTTACATATAAAAACCCTGTTTCCTTCTCAACAACATTATGCATTTTAATCACTCACCTCTACCATAATAAAATGGAGAAGCTATAGTGAATCTATGAAAGGACCATTTGAGGATCAGCGTGTACGCTTTGCATGATTACTGAGCACATGCAGATGGTTCATTCAAGTGAGCCAGATGTGTTAATGAATGTTAATGACAAGTAAAAGGTAAGGGAAAAACAAACATTATAATCCATTTGACACTTCCAACACCAGGAAGGAAATGAAATGCATTTGATAAATAAATAAACATCATGCCCCAATCCATCACTTGGTTAATGGACGGTAGAAAATATCTTAGCAAATATCTATGGAAATGAGTGTTTGTCTATCCACCCTTTTCAGTGATTAGGAATTAATTTGAATAGCTAACGATGATCAACAGAGATGACAGTAGAGTGAGTAACAGAGGATGACTGAAGTGTGTGTGCATGTGTGTCTGTGGGTGTGGCGTGTGCGTATGTGTGTGTGTATGTGTGTGTGTGTGTGTGTGTGTCTGCGTGCACTTTTTTTTAGGGAGAGTTGTTTTTACCTGCTTCAAAGTCATATGCGTAGTGTAAAAAACATTTTTTTTGACAGTGTAGCATAAAAGTTATTACTCTGATAATACAGTCTACCAAGAAGCCATTTCAGGCTGTCAATCAAGTTAGAGTAGCTAGCTTGTCTAACTATCTTAGCTGGCATGCCTGCTGGCAAGGTTGGTAGACTTTAGAAAAGCAAGCAATAACTAAATATACTGAATAAGACTCACATTCCATTCAATCTTTTACCCAGATTTTAGCAGAGATGCAGAGAATCATGTTTAGCTTCTTTAAAAAAATAACCACCAGTCAGGAGGATACAGACAGCTCAAGAGGTATGCTTAGATATGCAGAAAAATATACATATTTTTTCACATAAAATTAAGCATAATAATTATGGCTCTAGATTGCAGGTGTTTGAAAAAAGCAAAATTCTCCACCCCTCAGCCATCCTCATGTACTTAGTGTCCCCTCAGATTTTCGGGGTGCATGATGCACCTGGACAGCATAATTCCCATTCCATCAGAATACAAATTACTTGCAGACAGCAGTACAACACTCCAGCAAACAAACACATTGATTTGCAATGCCATCCACAGAATCAGAGCTTCTCTCCAGGTGTTCTGTCCGAAATTCCACTGCTGTTTAATAAAATAAGTGCTTAAAAGTTTGTTATGAAGGATACTGCAACACTCTTAAAGGTGCAATGAAACAATCATGTAAAGCGTTATGAATGCCTTTGTATTCCCCATTCAAATTATTTATGTGTATGTTCATTTTTTGCAATAACAATATATTTGATGTAAAAATGTTTGCTTTCAGCGATCATTAAAATTGCTTTACATGGGATGGATCGAGAGATGCGAGAGGAGTACCTAGTCGTCATTCAAGCAAAAGACATGGGTGGTCATATGGGAGGGTTGTCAGGGACAACAACAGTTACTGTCACACTAACAGATGTCAATGATAACCCGCCAAAGTTCTCAAAAAGTAAGCAAAATGTCAAATTCTCTCTCCATATACTATATTGTTAAAACCCATTATTGGTAAATCTGAATGTATTTGTTGTTCTTTTGCTGCGTAATGTTTTTTCATGAATTTCCACAATAATCAGAATTGTACTAGTTATATAGATGCATAGATAAGGATACATCTACTGTTAGGGTGAAATAATCATGATGTCCTCTTCTTCAGGTCTGTACGAGTTTGTGATCCCGGAGGACCTTGGCATTGGTAAACCTGGTGGCAAGGTAAAGGCAAATGATAGAGACATTGGCGAGAACGCCAAATCAACGTACAACATCATCGACGGTGATGAGAAGGACGTCTTCGAGATCACTACAGATGCCCAGACTCAAGAGGGGATCCTTCGGCTAAAGAAGGTAAGAACCTGATGCAAACTCCTCTGTCCTAAGGTTCCACCAACAACCACATATCCTTAACAGCTTGAACTTAAACAAGGTCCAAATAGTAGGTTGCAAGACGTGGTATCAAAGGAGGTAGGTCGTTCATACAAGCTACAGGTCAGAGCTATATATCTAGACTGATTTAATTTAAATTGACCATGAAAAAAAATAATGCTATAGTACTACATATCCTGTATACTGCAAAGCAGTTTCAATGGCAAAGATGCATAAAGATTGCGGCCCCCGTGTACTTAAGTTCGCCGTGTTGTACAGTGCTCTCCGTTAAACATTTTTGTATTGGCATTAGCACAGTATACATGATCCCAATTCTAACTCCAATACGGCGGAAAAGTAGATTGTGCTGTTTTATAGGCACACTGACGTAGTTAAAAAAGTATGTGGGTAGCACGCAAACAAAGTCATCATATCTGAATTCCTCCATCTTAATTCACCTTCACCATTGAATTGATCTATATATATCAAAAACAGCTACTAAATTAACACTGATTAAATGTACGAAAGGGAAAACAAATTATATGGCATGTTTGCCTCCAGCAATCTAAATATTTACTCTTACACCACAACATACAGTATCACAATTTTTCTGTAGAACTGCGATGATAGAAGAAGGAGGTACTTCAGGCCTGAAGTATTCAAGTGTATACATGAGTGATGGATGTGTGCTCACGTCTTGACTCATGGTTAGTTTAATGTCTCGAGTTAGAGCTATAGATCATTCAAGCGTGATAGTATGTCATTGCATTTGGATGCTAAATTACATTACATTAGGACGTCCACTGTGACTTCCTGTAACTATGAACAAACTATTGGATGAAATTAAATAATATTTTTCTGATGATCTGCCTGGAATAGATTATACTCTACTAAACAAAACAGACGGCTTGAGAACAAACTAGACATGATCAATAAGACCTTTGAGATATTTCCCTCTAGTATTGCACAGTGACAGCAGTGCTGTGGCTCTGCCTCATCACTTTATTCTGGTATACTTGGCCTGGAATCTCTTGCCTGCATTGCTAAAAGCATGATGGATGAGATTGCATGTGAAAAACAGGAAATCAACTGCCTACTCTCTTCTCACCTCTACATCTCCAGATGGTGATGTTCAGATTACTTTAGCAGAACTGGCATTTCTGCATCCGTTCTGCACTCTGAACAACATTTTCTTGGTTTCAGAGCCCTGTTGCACCAGCTTGTGGATGCTTTCTTAGCCGATGTGGAAGAACAAAGGATTAAATGGAGCAATAGCACCACGACACCCCCAACAACTAAACATAGCTCTATAAACTGCTGTCAAATACCAAGTGCAAATTATTAAAGATTATTTGCGGCAAGGTTAAAAAATATTGATCTAAACACGACTGCAGAAGCACAAACTAGGAAGTGGCTTTGTTGTTTTGGGTTTAAGCTTTTTATCTCCCACCCCTCAGGCCAATCGGGGGGTGTTAGTGGGAAGTTCTGCTTCCTCCACCAGCCAGCACTGAACATTGATGTCTCTAAATGGCCTGTGTGTATACATACAGATCCTATGCTGAGACTCATGGGAATTTGAAGCATGGCACAGGAGGGCTCTGAGGTGGGGACGTCAACAAGGGACAAGCATGGGGAAAATGGAGTGAAAAAGCAGCCCCATCTTCATATGCACATACTGTAGCAACACAAGCCGGTCTGACATGTCCACTAAGCATATGTTCCATCAATATGGAAACTAAAGTGCTGCTCTCTGGATTACAGCGAGTCAAGTGCTGCATGAATTGAACTCCCCCAAAACAATGAGTAAAGGCAGAGTGGTATAGAGGGCCAATTCAAATATGGCTGACTCAGTGGAGAGGTTATATGTCATTGAGGATCATTTGAGAGGATAAGAATATTAATACTATCTTCAAAGTTCTATTCTGAGGTAAAACTGTTGAGGTAGAGTCACTTGTTGAAACTACCATACAGTGTTAAGAGACAAACAAAATGAACATACTGCTTTGTTATAAGATATGGTCAACTATGCATTACATTTTAAAAGTACAAATATAACTGCAATACAGTAAGGAGTCTGACTTGTTAATTGTTCATGTAAATCAAATACAAAAACAGAATAGAGGTGATCAGGAAATAGTGCTGAATAGTTAGTTTAACTATTGTGGTATTCCATTCTTTAACTGCGGCGTAATCATTCTGACAATTGACCCCTGTCCACTTTTAGCCCTGGGCTCCTTAACACTTGGTATTAGGCTGGAATCCTTTGAAACCAATGTTTGCTCTTGGTCCAGCTGTTCACTCCTCTCAACATAGAGGAGGAGGAGGAGGAGAAGGTGGGGAGGAGGAGAGAGAGGAAGGGCGGTTAATAATGAAAATGCTCCAAATAGCTTCTTAGACCGCGGCAGACTGGGCTGCAGGGCCCTCTCCATACGGGTGCCCTGACGCCAGACGTGTGGACTTCAAAGCCCCCTGTCAGTCCCCGTCCCCAGCTGCTTTTCTCTCACAGCTGGGCCTGCTGCCGGCACTGCCCCAGCACTGCCCGACCCAGCCTAGGGGACCACTGGATTATTTTTCATTTTTTGTGAAAAGCTGGAATAAATTTTTTGATCCCTCTGCTAACCCCTCTCATTCCCAAAGCCAACTCACATCCCCTCAAGCGGCAAGGCCCAGTTTTTATTTCCCTATAAATCCTGGTTTTGGAGCGTGGAAGTGACTTGATCCCATTATTCTAGTATTATAAGAGCGGCCAGAGGTGATTCAAAATACAATTGTGACAGTCTGGGATGGCTGCAGAGACGCCAGAGAGTTCAATTGTGATGTTTTTACATGTTGCAAATATTCAATAATGAGCTGTGTAAAAAAGTAGTGGACATTGTTTCTCAATATCCTTGTGAAATAGGAATGAGCCCAACTGTTATTTCAGGTGTATGTTTCTTCTCACTGAAGTACACATAGGTATGCAATTCTCCCTAGGAAATTTCATTATTTTGTTAGAATTCCTGAATACACATCCACTATTCATGTGATGATAATGGCTCAATAATTGCTATCCTTCAAATGATTGCCGGCAATAATTTTGTAACAGTGTTATCGTCATGGTAATGCAGGGCCACAAAATTATATTTTCAGGTAGCACAAACATACAAATAACATTATTTTCATTATTGCCTGACACATTTGAACCAGATCTGTGTGATACCAGATTAGATTAACTTTATTTACAGCCTTATTCTTTCCTAGAGCAGATGCCTTGTCACTATACAAATTGCTAACACATGGATTACTTGAGGTGAGATTGTGGTTATTGCTAATAATAAAAAAAATTGTTCCACTATGTGCTTGGATTATTTTCCTACATGTTTTGAGAGGATCAGAGATCACACTATTGCATTTCAACTCAGAAACGCTCCAAACTCTTCTCCATCCACATCAGGTGCATTCTTTCCTGCTGCTTTGGACATCAGTGAGGCATTTGTTTCTGTCATTTTCCACAGCTCCTGAACTTTGAGACTAAAAAGTCATATACACTGAAGGTGGAGGCGGCCAACATTCGATTTGATCCCAACAGCGGCGTCCCCTTCAAGGATACAGCCACGGTGAAGATTGCAGTGGAAGATTCAGATGAACCCCCTGTCTTCTCCAAGCCCACATTTGTCCTGCAGGTGGATGAGAATGCCCCCATCAACACGGTTATAGGAACGGTCACAGCCCGCGATCCTGATGTCACTGGCAGTCTGGTCAGGTAAGAAACAAGATGTTATTCACAACCTCATTTCATCAAACACTTGTTTACCTTATTGTTTACCCACCCATATAATGAGTGCGGTGTGCCATAGAATCATATTTATTTTAAAAAACATGGTCTTGCCACTTCCTCTGTGCATGTTCCTTTGGAGGTGAGATGTGAGCCGACGCCTGCCCTTGTTTCCTTAGGACCACAATGTAGTAAACGTGAAGGCACAGCACAGGGAGACATCTCTTAGTTGTGACTTTGCCTGCTGCGTTTCAGTTGTATGACTTATTCTTGGAAATACCACAAGGGCACCTTGTATAGGTTATACAGGCAATTTCTCTCCATCCACCCCGGCATTTCATTAATTCTCCAGTGACTTGCCGCGTTCCCCGGACAACACTCAACTGGTTGTGTAATTTCATGGTGAACAGAGTGCGAGCTGGGAATCATTTATTGGCTTTTGCCAGAGCAGAGTTCAACCTGGTTCCATCTTCATAAAAATAAATAATAATAAAAAAAGGTAATGTAACCCGTTCTCATGTTTGGGTGTTCTTTGCTTTTCCTTCCTTTTTTTTCTCTTTCTTTCTTCTGTGACCCCAATACTCTTTTATGTTTCACTTTCACTCAGTTTTTCATTATCATTGTGCTGTGCGTGCATATGTATTGACGTGTGTAGTGTGTAGATATGTGCTAGATATTATGCTGCTGATCAATGTGTGATAAGCACTGCCCTATTTCATTTTGTCTGTCCAAGTGATCTAAATAATTGTCAGAAACGGTACTATATTGTACTATATTGACATGTCAGACTGGCAATTGGCAATCACAGTTTTCAGTGTAATGATGTATTACACTCAGGACTTTCTCATTGAAAATATACTTGTTGATGTTTATCTCTAATTCCTTGTTTTCTGTTTTGATTGAAATAGCACTTTATGTATTTACTATTTTGTGGATAAGATTACACATTTCAATAAGTGAATTGAGGCTGTAGGATATTATGCCAGTGTTTGTATGGCTGTCCGAAAGCTTTCAAACAATCAGAGTTAGAGGAAGCTTTACAGAACCTACTTAGAGGCTGTAAGAGTTTGGTGATTTTCTGCACTTAAGTGGTTAATGTCACATTGCTTCCCATGTCTGCCAATGTCAATGAAGGCATTCAACAGTCAAAGCCATTATGTTAAGGAACAGGAAGGGAATGGCTCTTACACAGCTTGACATGTTCCTACCATCTTGTGTTGTTTCCCAATACTGATAAATTGGTCCAAAGCAAGATGGAGTTTACCTTTAAAGCTCCCATGCAGTCTTTTTATTGTATTTTTAATTCATCACTGTATGTCTAATAAATCACTGTGTGTGTTTATTTCATGAAAAAAACTCCAATAATATTTTTTATCATTTAGTTCCCTGAGCCGCCATCGAAATACTCAGTCTGATCGTGTTGTGTTGACACAAATGTTAATATATGTACATACACAGCACTGATTGGTGGATAGGATCGTCTAGACCAGGGGCCTCCAACCTTTTCTAGCATGAGAGCTACTTTTAAATTATGAAACGTCGCGAGCTACTCATAAATTTTTTCCTAGCTTTTCAAATGGGCACTCTGTAATTTCCCGAATTCCATTTTCTCGCTTTACATTTTCCTGGTTTGGGATTTTTTCAGTTTTTCACAAAGAAAATTATAATTATTCATAGAGAAACAATGAAATTGGATGTTGTGAGTCCATGTCAATGCTTAAATCACATCAGAAGAGCATTTTTTAGTGTAATACCGCTTTAGAGAGAGGAATGTGCTGGTCTAGCGATGTTTTTGCTGCTGCATTATGTCATGACACGCGATTGATATAAATAATCATGATATACTGTGGCTTGCGAAAGTATTCACCCCCCTTGGCATTTTTCCTATTTTGTTGCCTTACAACCTGGAATTAAAATGGATTTTTTTGGGGTTTGTATCATTTGATTTACACAACATGCCTACCACTTTGAAGATACAAAATATTTTTTATTGTGAAACAAACAAGAAATAAGACAAAAAAACTGAAAACTTGAGCGTGCATAACTATTCACCCCCCCCAAAGTCAAAACTTTGTAGAGCCACCTTTTGCAGCAATTACACCTGCAAGTCTCTTGGGGTATGTCTCTATAAGCTTGGCACATCTAGCCACTGGGATTTTTGCCCATTCTTCAAGGCAAAACTGCTCCAGCTCCTTCATGTTGGATGGGTTCCGCTTGTGTACAGCAATCTTTAAGTCATACCACAGATTATCAATTGGATTGAGGTCTAGGCTTTGACTAGGCCATTCCAAGAAATGTAAATGTTTCCCCTTAAACCACTCGAGTGTTGCTTTAGCAGTATGCTTAGGGTCATTGTCCTGCTGGAAGGTGAACCTGCGTCCCAGTCTCAAATCTCTGGGTGACTGAAACAGATTTCCCTCAAGAATTTCCCTGTATTTAGCGCCATCCATCATTCCTTCAATTCTGACCAGTTTCCCAGTCCCTGCTGATGAAAAACATCAGGATGGTGTTCTCGGGATGGTGTTCTCGGGGTGATGAGAGGTGTTGGGTTTGCGCCAGACATAGCGTTTTCCTTGATGGCCAAAAAAGCTCAATTTTAGTCTCATCTGTCCAGAGTACCTTCTTCCATATGTTTGGGGAGTCTCCCACATGCCTTTTGGAGAACACCAAACGTGTTTGCTTATTTTTTTCTTTAAGCAATGGCTTTTTTCTGGCCACTCTTCTGTAAAGCCCAGCTCTGTGGAGTGTACGGCTTAAAGTGGTCCTATGGACAGATACTCCAATCTCCGCTGTGGAGCTTTGCAGCTCCTTCAGGGTTATCTTTGGCCTCTTTGTTGCCTCTCTGATTAATGCCCTCCTTGCCTGGTCCGTGTGTTTTGGTGGGCGGCCCTCTCTTGGCAGGTTTGTTGTGGTGCCATATTCTTTCCATTTTTTAATAATGGATTTAATGGTGCTCTGTGGGATGTTCAAAGTTTCGGATATATTTTTATAACCCAACCCTGATCTGTACTTCTCCACAACTTTGTCCCTGACCTGTTTGGAGAGCTCCTTGGTCTTCATGGTGCCGCTTGCTTGGTGGGGCCCCTTGCTTAGTGGTGTTGCAGACTCTGGGGCCTTTCAGAGCAGGTGTATATATACTGAGATCATGTGACAGATCATGTGACACTTAGATTGCACACAGGTGGACTTTATTTAACTAATTATGTGACTTCTGAAGGTAATTGGCTGCACCAGATCTTATTTAGGGTCTTCATAGCAAAGGGGGTGAATACATATGCACGCACCACTTTTCCATTATTTATTTTTCATAATTCTTTGAAACAAGTTATTTTTTTCATTTCACTTCACCAATTTGAACTATTTTATGTATGTCCATTACATGAAAACAAAATAAAAATCAATTTAAATTACAGGTTGTAATGCAACAAAATAAGAAAAAACACCAAGGGGGATGAATACTTTTGTAAGGCACTGTAATTCTGCCAGGTAAGCCTACTTTGTAGTTAACATTTAATTGATAAGGTTTTGGGGAAATTATTTATTTCTACCCAGAAGACAGATATCATTATGGCTAACAGACTTTCAGGGGCAATATTGATGGAAATAAATAGGCAGATATTGTGTTACATTTGGCTTTTTAAGCCAATTGTGGCTACAGTGCCTTTAGAAAGTATTCACAACCCTTGACTTTTTCTACATTTTGTTGTGTTACAGCCTGAACTAAATATTCATTAAATTGAGATTTTGTGTCACTTGCCTACAGACAATACATAATACATACATAATACATAATGTCAAAGTGGAATTATGTTTTTAGAAATGTTTGCAAATTAATTAAAAATGAAAAGCTGAAATGTCTTGAGTCAATAAGTATTCAACCCCTTTGTTATGGCAAGACCAAATAAGTTCAGGAGTAAAAATGTGTCACATAATAAGTTGCACGGACTCACTCTGTGTGCAGTAGTCATTTTGAATGACTACCTCATCTCTGTACCCCACACATACAATTATCTGTAAGGTCCCTCAGTCGAGCAGTGAATTTCAAATCCAGATTCAACCACAAAGACCAGGGAGGTTTACTAATGCCTACCTCGCAAGATCGGGCACCTATTGGTAGATGGGTAAAAAGAAAAGCAGACATTGAATATCCCTTTGAGCATGGTGAAGGTATGAATTACACTTTGGATGGTGTATCAATACACCCAGTCACTACAAAGATACAGGCATCCTTCCTAACTCAGTTGCCGGAGAGGACGGAAACCGCTCAGGGATTTCACCATGAGGCCAATGGTGACTTTACAACCATTACATAGTTTAATGGCTGTGATAGGAGGAAACTGAGGACGGCTCAACAACATTGTAGTTACTCCACAATGCTAATCTAAATGAAATAGTGAAAAGAAGGAAGCCTGCACAGAATATAATATTCCAAAACATGCATCCTGTTTGCACTAAAATAAAACTGCAAAAAAATGTGGCAAAAGGAAAATTACTTTATGTCCTGAATACAAAGCATTATGTTTGGGGTAAATCCAACACAACACATTACTGAGTACTGCTCTTCATATTTTCAAGCGTGGTGGTGGCTGCATCATGTTATAGGGATGTGTGTCATCGGCAAGGACTAGGGAGTTTATTTTTTATTTTTATAAAAATAAATGGAATAGTGCTAAGCACAGGCAAAGTCCTAGAGGAAAACCTGGTTCAGTCTGCTTTCCAACAGACACTGGGTGACAAATTCATTTTTCAGCAGGACAATAATCTAAAACATAAGCCAAATATACACGGTAGTTGCTTACCAAGACGACATTGAATGTTCTTGTGTGGCATAGCTACAGTGTTGACTGAAATCAGCTTGAAAATCTATGGCAATACTTGAAAATGGCTGTCTAGCAATAATCAACACCCAACTTGACAGAGCTTGAAGAATTATTAAAATAATATTGTACAATCCAGGTGTGCAAAGCTCTTAGAGACTTACCCAGAAGCCTCACAGCTGTACTCGCTGCCAAAGGTGATTCTAACATTGTGTGAATACTTTAAATGAGATATTTCAGTATTTCATTTTCAATAAATATGCTATATTTTCTAAAAACATGTTTTCACTTTGTCATTATGGGGTTTTGTGTGTAAAAATCTATTTAATCCCACTAGGGGTGGGACAATGTCAATGTGGAATGTATTGGATAGTAGCCGGGAGCTTGAGGTGTCTGATACTTGTGAGATTTGTTTATGACAGTTTGCGGTGGAAGACGTGAAAAAGACATGCACTTTCAGAATTGTTTGGCGAGCTACTCATAGGTGGGCTGTGAGCTACTGATAGCTTGTGATCAACCTGTTGGAGACCGATGGTCTAGCCTCTAGAGCAGGGATGGGGAACTGGCCCCCTTTTGTAGGAATTCAGTCGGGGTCTTATTAAAGTCCAATGCAGCCGTTTTTATCTCAATATCAAATTCTTTATTGGTAACAATTAAGTACCTTACTGTGACTGTTTTAAATTAAATTGGTCAAAAAGAAACAAAAATAGCCAGGACTGTCTGGGAGTGGTTTGAGTGGGGAGGGGAAAACTGAAAACTAGCTTTTATTGGCAGAGAGGTTTGGAACTCTCTTTCTTATTGGTCTATTAACTGATTTACTGCTTGGTGATGTCACCAGGCAGGTCAAAATTGCATCCGACCAAAATAGGCTGGAATTTCAGGCGGTCTTTTCAAACAGCTCTTACACTAGGGCATTATCATCATTGTCAAAAATAAATAAAAAATGTTGTGGCCCCCACCCCCATCAATGTTGCCCATCCCTGCTCTAGAGCCTACCCCACTTACCCCTTCAAAGTAGAGGATACATATGCAAATACAATTGTAGGCATTTTTGTTTTTACACTAAAAGGGCATTATCATCATTTTCACAATTTCTGTGTTATTTCGACCTCATAGTGTGGAAACTGCACTGAGTCTTTAAGTCAAGACATTTTCCCTGTCTGTTTTCACAATGTGTCAGATCTATAATGTACCTGTATGTCAAGTGCTTTTCACCACACATGACATATAATATTGCCATTGACAGTGTGCAAAGCTGTCATCAAAGTAAAGGGTGGCTTTTTGACGAATCTCAAATATAAAATAGATTTTGATTAGTTTAACACTTTTTTGGTTACTACATGATTCCATATGTGTTATTTCATAGTTTTGATGTCTTCACTATTATTATATAGTGTAGAAAATAGTAAAAAATAAAGAAAAACCCTTGAATGAGTAGAGCTTCAAGTTCCTTGATGTCCACATCATCAACAAACTAACATGGGCCAAGCACACCAAGACAGTCATAAAAGAGGGCACAACAAAACCTATTCACCCTAAGGAGACTGAAAAGATTTGGCATGGGTCCTCAGATCCTCAACAGTTTCTACAGCTGCACCATCGAGAGCATCCTGACTGGTTGCATCACTGCCTGGTATGGCAACTGCTATGTCAAATTTGATTTGATTTGATTTGTTCTAAAACTTTTGACCGGTAGTGTATAATAATTTCTGACAATTTAAAGTATCTATTTACATTATTTGTGTGTAATTTTGAATGTGTGGTAATGTGTCATCATAGTATGTCTCTCAGAGAACCAATGAAGTGACAACCAATGGAAGTGTCATCTTGTTTTTATCATGTTGTAATTAGCATATTGTCTTTGTAGGTTGCCACAAAGTGTTACATTCTCATTGTAAGGTGCCACCAGGCAGAGGATGCCTAGACAAACGTTATCCTTGACATACAATGCTTTTGGATAGAGTGCATCTCTATGGAGTGATAATAAGCTGTGTTGTGATGATCGCAGAGGTAATAGGCTGAACATTGTTAGGATTATCAGCCTGTGTAACAGCCTGGTCTCAAAGACTAGACGTAACCAGGTAAATGCGAACGTCTAGCAACCTTAAGGTTGCGTGTTTGAATCTCATCCCGGACAACTTTACCATTTTAGCTATTTAGCAACTTTGCAACTACTTACTACTTTTTAGCTACTTTGCAACTACTAGCATGTTAGCTAACCCTTCCCCTAATCATAACCTTAACCCTTTAACCTAATTTCTATCTTTAACCCTAATCTTAACCCCAACCCCTAGCCTAGCTAACATTAGCCTCCAAGATAACGTTAGCGTTAATGACCTAGCCACCTAGCAAACGTTAGCCACAACAAATTAGAATTGGTAACATATCATAATGTGTTCGTAACATGTCATACAAATTGTAATTTGGAATCTATCATATGAAATGGATGATGGACATCCACAAATGTATACATACCATCTGAAATGTAACATATCATACTAAATGGAGGGAGACAGATCTACGTTTACTATGTTACGTCTAGCCCTGAGTCCAGGTTGTGAGTAAACACCATCACACCGAAATGACTCACTGTCTCTCAGTCTGACCAGGATGACTCAAGGGCTTAAGGCTGGTTCCTCACTTAGACCTCAACCCTCAGGCTATACTTTATGCATTCAACCAAGGTTTCAGGTGGACTTCATAAAATGCAACACAATTCCGTCAGCGTCCTCCCATACTCTGTGAATATGATTTTATTCTTGAATCATCATTATGCTCAAGACTTTGGGTGTTACATGGACAGTATTGCTTTGAAGGCTAGAGTAAGAGCCAATCAAGGGTCTCATTACAGTACCTGGTATTAATGATGCCTTTTAATAATAATTTATGGCTAACCTAGGAAGTTGCCCAAAACTCCATGTAGAGAAACATTGATGGAGTTGAGTGGGACATGCACACAGCACTGCACCTGGTGAGGGTTTAGAAGAGGATCATATGACTACAAAGGTTATGGGTAATGAGAGCCAGGTCTGTCAGGTGACTGTGTAAGCTTGTCTGCCGTTCTTCAGTCCCCGCTACATCATTTACTTACCTTGACAGCTGACATGTTGCAAATGTTAATACAAGGAGTCATGTAAAAGAGATGATGTAAAATGAATGTAAATGTAATGTCAAGTATACTTTCTTGTAGAAAACAGGTTCAGGACATGTTCAGGGAAAACAGGAATACATGTGTCCTTACAAAGAGCTGGTTAGCATGCGGAGGGAGGACAGCAAAATTAGTTCTACATCTGTGATCCTCCCAATAGAATTACTGACCTTATATAAGACAGAAATGTCATGAATGCATTTGTTCTCTGTCTCACACTCATATTACTGGCTTCATGGTTTACAACCAACACATTTTAACTATCACTTCTAACATCCCTGTTTGTGACCCAGATAACAGCTTAGTAAATTTAGCTTAGAAAGTGTTCAGACCTAAAATGATATTAAGACAGTTTGTAAAAGTTATAAATGTCATATGATCGAATTAGAAAAACGTGTTTAGGGGATGGCTGCCCAATGTAATTTGAGTCATGTATTGAAAGAGCGGAAAGTATGAGGTGCTAATTTGTATCGTCCTTTCCCGGCATTGAATTATTCATATTCAATGGTCTGGTCCCAAACACATCCTCACACCTTTGACAGTCAGCACCCATCTCTTGCGTAGAACATCTGATAATTGTATTTGCTTTAATTCTTTTCACATCACATTGTCAGCTTGATTGACACGTGGCAGAACATTTCAGGGTCGGTCTCCCTCCACGTGAAGCTGTCAAAGCCTGACTGGAATCCACTCCGTCTCCTGGAGACTTCTCCCAGGTGGTTTGGGCTGTCGGCCTGTCTTGAAAGTGCTCTGCGTCTGTAGTGGAGTCCTCCTGGACCTCCTGCCCGTCGTCTGAGGATTTACACCATTTCATCAAAAAAATGGAAATGTCATGGCTCAATACGTCTCCCACAGTTGGAATCTAGGGCAATGGCTTATTTATTTCATTTCCTGTAAGCTCTTTGTTTTCACTATTGTTATTTTGTCATTGTTGTTTTTTTCTCCCCTATTTCTCATGCAGAAAATACATGGGTCTGTGCTGATAGGGATGAGCGGTTCCACAGTGAAATAGGATGAGACCCAAGGTCATGTGTGAAGGGAGATGGGGTTGGGAGGGTGGGTGGGTGGAGGAGGGTTGAAAAGAACATTGGGGAATTGGATTGGTGAAAAATCAAGGCATTGGCAAACATTTTGACTTGCTTTGAGAGAGGGAGGGGCATATAGTTTAAAGGAATATCCATGTATGTTCTGTGTGACACTGAGTGCATTCAAATATTGTCAAAATACCTTAAAGACCTTGTTGCTCTTGGTGACTTTGATGTTTCTGACTGGCAGCCTTAATTAAGGGCAATTCACATTTGTTGATAACATGTTTTTCACATGCCATGTGTGCCATTGAGTGCATTGAAATATTGAATGTATGCATTCAAATAAACATTCAAAATAACACACTTTTCACGTCAATAACATGTTTTTCACATGCCAAGTGTTGTCCTTTCTGAAAGCGTTTGAGGGATTGGCACCACACAATGCATTGTGACAAAGACAGTTCTACAGTTACAATGATTTTGGAAATCCACATAAATATTAGCTTAAGAGGCTTTCATGGTCAATGTGTCATCATGTTGTTGCTATTGGGGAGGTTGTTGAATTATATATAAGGTTATTGCCCTTGAAATGCTACTTCTGTCTTGCTTCAATTCACAGTACAGGGACATCAGAGTAAACGAGGATGGTCGATGTGGATTTGAATTTAAACGCAACTTTACATTGGATCCCTTCTACCTTGTGACTTTCTCACCCCTCCTTAGTTTGACCCCTGTGATTTTTTCAAACGAGGTCAAGGTAAAGTCACAAGGAATGGAATGAGAGAATGTAAAGGAGGATGATAGTGTTGATGCTGCTGGGCCCTGCAGACTTCACTAATTACCTATTTGTAGGGAGGGGGACATTAAGGAGCCACTGTTTGGAGACTAAACATGACTCACGTCCACTTTAGTTTTTAAAGAACCTGCTAAACTGTATTGTGCTTTAATGTCCTCTCCTGCTAATCTGAGGCCTGTAATTCATCATTATATGATAATTATTGACTTCCTACTGCTTTTCACATATATTAATCCACAGGAACCTCTTGATGGATACGGCTCCATTGGTCGGTGCACCCAAGGGATTGTTGAGAACGGTTAGTTATGTGCTGCATGTAGAACTTCTGATGATTTTCTCTATTTTTTTAGGTACTTTATTGATCGCCACACCGATCTGGAGAGGCAGTTCAATATTAACGTAGATGATGGGAAGATAACTTTGGCCAAACCGCTGGACCGAGAGACAGATATGTGGCACAACATCACAGTAACAGCCACTGAAATCAGTAAGTAACATTTCCAATAGAAATTGTTGCACTGTTTGTGGTCTACTACATAATTAACTAAACGCAATTTCCTTTTCAAATCAATCCAATGATGAAGGATGAGTGTAGACTCAGGGGGAAGACAGCTGCTTGTGAACATTCAGATCTGTTTACTAACACAGTTTGAACAACTTCATTGCTGCCTCCAACAAAGGAGTGACTGGCCTTCATAATCCTCTATAAAATAGTCTCGCACTTGTAACCTATCTCATGTTAATGGCCGTAGAGTGTGGTACAAATAATTAGTGTTTGAATTCACAGGGGCGGAAAATATGTTAAACTGCAGAATTTTGATTGAATTAAATAGCTCAGTAGTCAATTTGTGGAAGTGCAAGTACATTAAGACATATCAAATAAACAGTTGTAAATACAAACACCAACGGTGTATGCACCAATGCCAGCTTCCATTACAGATACAGGAACATCTGTGATCCAGGAAACTGACTGACTATACAACATCTTCGAGGCAGAACTACAAACAACTCAAACCATATGTGAACCTTTATTTGCATACAGATTGTTTCAGGGGGACTGTATGTTGCTATAAAACTTAATGTACACCTTGAAGCTATTGCATGAGAAATGTACAATACTTGTAACTTTCTCTCCCTTTCTTAATCAAAGGGAAACACTAATTGTCACAACAATAAAAATACATTTAAAAAATGCTTTTTTATATCAAAGCTATGCTATAGAGCATACATTCATGGCATGTTATTGTAAATGCAATGTGTCTCTGTTGATATTCATGTTAGCTTTGTCATGTCGGGTGCTACACATTTCACTGTGCCTTTCATGGCCTCCCGAGTGGCGCAGTGGTCTAAGGCACTGCATCGCAGTGCAAGCTGTGCTACTAGAGATTCTGGTTCGAATCCAGGCTCTGCTGTAGCCGGCCGCAACCGGGAGACCAATGGGGCGGCGCACAATTGGTCCAGGGTAGGGGAGGGAATGGCAGGCAGGGAGGTAGCTCAGTTGATAGAGCATGGCGTTTGCAATGCCAGGGTTGTGGGTTCGTTTCCCACTGGGGGCCAGTATGAAAATAATAATGTATGCACAAACTGTAAGTCGCTCTGGATAAGAGTGTCTGCTAAATGACGTAAATGTAATGACTTTTGCTAAAGTGACTGTGACTCAAGACAGCAGCATCACTGAACACACTTAATAGAAATTTACCAAAATAAATGTGTCTGTTTACTATTCTTTGTGGATTGGAGCCAAACAGGAATCCTCTCTGGCGTGAAGAGGAAGAATTGTGTTCCCAGTCCAATTCCATTGCCATTTGCCACCCAAACGGTGTCGCGTTCTGCTGCTTGCACCAGTTGACATCTGACTAATCAGATTGCAATGCTTGCTGCGGTGGAGTGAAAGTCACTTCAACAGAGCACAAGGAAAATGTGGACACTTCTCTTTTTCCCACTCTGTCCATCTATCACCTTCTAGCAAACTGTCTATTTTAGTTTGTCTCTGTTTCCCACTCTTTCTCTCCTCTCTTATGCTCACCTCTGGGTATTTTGTCCTGAAGCATTCTTAAGTGTAAAATCCTCCACTTGCTGCAGTGTTATGTGAGTGAGCTAAGGGGTGCTTATATCACAACCTTATATCACAACCATATATCAAAACCATTTTCTGTTTTTCTGTTTTCTATGTGACAACATGGATCATGTACATCATTGTTTTGAATGTTAGCTATCTGTATGGTCTCAAAAACATACAAACAGAGGAAAGGTGGCAACATCCATTTTCTCTATGGACCAAATTAATAGATACAAGTTAGTGGTTGCAACACTTCTTAAATACAATTATTTACCTCAAAAGGGACTGTCAATTACGTGCGATGAATAATCACAATAAAAATGGAATCTAATTAAATTGCCCTTTATTATCTTTTTAGACTTCTGCTACCGTTGATTCACTAATATGAATTTTTTAACCTTCATGCATAAAACATGAGCGTGTTCAGGGGATTTCAAAAGCACTTTGAATGTGATTTTTTTCCTCACCAATCCTGTTTTGCATTCTTGATATCAGCTAAAACTCAGATTGATGTGGCTTCTCATCTGTCTTTCTATCAGACTAGGGAATTAAAGAAAATAACAGAAGAAAAAAAAATCTGGGTCATGGAATTTACCTGGGATTTAATTTCCCGCTGTACAGTATCCAATGTTATTGTATTCATTGTCTGTTTTTTGGTTTTGTTTATCAGGAAACCACAGCCAGATATCACGGGCTATCGTGGCCATCCGAGTGCTGGACATCAATGACAACGCCCCAGAGTTTGCGACGGAATACGAGTCTTTCCTCTGTGAAAATGGCAAACCTGGCCAGGTAGGGGGCATTCATCAAGGCTGCCATTGTCGTCTTCCCCTGTATCTCCTCAGTAATGATCAGCCATGGTGAATTATAGCCTATTTATTTCACTGGGAAAGTACAGAGGCAGGAGTGTGGCCTTTCTCTGAGACACTCCTCCCCTGACACAACACACAGAGACTGAGGGACAATGAAAGCAGTCGGAATTGATCAGAGTGAATCATAATTCAGAGTTGTCTTTCATGTCCTCCTCCAGATGGCACAATGGATCTCTAGCCAAAATTCTGGACAAATGCTTTGCATTTTCCTTCACATCAATCGTATTCATTCAGACGACTACAGTAATAAATAAAAAAAGACCAATGACCAAGATAGCTGAATTCTCATTTCTAATCAGTCACAGACATACAGCTTGATAAGAACTATGATAGCAGATAAATAGATGTACCCAGAAACCAAAAGTGTGCCAGATGAGACAGCACCACATTGATAACAATCTCAAATTTCTGGAATGAATGGAGGATATTTTTCATTTTCTCTCAGCCAATGTCACGGTCAGGCTTTTTGTGATGGCAAAAACAAAGTAATGGATGACCTATCTCTCTAATGGCATTGGGCTCCTCTCTTTCTGTCTGTTTTTCCACAGGTGATACAGACGGTCAGTGCTGTCGACAAGGATGACCCAATACAGGGACACTACTTTGAATACCGCCTCATCCCAGAGATGTTAAACAATCCTAATTTCACCATAAAAAACAATGGAGGTAAGGACAGAACATGAGAGAGAGAATGACAAAACATGTCTTCTATCCTGCAACCTATTAGTCCAATCGAATATATTAAAGTCAAATATATTATAATATATTAGCATATTAACATATTAGTCGAAGATTAAATCTGGTTGGATTACCGTACCCAGTAGTTAGCAGATGCCCAATAGCCTGGTCATCAGATACTCTTTACTCCCCAGTGCATTTTAAAAGAAAGTATATTAGTTGAATCCAAATCGTCTGCGGGTAGTCTTGCAGCTCAATGTAGGGTGACTTCCTGAGAGCTGTTGCCGCATGGCAGATGGCACTACATTTGTTTGCTAAATACGTTGATTGGTTTAGCTGGCTTTCTGGTCTCCTTTCTCCCCATCACCTGCTCTTTTCCATTACTCTCACTGAAGAGCCCACTCTCATCCTGATGTTGTTGCGTAATGTTTTCAAAGAGCTTGGGGCGAAGAATCTTCATCTGGTTCTGTCCGTCTGTTTTGATGCGAAGGCTGCAGGCAAGAGGAACTGCTGTGTCTAGTTGTTAGTAAAAGGAAAATATAAAATCTGGACATTAAATGCACCAGCCTCTTTATCTAAATGGAAACCTGCCACCATGGAAACAGGTGTATTAAGAGAAAAATCTGATAAGTTGCTGAATCTAGAGGAATTTGTAAAGAAGAAACCACAGGCAACATTGAAGCAATATTTTCACATGTAGATATCATTAAGATATTCATTCAACTGCCCAGAGACTAATACAAATATAACCTTATCACTAACAGTAGAGACAGGTTTTTACATTTTGATGTTCACATTTTCTCAGCAAAAATTGGATTGTGATAAATGTAATACTGCTGTATTGATAGGAACTAGCATTTTACCAGACAGTCTTATCCAAAGCGACTTACAGTAGTGAGTGCATACATTTGTATATTTTTTGTACTGGTCTCCTGTGGGAATCGAACCCACAACCCTGGCGTTGCAAGTGCCATGCTCTACCAACAGAGACAGACACTGATTGTACAAAACATGACATAGACTGACCAGGTGAATCTAGGTGAAAGCTATGGTCCCTTATTGATGTCACCTGTTAAATCCACTTCAATCAGTGTAGATGAAGGGGAGGAGACAGGTTAGAGAAGGATTTATTTTTTAAAGCCTTGAGACAATTGAGACATGGATGGTGTCTGTGTGCCATTCAGATGGTGAATGGGCAAGACAAAAGATTGAAGTGCCTTTGAAAGGGGGGTATGGTAGTAGGTACCAGGTGCACCGGTTTGAGTGTGTCAAGAACTGCTGCGCTGTTGGGTATTTCATGCTCAACAGTTTCCCGTGTGTATCATGAATGGCCCACCACCCAAAGGAGATCCAGCCAACTTGACACGACTGTGGGAAGCATTGGAGTCAACATGGGCCAGCATCCCTGTGGAAGGTTTTTGACACCTTGTAGTCCATACCCCGAGAAATTTAGGCTGTTCTGAGGGAAAAAGGGGGTGCTCTTCATGTTTTGTACACTCAGTGTATACTGACGTACTGTATACTGGATTTTTTTAATTTATTTTTATGATGGAGACACTTTTGGGATGAAGTTGCTACAATGTGATGGACAACATGTTTCCTTTAGGCTTTATTGCTAATGTTTCACGTCTCTCTGCCACACATGCTCAGAGAGAGGGTAGACAATTGAACTGCCCTAATGGAAAAAGCACATTATTTTCACATGTGAACACGTGAAGTGTTCCAAAAACACGTTTTCATGTGATTACATGTCATCTCATGTGAAGTTAATGTGATAACATGTGACAACATGTAAAGCAACATGTGATAACATCAAACTACAAATGTTGAAACGTGATCACATGTAAAATGTGTTCCAAAAACACGTTTTCACATTATTTCAAATGTGAAATTTCATGTGAAATCATGTGATTTCCCACATGTGAAATCATGTGGCTTTTCTGTAAGGGTGAGACTATCATAAACATGTTTTCTGTTACACCAGCTTGAGTAGACTCTTACAGGAATAAGAGTGTTTGACAATATGTGGGTGAGTGGATATGCTTAGCTGGATAATGAACACAGAGCTCACAGAAGTGTCATCAAAGAGCCCCTGGCACCTCTCCGAGTTGCCTTGTACCATCTTCTAAGTCAGTGTCGCACTCACGTCTCTTCATTTCCCCATCTTAGTAAGGGTATGACAAAATAGGGTTCAATCTCTTACAGAGTTCTGCTATTGGAATATGGTGAGGAGGAAGGTGACTGAAAGCAATCAACAGAATATAAATGTGAGACCACAAGCCACTTGGCAGGGCAATGCAACTGCTGTTTTTCTAGTGTCATCACCTCACCCTCATTTGGAATTGCCCCCCCCAATTTTTTTAAAACTGGATTGCAAAACATTTTGGTTTGTCACTCTACAAATAAACATGCTCTTACTCAACAGAAGCTTGTTTGCTACATGTTTTTTTTACAGCTACTTTCTCTCCCCACAGACAACTCCATCAGTGTTTTAGCCAAGCATGACACCTTCCGGCGCCAGAAACAGGAGATGTATTTCCTGCCCATAATTGTGACTGACAATGGAAGTCCTCCAATGAGCAGCACTAACACGTTGACCATCCGGGTGTGCGGATGCAGCAGGGAGGGAATAGTCCAGTCATGCAACGTGGAGGCCTATGTCCTACCCATTGGCCTCAGCATGGGAGCTTTGATTGCCATTCTGGCCTGCATAATACTACTTTTAGGTAAGATAATACTGATATTTAATGCAATTTGATTACATCGGAAAAATACAGACATGTAACATTGGTAAACTTCTACAAACATTGTCTTTGTGAGCACATGACTTTGACATGTCCTCTTGTTCGGCAGTTATAGTGGTGCTGTTTGTGACGCTGAGAAGACACAAGAACAAGCCACTTATCATCAAAGATGACGAAGATGTGAGGGAGAACATAATCCGCTATGACGATGAGGGGGGTGGAGAAGAAGACACTGAGGCCTTCGACATTGCCACACTGCAGAACCCTGATGGTATCAATGGCTACCTGCCCCGCAAGGATATCAAGCCAGACCTGCAGTTCATGCCAAGGCAGAGTGGTGGGCCTAACGGTGTGGACGTGGATGAGTTCATCAACGTCAGACTCCACGAGGCGGACAACGACCCCACAGCCCCTCCCTACGACTCCATTCAGATCTATGGCTATGAGGGCCGGGGCTCAATTGCTGGGTCTCTGAGCTCCCTCGAGACTGCGTCCTCAGACTCAGACCAGAACTATGACTACCTCAGAGAGTGGGGTCCGCGTTTCAGAAGACTTGGGGAGCTCTACTCAGTGGGTGAAAGTGATAAGGAGACTTGACCTTTGATCAGCAGAGACCCATTGATTTTGTCCACATACTTGTGTATTATGCTAGGGTTTGCCGGCTTTTAGAAACAGCTGTTTACAAAAGGGGGCCACCTTTTGTACTCTTAGAGTGAAGTATAGCGTTCATCATCTATCACATCAAGCGCTTTGTATTGTTGAGCCAAACTTAACAATGTCTATATTAGGAAGTCTATGATTCTTGTGGAGTGTAACTTAGATTCCGTCGTGGAGTGTCTAGCAGTATTTTGGGTATTTGTCATTCGCTGTGACTGCCAGAAGCATAAAGACCTGGATTCTTGGTAGTTGCCTGATGAAAGAAGAGAAAGGGATTGTATGACGTTCTACAGCCTTCTTGGAGAACGTGGAGGTTCAACCACAGAACAATGGTACTACTGAGTGGCCCTCGTCTCAGATCTCTACCCACCACCCAGATAATCAGAGATAAAATAGGAAACTAAAAGAAAAAGCAATATTTGGTCTACATTACAATGTTGAATGTATGTATGATTTGAAAAAGCAAAAATGAGAACCACTACAATATTGGCTTTAAAATGGATTTGTTGAGATATCATTTGATACCAGGTGGCCACATTTATAAACTGTCTGAGCCAGACGGCTTGCTTTGTACAACTATTTGTATTTACACCCTCCAAGTGTGGTTTGCAAATATTATTAGCCTAAAAAAGACTAAAGCGAAAGACAAAAAAAGAGAAATGTAGAAACTTTGAGGCCTTCTTTTTACAGAAGCAAGCATTAAATACAATTGTATTCAAATGTTTTTTGAAAATAATCGTGTTGATTCCTCATTATCGTTGTATGATTAGTTTTTTATATATCTGTTCTTATTTGCGTTTTTTTCTGTGCTACAGGTTATAAGTGAGTGCGAGATTAGAATGATCCCTTTTCTCAACTGTTCTTTCCACCGCTGAAGCTATTTCATCACAGCTGAACTTGTTGTTTGGATATTTCTATTAATATAGTATACAGAGAACAGGAATTACTGTATAGTAAAAGATTGGATGGAAAGGGAATTTTTACACACACAATTAATGTATACTGTTTAGCTTTATTCTGTATACAGAGTTACCAGTGACCATTTAAGCACAATAGCTGGGATAATTTAATTGATGTGAATATTCGACCCCTCAATTTTCTATTTCATTTAGGAATCACTGGTAACATAAACCCATAAAAATAAAATACAGACTCTTGCATATTGTGCTACACTGTATGATATTAGACAAAATAGACATGTACATAGAGTTACTGCTAATATCCTTAGCTTTCATTGAGGTGGTAGGTTTTGTCTATGCACGTTAGCTCTTGCACATGAGAATCTAAAATGGCGCTACAGCTGCGTGCATACTCAATTTGTACTGATACAGTATATGGCAGTTCTCAGTAGACTTAACGATATATATGAAATAGTCTTACATGCAGATCATATTTTCTACTGTGCTTTAATGCTTATAAATGTGTATGTTTAATTATTTACTCCCTGTAATGTAATCTAAGATACCCTGTATTGTTTCCTACTTTGTGAAATATATTTTTATAAATATTGCTGAATGGGTTTGGCTTTCTTTAGCAGCTAAGATGGTTTGAATAAGAGAGCTTTGCACAGTTCCTACTTGAATTATCTATGTACATCATTGTGCATCAGGAAGTACAAATATCAAAATGTCAACATGTCACATATCTTGTAATTAGGAAGAATGTATTTGGCAGTTGATGCACTGACTGGTTTTAAAACCTACAGTCAGGCCCAAAATTATTGGCACCCTTGATAAAGATGAGTACGGAAGCCCTGAAGCCCTTAGTATCTTGTTCAAACAAGTTAGTATCTCATTTGAACGACTTAGTTGTTATTGTCTAGTTAGGACTCATTTGTTATGCAGTTGTGCTTGTCAGACCATTGCTGCAGCCATTAATTCACTGATTCCATCCATTGATATGATTATTCATTGACAGTTCTTTGAATGCCACAGCATGTAAGTGTGCAAACAAGATCTCACTTTTTTCCCCAATTTGACTTCAGATTCTGAAGTTTATCCACTTTTCTCCAAATGTTTTGAAGTTGCTCCAAACATCACATTTCTAAGTATTTTTGATACCATGGGTTCCTCTTCCTGCTCAGCATCATCTTTCATTAATTCTGAATGCTTAAGTTAAGGTTTAAAGTTTTGGATAGGGTTAAAACAAAAACAACTACACTGTTAAGTTTAGGCATTCATTCTGAATGGTTAATGTAAGAGTTAAGGTTTGGGATAGGGTTAAAACAAAAACATAAAAAACAAGTGTCTTCCACTGGGATTGAAAATGCGACCCTTGGAAGGATGAATTTAGTATCTCGAATGACTTAGTATCTTGTTTGAATGACTAAGTAGCTTAAAAAATTAATAATTAGCTTCAGGGCTTCCGTAGATAAGCAAAAAAGATTGTATAAAATAAATAATACAAATACTGAGCTATATTGTATGCTATTTGTTTTAGAAAATTTGATTTTCATTTCATTTTATTTTATATACTAATACAGTTGCTCAGGGAAAGAGATTTTGTTTTACCTTTAAATACCTCACCTTGAGAGGATAATGGCACTGAGGCTCTTTCTAAAATGTTGAATGAGCTTGGAGAACACATTGGGAGGGGTCTTAGACCATTCCTCTATACATAATCTGTCCAGATCATTGATATCCTTTGTCTGCGCTTATGGAATGGACAGCCACAGGTTTTTAATTGGGTTCAAGTCCGGAGACTGAGATGGCCATTGCAAAATGTTGATTTTGTGGTCAATTAACCATTTCTTTGTGGAAATATGATGTGTGCTTAGGGTTATTGTCTTGCTGGAAGATTCACTTGCGGCCAAGTTTCCGCCTCCTGGAGAGGCAACCAGGATATTGCCTAAAATGTCCTGGTACTGGGTAAAGTTCATGATGCCGTTGGCCTTAACAAGGGCCCCAGGAGCAGTGGAAGTAAAATAGCCCCATAACATCAAAGATCCACCATCATATTTTACAGTAGGTATGAGGTTATTTTCTTCATATGCATCTTTCTTTCGATGCCAAACCCACCACTGGTGTGCATGGCCAAAGAGCTCTATTTTCATGTCATCTGACCATAGCACAGGTTCCAGTCTAAGTGCCAATGCCATTTAGCAATCTCCAGGCGTTTACATTTGTTGGATGACATGAAAATATAGTTTTTTGGCCGTGCATGCGGAATCTCTTTCTCTGAGCAACTGTATTATTCTAAAATAAAAAAATAATAAAAAAAGAAATTGCATACAATATAGATCAATATTTGTATTATTTATTTTATGCTTTTTTGCTTATCTTTATCAAGGGTGCCAATCATTTTGGGCCTGACTGTATTTCCTCAAGAATTCTGTATTTTTTGTTGGCATGGAAAGCAAAAAAAAACATTGACATTTGAGCCAGTAAAGTAAAAAGTATGTTACAATCAAGATCACTGACTGTGAACCTAAATGTTAAATGGCAGGCAGAAAAAAACAGGAAATGTCAACTGCTTATCATTTTTTGCTCCTAGTAGCTTTTCTTTTCTTGAAAAAGTACTGTGGTGATGAAGGCATGCCTTTATCCACATAAGATGCTGGGATTGTTCTCAACCTATATTGTCTTAAAGAAATACATTATCAGTTTAACATTATGGAATTAATTCGATTTAACTTTACACATCACATACATTGTCTAAATTGCTTGTGTATTGAATGTGGGGGACTTATACTTGTCTGTTCTCAGCAGAAGCAAAAGTAAACTTCACAGCTTTTGTTTGATCAGACTGGGTAGCTCAGCTCTGAACAACAAGAAACTGTCCATAACAAAGATCCCTCCAAGGGCTTGAGATATTGTATTCCATTTCAAGGGCATAACGTAGAAAAGCGACTAATGGATTTATGTACAACATGTTCTCAACTATTTACAAAGAACAAAATGGCTCATGTCCCATTACAATGTGTAGAGGACTATGCAGGTATGCAAGGTTGTTACCATCAGTGACAGAGGGTGGAAAAAGTTTAGCGTGAGCTCACTTGGTCACTGAACTTATTTCCTTTTATGAGTAAGTGCCCCTCTTCATGTGTCTCATTTCGGTTAATTGAATATGTATTCATTTTTATTTTAAATGAAAATAACAGTCTCAAAAAGCTATTTTTGTGGACATGCAATGCCATTAGACCATTTTCTTCAATTTGATATCTGCCAAAGCCTGTCAACCTGCAAATAAATATTGTGAAGTCTGTTAAACACATATGTTTTTCAATTAGATTGAACAGATGTTCTTTATGTATACCCTCTCACCTCTAATTTCTCTTCAAAGAAAGTAAACCCAACAACATTCCATCTTGGAAAGTTACCTACTCTTATAAAAAGGTTTCTCATGGAATGAATAGGCCTTGAATATATTAATTCAATTGAATTCCATTGTATGGCTCTGTGTTATATAGTAATAATAGTCTGTCCCGCATTGTGTTATCAAACAAAAGAGAGGCTTAGAGGCATTGCAATTTTTCCTTTTTTACTCACATTTTCTTAAAAAGAAAATCATCTTCTCTCGTGGTTAATCCTGCTGAAAGATTAGAGTTCAATTTTATCTGATATTGTAACGACTCTTTATGAATAACAAAATAACTTGATCTTGTCAATTACTGACTGTGCTTGAATTAATTTATATTGTGTTACACAGAAAGAGAGTGGGGGGATCATTTATTTATGTCTTTGTTTATTTGAATCCCATATACTTCATAGGCAGTTAGATATGTGGATATGCTGTAGTAAATCACCATAAAATATAGTCATATGAAGCTAACTCATCCCACCTAAATACTGCAATACTAGTTTACTTTACTGCAAATTATACTGAACAAAAATATAAATGCAACATGTAAAGTGTTGGTACCATGTTTCATGAGCTGAAATGAAAGATCCCAGAAATTTCCCATACACACAAAAAGCTTATTTCTCTAGAATTGTATGCACAAATTTGTTTACATCCCTGTTAGTGAGCATTTATCCTTTGCCAAGATAATCCATCCACCGGACAGGTGTGGCATATCAAAAAGCTGATTAAACAACATGATCATTACACAGGTGCACCTTATGCTGGGGACCATGAAAGACCACTCTAAAATGTGCAGTTTTGTCACACAACACAATTATTTTGAGAGAGCATGCAATTAGCATGCTGACTTCAGGAACGTCCACCAGAACTTTTGCCAGATAATTGAATGTTCATTTATCGACCATAAGCCGCTTTTAAGGTCATTATAGAGAATTTGGCAGAATGTCCAACCGGCTTCACAACCGCAGATCACGTGTAACCTCACCAGCCCAGGACCTTCACATCCGGCTTCTTCACCTGCAGGATCCTCTGAGACCAGCCACCCGGACAGCTGATGAAACTGAGGAGTATTTCTGTCTAATAAAGCCCTTTTGTGGGGAAAAACTCATTATGATTGGCAAGTCCTGGCTCCCCAGTGGGTGGGCCTATGCCCTCCCAGGCCCACCCATGGCTGCGCCCCTGCCCAGTCATGTGAAATCCATAGATTAGGGTCTAATGAATTTATTTCAATTGACTGATTTCCTTATATGAACTGTAACTCAGTAAAATTGTTGAAAATGTTGCATGTTGTGTTTATATTTTTGTTCAGTATATTTAGAGCGAGGTTTTACTCCTTGATTCGTTTAAAAAAAAAAATTGACGTACTCCGTAGAAAAGTGAATCCAACCTGTGTGACCCCGACAGACCAACTGGCTCATTTGCAGTCACAGTTCCTGCAGTCACAGTTGTGTTTTGTCTGCAGGTCTGACAGAGACTGTTTAACTAAACAGCAAATCTAATTATCTTCCCACTTTTGTCACGTAACGGAAGTGCCCCTCTGGTGACAACCTTGTACATGTTCTCTACTGAGTTTAAATACTGTCTGGTGGCTCCTGATGGTGTGGGGCAACTGGAATTATGTTGTCTAAAGTGCTGCCTCCATCACAAAAACATCAGCACATGCATATGTAAGAATATGTTGGACTGCACTTAGATAGTGTGTTTTGCATTTTTAAATATCCCAATCCATCTGTCTATCATGACCCTTGTCATGACACTTCTGTCTGACTGTCCATAGACCACATGTATTGTCCATAGACCACTGATATTATCACTACCATCACTACCATTCTGTTTTTCCCTGGTTTCTTTACACTTGGCAGTATAATGACCAGAATGCCTCCTAGCTCAACTCGGGAAGGTGGTATTACTAGATCCTGCCTACTGTGACCAGATTTCACCGGATGTGGGCACAGATCCAATCACAGGACGGATGTTATTGCAAGATTTGAAAAGGCTCATTCATAGTCAGTGTAGTCACAGCTGACACCTAGGCCAGAGTGGTAATGTGGTTTCATGTTTAGCCAATTAATGATTACTGTATATCAACATGTCTCAAACATAAAAAAAATACTGTCTGTAGTAGATGGTGGCTATGTACACATCTTCAAATGCCAAGACTAAGTTTAAATTGAACACATTATAATTGTGCCATTCATTATATGCTTAAGAGTATTTTACCTTTGGTCACAGTCTCATTTAATGTATTATTTATTTTGAATGTTTTGATTGAATCTATTTTTAGGAGCAGGGTTGTGGTGATTGGTAATGCCGTAACACAGATCATGCACTGTGGAGTGTGTAATTGACCCACTCGTGTAATTAGCATTAATTAGCACCTCTGTTGGCGGATAGCACGGCTGAACCTGGATGTCCTGCAGTTTGGACCGTGCACTGCTGTCACTGCTGCAGTGAGCTGCTTGAAAACAATCTGGCTACTTTGGATGCAGTGGCTTTTCTCTGCGAGAACCCGTATCAGTGACCGTAAGAATGATGGGATCTGGGGTGCACACACTTTCTGGTTTAATTGAAAAGATACCCGTAAATACAGCAAATGTAAGTTTGCATCACAGTTTCTTAAAACCTCTTCGCTCTTTGAGCCCTTTCGTCAATGTAAATTACCCCAAGTCTTAAGTCCTGACAGTTCACTTTGCACCTGAGTACAAAGAAGTTTGCTGAACTTGAAGATATTCAAACATTTCATTTCTGTAATACATGTGCTGGACAGTCATATTCTAAGACTGTCCATTTACTTGGGGAGCATTGCCAAAAACACTCTAAATTGGATACGTACAGTATCTAAACTTTACAACCTTGGAAGCTGACCAGCGTAATACTTATAACTGTAACATCATCATAGTTGGCCGTAAGTTAATAATATTGGCACAACATAAGGAAACAATATCAGCAGATATTTGCAATATCCATGACCTTGTATCTAGCAGTACCAATGCTATAGAACAACAAACTGGCTATTTCAGGTCAAGACGTTTGGGGTGATGGTATGTCTATATTGGGTATATTGCCTTAACATTTATTTTCTATCGCAGACAACTGGATCAGTAAAACTGTACAGCCAATATGAGTGTATATACAGTACCAGTCAAAAGTTTGGACACACCTACTCATTCAAGGGTTTTTCTTAATTTTTTTAAATGTTTTACATTATAGAATAATAGTGAAGACATCAAAAATATGATATAACACATATGGAATCATGTAGTAACCAAGAAAGTGTTAAACAAATCAAAATATATTTTATATTTGAGATTATTCAAATAGCCATCCTTTGCACACCCTTGGCATTCTCTTCCCCTGGAATGCATTTCAATTAACAGGTGTGCCTTGATAAAAGTTAATTTCTGGAATTTGTTTCCTTCTTAATGCGTTTGAGCCTATCAGTTGTGTTGTGACAAGGTAGGGGGGGTATACAGAAGATAGCCCTATTTGGTAAAAGTACATATTATGTCAAGAACAGCTCAAATAAGCAAAGAGAAACAACAGTCCATCATTATTTTAAGAAATGAAGGTCAGTCAATAGGGAAAATTACAAGAACTTTGAAAGTTTCTTCAAGTGCAGTCGCAAAAACCATCAAGCGGTATGATGAAACTGGCTCTCATGAGGACCGCCACAGGAATGGAAGACCCAGAGTTACCTCTGCTGCAGAGGATAGGTTCATTAGAGTTACCAGCATCAGAAATTGCAACCCAAATAAATGCTTCACAGAGTTCAAGTAACAGACACACCTCAACATCAACTGTTCAGAGGAGACTGTGTGAATCAGTCCTTCATGATCGAATAGCTGCAAAGAAACCACTACTAAAGGACATCAATAAGAAGAAGAGACTTGCTTGGGCCAAGAAAAACGAGCAATGGACATTAGACCGGTGGAAATGTGACCTTTTTGGTTCCAACCGCCGTGGCTTTGTGAGACGCGGTGTGCGTGAACGGATGATCTCCGCATGTGTATTTCCCACCGTAAAGCATGGGGAGGAGGTGTTATGGTGTAGGGGTGCTTTGCTGGTGACACTGTCTGTGATTTATTTAGAATTCAAGGCCCACTTAACCAGCATGGCTACCACAGCATTCTGCAGCGATACGCCAGCCCATCTGGTTTGGGCTTAGTGGGACTATCATTTGTTTTTCAACAGGACAATGACCCAACACACATCCAGGCTGTGTAAGGGCTATTTTACCAGGAAGGAGAGTGATGGAGTGCTGCATCAGATGACCTGGCCTCAACCCAATTGATATGGTTTGGGATGAGTCGGACCGCAGAGTGAAGGAAAAGCAGCCAACAAGTGCTCAGTATATGTGGGAACTCCTTCGAGACTGTTTGAAAAGCATTCCAGGTGAAGCTGGTTGAGAGAATGCCAAGAGTGTGCAAAGCTGTCATCTAGGCAAAGGATGGCTATTTGAAGAATCTCAAAAATAAAATACTTTTTGATTTGTTTAACACTTTTTTGGTTACTACATGATTCCATGTGTTATTTCATAGTTTTGATGTCTTCACTATTATTCTACAATGTAGAAAATAGCAAAAACAATGAAAACCCTTGAATGAGTAGGTATTCTCAAACTTTGACTGGTAGTGTATATACAGTGGGGAGAACAAGTATTTGATACACTGCCGATTTTGTAGGTTTTCCTACTTACAAAGCATGTAGAGGTCTGTAATTTTTATCATAGGTACACTTCAACTGTGAGAGACGGAATCTAAAACAAAAATCCAGAAAATCACATTGTATGATTTTAAAGTAATTAATTTGCATTTTATTGCATGACATAAGTATTTGATCACCTACCAACCAGTAAGAATTCCGTCTCTCACAGACCTGTTAGTTTTTCTTAAAGAAGCCCTCCTGTTCTCCACTCATTACCTGTATTAACTTCACCTGTTTGAACTCGATACCTGTATAAAAGACACCTGTCCACACACTCAATCAAACAGACTCCAACCTCTCCACAATGGCCGAGACCAGAGAGCTGTGTAAGGACATCAGGGATAAAATTGTAGACCTGCACAAGGCTGGGATGGGCTACAGGACAATAGGCAAGCAGCTTGGTGAGAAGGCAACAACTGTTGGCGCAATTATTAGAAAATGGAAGAAGTTCAAGATGACGGTCAATCACCCTCGGTCTGGGGCTCCATGCAAGATCTCACCTCGTGGGGCATCAATGATCATGAGGAAGGTGAGGGATCAGCCCAGAACTACACGGCAGGACCTGGTCAATGACCTGAAGAGAGCTGGGACCACAGTCTCAAAGAAAACCATTAGTAACACACTACGCCGTCATAGATTAAAATCCTGCAGCGCACGCAAGGTCCCCCAGCTCAAGCCAGCGCATGTCCAGGCCCGTCTGAAGTTTGCCAATGACCATCTGGATGATCCAGAGGAGGAATGGGAGAAGGTCATGTGGTCTGATGAGACAAAAGTAGAGCTTTTTGGTCTAAACTCCACTCGCCGTGTTTGGAGGAAGAAGAAGGATGAGGACAACCCCAAGAACACCATCCCAACTGTGAAGCATGGGGGTGGAAACATCATTCTTTGGGGATGCTTTTCTGCAAAGGGGACAGGACGACTGCACCATATTGAGGGGAGGATGGATGGGGCCATGTATCGCGAGATCTTGGCCAACAACCTCCTTCCCTCAGTAAGAGCATTGAAGATGGGTCGTGGCTGGGTCTTCCAGCATGACAATGACCCGAAACACACAGCCAGGGCAACTAAGGAGTGGCTCCGTAAGAAGCATCTCAAGGTCCTGGAGTGGCCTAGCCAGTCTCCAGACCTGAACCCAATAGAAAATCTTTGGAGGGAGCTGAAAGTCCGTATTGCCCAGCGACAGCCCCTGAAGGATCTGGAGAAGGTCTGTTTGGAGGAGTGGGCCAAAATCCCTGCTGCAGTGTGTGCAAACCTGGTCAAGACCTAAAGGAAACATCTGTAATTGCAAAAAAAGGTTTCTGTACCAAATATTAAGTTCTGCTTTTCTGATGTATCAAATACTTATGTCATGCGATAAAATGCTAATTAATTACTTAAAAACCATACAATGTGATTTTCTGGATTTTTGTTTTAGATTCCGTCTCTCACAGTTGAAGTGTACCTATGATAAAAATTACAGACCTCTACATGCTTTGTAAGTAGGAAAACCTGCAAAATCGGCAGTGTATCAAATACTTGTTCTCCCACTGTATATATTTATACATGCAGTGAGGGAAAAAAGTATTTGATCCCCTGCTGATTTTGAACGTTTGCCTACTGACAAAGAAATTATCAGTCTATAATTTTAATGGTAGGTTTATTTGAACAGTGAGAGACAGAATAACAACAACAAAATCCAGAAAAACGCATGAGGGACCCATTAAAATGCAAATCAATTTATAACATTTTTGACGTGTTTTTCTGGATTTTGTCGTACCATTAAAATTATAGACTGATAATTTCTTTGTCAGTGGGCAAACGTACAAATCAGCAGGGAATCAAATATTTTTTTCCTTCACTGTATATATACACACTGTGTGTAAAAAACATTAGAAACACCTGCTCTTTCCATGACAAAGACTGACCAGGTGAATCCAGTTGAAAGCTATGATCCCTGATTGATTTCACTTCAATAAGTGTAGATGAAGGGGAGTAGACAGGTTAAAGAAGGATTTTTAAGCCTTGAAACAATTGAATGGGCAAGACAAAATATTTAATTGCCTTTCAACGGGGTATGGTAGAAGGTGCCAGGTGCACCAGTTTGAGTGTGTCAAGAACTGCAACTCTGCTGGGCTTTTCACACTCAACAGTTTCAAGTGAGTGGGGGGGTGCAACTCAATATTAGGAAGGTGTTCTTAATCTTTTGTACACTCAGTGTATATCCTGTATACAGTGAGGTAAAAACGTATTTGATCCCCTGCTGATTTTGTACGTTTGCCCACTGACAAAGACATGATCAGTCTATAATTTTAATGGTAGGTTTATTTGAACAGTGAGAGACAGAATAACAAAAAAAAATCCAGAAAAACACTGTTATAAATTGATTTGCATTTTAATGAGGGAAATAAATATTTGACCCCTCTGCAAAACATGACTTAGTACTTGGTGGCAAAACCCTTGTTGGCAATCACAGAGGTCAGACGTTTCTTGTAGTTGGCCACCAGGTTTGCACACATCTCAGGAGGGACTTTGTCCCACTCCTCTTTGCAGATCTTCTCCAAGTCATTAAGGTTTCGAGGCTGACGTTTGGCAACTCGAACCTTCAGCTCCCTCCACAGATTTTCTATGGGATTAAGGTCTGGAGACTGGCTAGGCCACTCCAGGACCTTAATGTGCTTCTTCTTGAGCCACTCCTTTGTTGCCTTGGCCGTGTGTTTTGGGTCATTGTCATGCTGGAATACCCATCCACGACCCATTTTCAATGCTCTGGCTGAGGGAAGGAGGTTCTCACCCAAGATTTGATGGTACATGGCCCCGTCCATCGTCCCTTTGATGCTGTGAAGTTGTCCTGTCCCCTTAGCAGAAAAACACCCCCAAAGCATAATTTTTCCACCTCCATGTTTGACGGTGGGGATGATGTTCTTGGGGTCATAGGCAGCATTCCTCCTCCTCCAAACACGGCGAGTTGAGTTGATGCCAAAGAGCTCCATTTTGGTCTCATCTGACCACAACTCTTTCACCCAGTTCTCCTCTGAATCATTCAGATGTTCATTGGCAAACTTCAGACGGGCCCTTATATGTGTTTTCTTGAGCAGGGGGACCTTGCGGGCGCTGCAGGATGTCAGTCCTTCATGGCGTAGTGTGTTACCAATTATTTTCTTGGTGACTATGGTCCCAGCTGCCTTGAGATCATTGACAAGATCCTCCCGTGTAGTTCCAGGCCGAGGGAGATTGACAGTTCTTTTGTGTTTCTTCCATTTGCGAATAATCGCACCAACTATTGTCACCTTCTCACCAAGCTTCTTGTCGATGGTCTTGTAGCCCATTCCAACGTTGTGTAGGTCTACAATCTTGTCCCTGACATTCTTGGAGAGCTCTTTGGTCTTGGCCATGGTGGAGAGTTTGGAATCTGATTGATTGATTGCTTCTGTGGACAGTTGTCTTTTCTACAGGTAACAAGCTGAGATTAGGAGCACTCCCTTTAAGAGTGTGCTCCTAATCTCAGCTCGTTACCTGTATAAAAGAATCCTGGGAGCCAGAAATCTTTCTGATTGAGAGGGGAACAAATACTTATTTCCCTCATTAAAATGCAAATCAATTTATAACATTTTTGACATGCGTTTTTCTGGATTTTTTGTTGTTGTTATTCTGTCTCTCACTGTTCAAATAAACATACCATTAAAATTATAGACTGATCATTTCTTTGTCAGTGGGCAAACGTACAAAATCAGCAGGGGATCAAATACTTTTTCCCTCACTGTATACAGTATATAACAATTGGGATAATGGGGAATACTGGAAAGAAGCCTATACCAAATCGTCATTGGTAAGGGGAACTCATTAGCTCAAACATGGGAAGGTTCTTAACAAACAACGAACTGATCGAATCTACAAGAGATGGGGAGAAATATAAAGCAAGCAGTCTCGGTTTTTGCTGAGAGTCAGAAATATAGCTCGACCACTTCACAAGAGCAGTATGCTGGAAATCAATAGTGTCTGGTCACAGCCCTTCCACCGCAGCACTTATTCCAGTTCAAGAGCTCCATAAATGACTGAGGGTGGCCGTGGCCCAAACCGCAGAACATTTCACTACTTTGCATTTACAGAACTTGGTTCATCTTGGTGTCGCTATATTTTATCATCTTGGCGAAGATAAGATGCCTCACACCATCCGTGATTAAATTGAGACATTGATCCAACTCCATCAATTGAATACTACACTCTCTTTGCATTGTACCTTTAATTATTTTATCTCTGGAAAGATCATACAAAGCCCCACTGGAGAGCATCAACTGGTTGGTCAGGTTGAAAAGGAATTACGTCATCTTTATGGGATTCCAGGTAGCACTAGGGGCACTAATCTAAGTACAGTGGTAGAGTGTTCCAGATATAAAGTCAGTTTCAAAAGTATTGGGACAGTGACACATTTTTTGTTGTTTTTGCTTTTTACTCCAGCACTTTGGATTTTAAATGATACAATTAAAGTGCATACTGTCAGCTTTAATTTGAGGGTATTCCCTTTTTGTACACAATCCTCCCGTTTTAGGAGATCATTACGGATAATCCTGAATGAATCGTGGATAATGATGAGTGAGAAAGTTACAGACACAGAAATATCATACCCCCAAGACATGCTAACCTCTAACCTTACAATAACAGGGGATTTTAGCATTTTGGGGGGATATGATATTTGTGCGTCTGTAACTTTCTCACTCATCATTATTCACAATTCATTCGGGATTATCCGTAATCATGGTAGCATCCTCATTCATGTAGAAGTGTACAGCCACTAGAAACATATTATATTGTTATTTACAGTAAAAGGGACTCCAAAATGACAAAATACATTATTTACCATGCATTTCTATTGTGCACAAAATAAATTGAAACACTACCAAAACAAACAGCAAATGCATCCAACAAAATTGTAGAGTCAAAATCTTGATGTAGTCATTCTGTGCTATGAATATGGGACCAAATACTTAGCTTTTTACTACACATATAAGTGAATGTGTTCCAATACTTTTGGTCCTTCTAAAATTTGGGGACTATGTACAAGAAGTGCTGGAATTTCTAAGCGGTTCACCCGATAGGGATGAAAATACTCCAAAATAAATTCTGACAGTCTGCACTTTAACCTCATAGTCATTGTATCATTTCAAATCCAAAGGACTGGAGTACAGAGCTCACTGTAAAAAGCACATACCGTGCCTTCAGAAAGTATTCACACCTGACTTTTTCCACATTTTGTTGTGTTACAAAGTGCAATTAAAATGGATTTGATTGTAATTGTACAAAATCAATAGTTCTTGTGCCACACTTGTGATTAATTCATACATTTAAAAGTGTGTTAACCTTTTTGATATTTAGAAAGGGTCAATCGTTATCGTGCTATATTGTGGTGTGGTCCATAGTAGTGCATGGTTCCGAGTTCTTTATGATTGAATGAGTTGCATCAACTTCGGGTTGAGAGGTCTTGTTGAGATGCAGCCTCACTCTCCTCCTTGCCGTTGATAGTGTCATGCATATTTCATGATCAATGTAATGTCAATGAATCCTATACTAATCCACCTGAGAGCCAGAGCGAGTAGACCCAATGATCAGGGTGAGTGAACTCAAACAGACTGGGATAAATATTGTATTTTGAGAGGCAGAGAGAGAGAGAGAGAGAGAGAGAGAGAGCGAGAGAGAGAGAGAGAGAGAGAGAGAGAGAGAGAGAGAGAGAGAGAGAGAGAGAGAGAGAGAGAGAGGTGGAGAGAGAGAGCGCGAGAGAGAGAGAGAGAGAGAGGTGGAGACAGAGAGCGAGGTGGAGAGAGAGAGAAAGGTGGAGAGAGAGAGAGAAGGAGAGAGAGAGGTGGAGAGAGCGAGGTGGAGAAATGAGAGAGAGGTGGAGAGAGAGAGAAAGGTGGGGAGAGAGAGAGAGAGAGGTGGAGAAGGAGAGAGAGAGGTGGAGCGAGAGAGAGAGAGAGAGAGAGAGAGAGAGAGAGAGAGAGAGAGAGAGAGAGGTGGAGAGAGAGAGAGAGAGGTGGAGAAGGAGAGAGAGAGGTGGAGAAGGAGAGAGAGAGGTGGAGAGAGAGAGAGAGAGAGAGAGAGAGAGAGAGAGAGAGAGAGAGAGAGAGAGAGAGAGAGAGAGAGAGAGAGGTGGAGAGAGAGAGAGAGAGAGAGAGAGAGAGGGAGAGAGATGGAGAAAATAGAAATAGAGAGAGAAAGGAAGGGCGATATACAGAGCCTGGTATTTACCTCCCTCTTTTGATAACAAGCTGTAGATTTAAGATTAAAACCTGAAGATTGCAATTGTGGACATCGAGGCAGACATGTCCCCAATTCTAATCGCTGTCTGCAAGTCAAGCAGATGTCTGCAAAAAATAGTTCACAATATTGTAAAGTTGGTATTTTGCCCCAGCATTCAAGGGAGTAAAAAAGGTGTAAAATTGAATTTAGTGCGGGGGGGATAATTGATTACAAAGTGGGTATGTGTCTTGACAAGTCAATAAGCTGTAACAGCCAGTGCATTCAATTTATGCCCTGCTGTGCTGAAACAGAGTTCTCACACAATTCCAAAAGATCATAATAATAGTATATATACAACTATACACTGAGTTTACAAAACATTAAGAACACCTTCCTAATATTGCATTGCACAACCCCCCCCCCCCTCCTAATATTGCATTGCAATTACCCTCAGAACAGCCTCAATTAATTGGGGCATGGCGTCGAAAGCATTCCACAGGGATGCTGGCCCATGTTGACGACAATGCCTCCCACAGTTGTGTCAAGTCGGCTGGATGTCCTTTTGGGTGGTGGACCATTCTTGATACACACGGGTTAAGTGTGAAAAACCCAGCAGCGTTGCTGTTCTTGACGCAAACCGGTGCGCCTGGCACCTACTACCATACCCTGTTCAAAGGCACTTAAATCTTTTTTCTTGCCCATTCATCCTCTGAATGGGACACATACACAATCCATGTCTCAATTGTCTCAAGGCTTAAAAATCCTTCTTTAACCTGTCTGCTCCCCTTCATCTACACTGAATAAAGTCAATTTAAGTGACATCATTAAGGGATAAGTCTTACCTATACTAATATGGTACCTCTTACATCACATTACAGGTCATTCTGACAACTTGAAAGCTTTATTTCCCTTAAAACAATGTGTGTAGATGAAGATCAAGGTTATCAACTGAATTCACCCTCAAAGTAAATCCATTTTTAAGTGGGATGTCCAGAGGGAGGTTTACCAAAGACACCCCTGTGAGCTGATTGGTTGATACTTCCTTTTCAATGGGAGCAGAGGGACTACTCAAATAGAACTGTGTCAGATCTCAGTCCAAATGCATTCAGAACAAGCTCGCAAGCCAAGCTAATTAGACTGAAAGATATCAGGGAGGTTTCCTACAACGTAAACAGACACTGACAGAGGCTGTGAAACTGCATGAGAATGTCAGTTTCAACCCAGGCTGTTACCTCAGCAGTGGGCTAATTTTCAGAATGTTTATCCACTGCACTTACGCACAAGTTTAGAACAGCCAAACATATCCCTCTGCTCATACTAGTAGAATGACCTGCATAATCCCAACTTTTTCACGTGGACATTTTCACTCCGGTGCGAGCATTTTAACCAATTTCAAAAACTTTAATGTGACATAAACAGGTATGGATGTTCTTACACTCCCTTTTAGACCCATTCGACACAAAACAAAATGATTATTGGGACTGAGTGATCCTTGTTCCCATGTAGCTAGGGGAGTTACCGTGGTATTACAGGAAGAAAGGTTGTATTTTACATCAGATGATTAGCCCTTTCAGACCTAATTATGTCCCAGGGGATCCTGGGACTCTCCTCAGCACTTCTCTTTGACACTGTGAGCTCTACCTCTTCCTTCACCACCCAGCTGCTGGCCGACGCATACAGACAGACCTACTCCTCCCAATTATGCCCAAATCGCCTGCAGTGCCCATCCAAAGACCTCCACTCCCATATACTGTATGTTAACATGTCGATTTCTTTTACCCAATTAGTCTCGCTTATTGGTTTATTCTTTGCTTAAAATGTCACATCAATGTGATTAATCCTCAAGTATGAGGTCAAGCTGTTTGGTCATTGAACACATTGAATCGGTGTCCAATATGTAATTATTTTATATTACATTTACGTCATTTAGCAGACGCTCTTATGCAGAGCGACTTACAAATTGGTGCATTCACCTTATGACAGCCAGTGGGACAACCACTTTACAATTATTATTATTATTTTTTTCTAATTTATTTTATTCTTAATTTTTTTGAGTATATTTAATATATATATATATATATATATATATATATATATATATATATAATTTATATATATATATTTTTTTTTTTGTGGGGGTGGGGTAGTGGGGGGGGGGGGGGTATAAGTTTACTTTTATACTATCCCAGGTATTCCTTAAAGAAGTAGGGTTTCAAGTGTCTCCGGAAGGTGGTCAGTGACTCCGCTGTCCTTGCGTCGTGAGGGAGCTTGTTCCACCATTGGGGTGCCAGAGCAGCAAACCGTTTTGACTGGGCTGAGCGGGAACTGTGCTTCCGCAGAGGTAGTGGGACCAGCAGGCCAGAGGTGGAAGAACGCAATGCCCTCGTTTGGGTGTAGGGACTGATCAGAGCCTGAAGGTAAGGAGGTGCAGTTCCCCTCACAGCTCCGTAGGCAAGCACCATGGTCTTGTAGCAGATGCGAGACCATAATTATGGATGTTAGTGTTAGGTAAAGCAGGGATTGCACTTTCTATCCCAGAAGATATTCAACAAGTGAACACTATCATGTCCTTTGTACTACTTTTTCTCACAAGGAGGGCCTCTGATAAGCCAGGCAGATGTTCAGGTTCTATGCACGTCAGCATTAGAATGGTGGTTATTTCCACCAACTGCACACATAGCTGTACAGTTGGGGCCCATAGGTCAACTATAGAATCTTGGTCATAATTAATTATCTAAAGGATAAAAGCCAGATCACAAGAAGTTATGTTTCAAACATGAAACAAAAACTCAGCAATACATAGACCAGACGTCCACTAACTGTGATAACTGAAGTCTGTCCTTAGTTGTTCTGCAAATGCAAGTTATCTTTAAAACAAATGTTGAGTAGATATTGTAATTAAATCAAATCAAATTTTATTGGCCACATGCGCCGAATACAACAGGTGCAGACATTAAAGTGAAATGCTTACTTACAGCCCTTAACCAACAGTGCATTTATTTTTTATAAAAAAGTAAAATAAAACAACAAAAAAAGTGTTGAGAAAAAAAGAGCAGAAGTAAAATAAAATAACAGTAGGGAGGCTATATATACAGGGGGGTACCGGTGCAGAGTCAATGTGTGGGGGCACCGGCTAGTTGAGGTAGTTGAAGTAATATGTACATGTGGGTAGAGTTAAAGTCACTATGCATAAATAATTAACAGAGTAGCAGCAGCGTAAAGAGATGGGGTGGGGGGGCAGTGCAAATAGTCTGGGTAGCCATGATTAGCTGTTCAGGAGAAGCTGTTGAGAAGTCTTTTGGACCTAGACTTGGCAATCCGGTACCGCTTGCCGTGCGGTAGCAGAGAGAACAGTCTATGACTAGGGTGGCTGGAGACAATTTTGAGGGCCTTCCTCTGACACCGCCTGGTATAGAGGTCCTGGATGGCAGGAAGCTTGGCCCCAGTGATGTACACAATTAAACACAATTGACTGCTCTCTGATCCTGCAGTTGAAGTACAAGTCAGTGTTAACATTTACTGGTGGAAATAGTGAAGGTTCAAAACAGACCAATTCCTAGTGAGGTTAATTGTCCGTTGTGTGCATGTGTGCAGGCAGAAAAAGTATATTTACTTTGTAAAGAAAAACAGGACATTAAGCATACTGCATAGCCATACCACATGTCTCAAGAATGAGTTCTCGCTCCTTTTAATTGTATTCATAGTGACCTCAAATGATTCATTCTTAAAGTGTCTCTGTGCAGCTAGACAGCACAAGTACTAACTGATTATTTAGATGGTTTTGGAATGTGCTATAAATTGACATTGATGCACTAGGCAGTAGAGCACAACTGGAGAACTGGAGTGCTTGTCCCCTGATTAGATAAGTATGCAAAGTGCTTGTCTGTCTTTGGCTTGTGCTGTGCTATTGCACCCTATTGGAGTGGGACCACTTGTCTTGGGGAGGGAATGAACGTAACTTAAGCCAAGCACCCTGCAATTCAATTTAGAGGCGGGCAGGATGTCTGTAATTCTCGGCACACTCTAAGGTAAAGTCTCATTAATAAAGAACAAAATCACTATTAAGCCATTAGATTTGGTACTATAAGTAAACGTGTGTTCCTGGCTGTGCATCTGCATTTTGATTGTGACTGATTTTACCATAGCTGGCAGTAATAGCATGCAGATATATTAGATTATGCATACCAACTCTCATCTCAATATCCATGGATACAACTGAATGTTTAATTGAAGGCCTATTGAGTTTTGATGAGAAAAATCTCAGACAAATTTCCAAGACTAAACTGACATAAATCAGTGAACCAGCTTAAACAATGGTCAGTACTGCAACATTTTACAGAACGGCAATCTCTTTTCAAATGTAAAAATGCTGTTGTCTTTATCATTATGCACTAATGTATATCAATGGATAAACTGTAACTGAACTATAGTGTAATCATCATCGAAAGCCTTCACAGTAACCATTCTACCAGGATATTGTGTTAGGGTTGAGGCATTGTTCATTCAATACTATTGTGCTGGATCACGACCATGGGACGTTTGCCACTACTTCAATGATAGTGTCATTATAGAGATTAAGCTGCTTATTTGGTTTTAATTTCCACAACCCTCCCCATGAAAAAAGTAGCTGATTATGACTTTTTCTTCCATGAGTCCACTCTGTGTGTTTTAGGCACTCAATGTCTGCTCTCTCTCTAATTAAATGAGGTGAAACAGCCTTGTGTTGCACTTTTATGTTTCAATTTTGTCAGCAAGTTTCCAAACACACCCATCTGAATTTCAAACGATAAATGTAAATATAAAGTCTACTCTCAGAGAAGCAATTACATTAAAGGCTACAATATGGAAATAAAGACAAAAACCTAGAGTGTGTAATATACTTTTCTGCATTTAGTTCCTCATAGGGATTTGAAGAAAATAACATTTATTCAATTTGCTAATATTTAAGTGCTTAGTCTTCACTGAAAAACCACATTACTCATGGCAGAAGTGAAATATTTATTTTCTAGATTTTGTTCTTTACTACAGTTATTACATTTGAATCGAAGATACTTCATAGTTTGAATTGGACTTATTTTAACATTAACCAGACAGGATAATATTACATTTTTTTGGCATAGATTACAAATCTCCAACTGAAGGACCGTAGTTGCATGTAGCCTTGGACAAATTAATTCAAATGAACTCCTACTCCTCTTCGGTCTAACAGCGAATTTAACTAGCATGTGATTCCCAGGTGTGTCAGAAAACACTTGTACAACTCTAACATATGTTGCTCAAATCAAATCAAATTAAATTGTATTTGTCACATACACGTGTTTAGCAGATGTTATTGCGGGTGCAGCGAAATGCTTGTGCTTCTAGCTTCAACAGTACAGTAATATCTAACAAGTAATATCTAACAATTTCACAACATATACCCAATACACACAAATCTAGTAAGGAATGGAATTTAAGAATATACAGTTGAAGTCGGAAGTTTACATACACTTAGGTTGGAGTCATTAAAACTCGTTTTTCAACCACTCCACACATTTCTTGTTAACAAACTATAGTTCTAGCAAGTCGGTTAGGACATCTACTTTGTGCATGACACAAGTAATCTTTCCAAAAATTGTTTACAGACAGATTATTTCACTTATAATTCACTGTATCGCAATTCCAGTGGGTCAAAAGTTTACATACACTAAGTTGACGGCGCCTTTAAACAGCTTGGAAAATTCCAAAAAATGATGTCATGGCTTTAGAAGCTTCTGATAGGCTAATTGACATCATTTGAGTCAATTGGAGGTGTACCTGTGGATGTATTTCAAGGCCTACCTTCAAACTCAGTGCCTCTTTGCTTGACATCATGGGAAAATCAAAAGAAATCAGCCAAGACCTCAGAATTGTTTTTTAGCTATAGTCAATGAACAGCATTCTTACATAGGTATTCCTCTTGTCCAGATGGGATAGGGCAGTGTGCAGTGTGATGGCGATTGCATCGTCTGTGGATCTATTGGGGCGGTAAGCAAATTGAAGTGGGTCTAGGGTGACAGTTAAGGTAGAGGTGATTATTAATTTTAATACCAAAGATCAGTCAATATTGGGAAACTCATTCCTAAAGAGTTAAAAATGATTGAAAAAATATAATTGATAGCACTGGCTGACCAAAGCTCTCTAAGACACAAAAGGCGGCCTGTCACTAAAAGATTAATGAAATTCAGATGCACGACTGAATAATCTGTAAATCATACTAGAAGCCATTCCTAGAGATAATTTTTCCATGCATGGTTCCAACAGTGCTGGTATTAGCGGACATATGGATCACAGCCTGCAGGAATGCTTCAGTCTCACTGCAGAATAATTATTTTGATGGACGGAGCCAGGTTATAAATAGTTCTTGGGCGGCTCTCTATTTGTTTCCAGACTGTCCCTATTTGTCTTATTGATCTGAATCTGTGCGGCCAAAGCATCTTGAAGACAGACAGGTGAAATATGGGGTACATTTTGTCCACTGTGGTTTATAGTGTCATTTAAATGGGCTATTCGCCTGCAGTAGTGATGCATGGGTAAAATCCCTGGGGAAGCCAAGCCAGGAAAAAAAGCCATACTACGACCTGTGTTGTGATAATTGTGTTGTTTGCTCTATAACCTGTTAGTTCATATGCCTTGCCACCGCGACATATAGGCTTAAGGCCGAAACAATAAGAAGACAGTGGCAGAAAAAATTCAACCACACCTTTGTTTCATCACAAAACCAGGGAGCAACATCTGTCCAGTGAATACCACAAAGCATTGACCTACAGCATGGTCAAACAAGTTCATTTTTTCCGAAATGTTTGTGACAACTAAAAGATAACAAAAAATGATTTAGTCCAATCAACATAAACTAAATATGATGTAGCTGTCCATGGTTCTGATTTATCTGTGTGTGTGTGTGTGTGGGTGTGTGTGTGTGTGTGTGTGTGTGTGTGTGTGTGTGTGTGTGTGTGTGCGTGCAAGTAGAAAAAACATGTTGACTCACCCTACTTGTAGAGAAACGCCAATGCCATCCTCCTCTCTTTCATTTTGCCGAAACGGTCTATGACTCTGTCATACAGTACACACTATTCATTTTTGTTGTCTAAGGCGACCTGGCTAGAATGCTTGCTCGCTAGCCTAACTTCCTGTCACGATCGTCGGATACAGAGGAGGACCAAGGCGCAGCGTGGAAGGTGAACATACTTATTTATTAAATGCTTACACGAACAAAACAACAAATCGATACGTGACGTCCAAAGGTGCAAACCACAAACCTACACAGGAACAAGATCCCACAAACACTGTGGGAAAACAGCCTGTCTAAATATGGTTCCCAATCAGAGACAACCAGCAACAGCTGACACTCGTTGCCTCTGATTGAGAACCACTCTGGCCAACATAGATATACATGAACTAGAATAAACAAAGAACACTCACACCCTGGCTCAACATACAAGCGTCCCCAGAGCCAGGGCGTGACACTTCCTTTCATGGGCAACGCTAGCTAGTTAACATTAGCCTACTACATCTAGCTACATATTGAACTTCCATCCTCTCAGGCCAGGGGCACAATGTATTAATTTATGGTTGGATCATAATCGCTGTTATAATCATTGGCCAGTACGGAGAATTAATGAAAACCACAAGTCCAAATCCCTGTCTCGTTCCATGGCTGTTTTAGCTAGCTAGCTAGCCACCGGAGGACAACGACACAACAAGTTTTTTCTGTCAATTACGTTTTGCTTTTGATGTGATTGGTGTGAAGCCAAATACAAATTGGCTTTCCCTTAACACTTTTTTTGGGTGCGCCAGGGCCATTCACAGTTGAGCTCTGATTGGCTATTATTGTATAAAAAATATATATAAAGGGAGCCCAAATGCTTACTGGCTTCACTTGCATTCAATGCTACGGCGGCATACTCGTTTTGACCAGACAGCATTAGATAGATGGGCTACACATACAGAGACAGAGGGGCACTGTTTTGCTTGCTTGGATGCTTTCTCTGGTGAGATACAGTCATTCAGCCTCTTGCGAATTGAAGGAAAATTATGAAACACAAAGAGACGATAGATAAATTATTTTATACATATATATTTTTTTGTATTGGCACATTTCTTGTGGAAGCCTGGCTTCACTTGGCATTCATGAATACAATCCACTGTTCACCTGATAATGCTGTTTCATTTATCTAAATCAATGTAACACAAGTGTATCAAATCATCAATAAACCAATTGAAAAGACATATTGCATGTTTTACACTCAAAATTTGCTTTGTGAAATTTGAATTAAAACATATCAACATTACTAACAAAATGTATCTGATAATGCATACAAACTAATAAAGACCGCTTATACAGTTTGCATGATGTCTTGAGTGGGTACATTTTTTGCAGTGTGACATGGCCTCTGAGAGGTCTGAAATCACAGATGTGCTCTACAGGGCTCCGTGCTTTTACACCACCGTCAGCAGCATCTTTCCCAACCACCTAGCATATGTGGCGTTTCAGCCTGGATTGCATCCATGAGGAAGCGCAGGAGAAGGTTTGCTGACCCTAGTCAAAAAGAGAGAGAGAGAGAGAGAGAGAGAGAGAGAGAGAGAGAGAGAGAGAGAGAGAGAGAGAGAGAGAGAGAGAGAGAGAGAGAGAGAGAGAGAGAGAGAGAGAGAGAGAGAGAGAGAACAGAAACATTTTCCAGGAATTAAAGTGCTATTGTAAAAATGTTAATGTCAAACACAAGTCCTAACTATTTTCATCCACTACTTTTTTACCCATAGCCATATCATCTCCACTCTTCAGGATCCAAAGAAGATCAAGTCATGCAAACCTGCACAAAGCCTAGAGGAACAGGGTTAGACAACAATTTATTGTAACGTCATTCATCATTCACTCTCGGCCAGGTAATTGATCGTCGCTTGCCTCACTTTGCCACATTAATAGCAGACATTGTTTCCCCATTCTTTTTCATGGAGTGGGTGCAGCTCTCTGATTAGCACCACCTTTTTTGATGAACACTATTTCAAAGCGAATGTTTATCAAGGTACACCAGCAATTTTCACATTAAGGACTTTACCCAGACAAACTCTTCCACGCTCCAAAGTTGCAGTGAGAAGGTGTATTTGGGGGTAATTAAGCAATGTTTCATTCACTGCAAACTGTATTGAAATATCGATTTTATTATTAAAAGGTCACTCAATGTTTTGGACAAGATACTCAGGGAAAGGTTGCCTGTCTAAGAGTAACTTAGATACAGCATAACTTAGATACAGCATTGTGGGGCTGGGAGTCCAAATTGAAATGTATTCACATCTCTACCACACTTTTGTAGGTATTGTAGGTAAGGACTGAAAACAGTTCATTCAAAATACATGATCTTGGCTGGTGTCGACTGACTATTTTTTAGTGTATGCTTGGGTTAGTTAGCTAGTTTCATTAGCCTCTGGCTAGCCTTAGCCTCCTTGGACAACAAATAGAAGCCATGGGGGCATTTTGGGTGCATGCGCTACAAATAATACTACACATAATGAGGCTTAACTGTCAAGTTATTTTAAGGTCCCAGGAGAGGTGTTTCCATGTTCCCTAACTTAATGACAAGAAATTGTTGCATAAGCCACGTAAGGTGAGGATGAGGGATGGTGGGTGGGGAACTGGATGACCTTTTGGAAAAGCTCCCTCATTGAAGCTGTCCCACAGCTTTGGCTGTAGTGGTATTTACATTAACATTTCAATACATCCAGCCTGGTCAGGGATAAAATATTCATTTGCCCTTTAAGGCTAAAAGACTTAGTTAAATGCTGTCATATCATTTAACCTTAAAAATGTACAGTGCAGGACCCAGCAGCAGGATTATCTCTCATTACTGCCACATTCTAGACAAGGATAGGTACCTTTGCTGACAGCTCTGATGTGACAAAGGGGCTGTTCTATTGTTAGCTGTGAAAGCCATTCATCCGATCTTCTCCCATTGTCAATTTGGTTGGCACTTTTGACAAACAAGGTGTGTCTTATTATCACACACATGCAGACCTGTGCACACACACACACACACACACACACACACACACACACACACACACACACACACACACACACACACACACACACACACACACACACACATACACACAAGGCACACACGCATGGACACAAACCCCCCCATCTGCTTGAAACAAACAAAATGATGCATGCCCTTTGGGAGCCCTAGCAAATGAATACTGTTGATGGAACAATTAGCATTTTAAAGACAGAATAACCTTTACTCAATACATCATTTTTATTACTCTGGACTTTCCTTTCCATCAGCAGCAGGACCACAAGCATGGTGTGTATGGCTGCATGCAATTGCCTATATCTTGAAGCCTGAGGAACCCGTGAGAACTGTTGAATGTGCTAAAGCAGGTGCAGTCAGACAGAAAGGGCATTCTAGGCAGAGATGGATTTGTCATCTCCTGACCCTCACATCACAGCTGTACCAGTGGAGTGTGCCGAGTGTACACATTAGACACACAAACCCCTTGGATAGGTGTTAACCGGTAGCATGCTGCTTCCATCGAGGAGGTATCTGCCAAATCACCGGAGCTTGCATACCCATTGGTTCCAATATTGATTTAGAGGTTGTATGGAAGGTTTACGGTAGATCATTTAAAGTTTGACTGGTTCTGCATTTCATTTGGTCTGATCAATCACATAAATGGAATACTTAGCACACCATTCCAAAAAGATCCCTTAGGAAATTAGGCCTAAAATCACACAACATTATTAACTGAGTGTACTGTGATATACAGTATTTCATATTTTGGCATTTGGATTCGTGGCCAACAAGACATAAAATACATTCCCAGTATAACTGCTTAGAGAGTGTAGCTTCACTGTGATACATGAGTAGACTTTGTCCAGAATGGTACTTGTAAGGCAGTGGTTCCCAACCTTTTTCGGTTACTGTACCACCAACATAATTTTGCTATGCCCAGAGTACCCCTGAAGTACCTCCTCGTGTGCATTTTACCAGTAGGCCTATGGTCTCAAGTACCCCCTGTGGATAGGCCAAGTACCCCAAGGGTTCCTAGTACCCATGGTTGGGAAACACTGTTGTAAGGAAACAGTTGAACTGATAGGTGTCAGATGTATGGTGAATTTGTTGATACAAGATGTACTAATTGGATTCATGTTTGTACGCACAGTTGTCTGTGGAAATGTTATGTTTGTGTGTGTGTGTGTGTACGTGCTTGCGTCTTTGCTTGTGTGGTTCACCTGTCGGCTCTTTTAGGTGTCTGAAAGCAAGAGAAGCTTTGAGTAAGGTGGACGTTTTCACTGAAAAGCTCACTCTCTGACCCCATTTTAAAGAAGAAGGTGCAGAGGGAATTTTGAAGGTCTTCAGAGTCTGTTGACTGCATTGCTTTTATCCACCCTCCTTTTATCTACCATGGAAATCTAGTCGTCATCTTCCCAAAAGCCCATCTAGGGATGGGTATTGAAAATTAGCATAAGTTACACACACTGTCATTTTGACATATTGTTTTATTGACAGCAATCAAATCCATGTTGTCTAGTCTACTTACAGTGTCTGAAAACTGTAAAGTAAAGTACAGTGGCTTGCGAAAGTATTCACCCCCCTTGGCATTTTTCCTATTTTGTTGCCTTACAACCTGGAATTTAAATGGATTTTTTGGGGGGGTTGTATCATTTGATTTACACAACATGCCTACCACTTTGAAGATGCAAAATCATTTTTATTTTGAAACAAACAAGAAATAAGACAAAATAAGGTAAAGAAGTTGCACCAGATCTTATTTAGGGGCACCACTTTTTCGTATAATTTTTGAAAGAAGTTATTTTTTTCATTTCACTTCACCAATTTTGACTATTTTGTGTATGTCCATTACATGAAATCCAAAATATAATCCATTTAAATTACAGGTTGTAATGCAACAAAATATGAAAAATGCCAAGGGGGCTGAATACTTTTGCAAGGCACTGTATATGTTGTCTGAATACATTTTGGAAGACAAACTCTGAAGAAAACTGAATTGGTCATGCATGGTCAGGAGTCCAAGTGGTATTGCCATGCCTTCTCCTGACCAACATACACTACATTACCAAAATTATGTGGACATCTGCTCGTCGAAAATCTCATTCCAAAATCATTGGCATTAATGTGGAATTGGTACCCCCTTCGCTTCTATAACAGCCTCCACTCTTCTGGGATGGCTTTCCACTAGATGTTGGAACATTGCTGCAGGGACTTCCATTGAGCCACAAGAGCATTAATGAGGTCGGCACTGATGGTGGGTGGTTAGGCCTGGCTCGCAGTCGGCGTTCCAATTCATCCCAAAGGTGTTCAATAGGTTGAGGTAAGGGCTCTGTGCTGGCCAGTCAAGTTCATCCACACCGATCTCAACAAACCATTTCTCTATGGACCTCGCTTTGTGCATGGGGGCATTGTCATGCTGAAAATGGAAAGGACCTTCACCAAACTGTTGCCACAAAGTTGGAAGGACAGAATTGTCTAGAATGTCATTGTATGTTGTAGCGTTAAGATTTCCCTTCACTGGAACTAAGGGGCCTAGCCCGAACCATGAAAAACAGCCCCAGACCATTATTCCTCCTCCACCAAACTTTACAGTTGGCACTATGCATTCAGGCAGGTAGCGTTCTCCTGGCATCCACCAAAGCCAGATTCGTCCGTAAAGACTGCCATATGGTGAAGCGTGGTTGATCACTCCAGAGAATGTGTTTCCACTGCTCCAGAGTCCAATGATGGGGAGTGTTCCATCACTCCAGCAGACACTTGGCATTGCGTATGGTGATCTTAGGCTTGTGTGCGGCTGCTCGGCCATGGAAACCCATTTCATGAAGCTCCCAACTAACAGTTATTGTGCTGACGTTGCTTCCAGAGGCAGTTTGGAACTCGAGCGTTGCAACCGAGGACAGACGATATTTACGCGCTACGCTCTTCAGCACTCTGCGGTCCCGTTCTGTGAGCTTGTATGGCCTACCACTTCGCAGCTGAGCCGTTGTTGCTCCTAGATGTTTCCACTTCACAATAACAGCACTTACAGTTGACCGGGGCAGATCTAGCAGGGCAGAAATTTAACAAACTGACTTGTTGGAAAGGTGGCATCCTATGACGGTGCCACGTTGAAAGTTACTGAGCTCTTCAGTGAGGCCATTCTACTGCCAATGTTTGTCTATGGAGAGTGCATGGCTGTGTGCTCGATTTTATACACCTGTCAACAACGGGTGTGGCTGAAATAGCCGAATCCACTCATTTGAAGTGGTGTCGATATACTTTTGTATATATAGTGTATTTATCTTACGAACTTCCCACATAAGCAACACAACATTTGAGTAGCTTTTTGTGTGTCTTTCCTTGTCTATCAGTGTATCAGTGTTTTGTTACTTGTCATGTTTTGTGTTTTTTTGTGGACCCCAGGAAGAGTAGCTGATGCTAATAGGGATCCAAATAAAGAAATAACAAATCATAGTGGGATTTGTGAGATGTTGAGATCATAACCCTTCTCTAACCAAGTGATAGTGAAGTATGTCACTGCCAAAACTGAACTACAGTATACAGTATCTCTCACACAGCTGCTTTGACACAGAAATGTGTGGTCACCCACACATGAAATGTCATAAACATATTTGCAATATTTTTCTCTCTCTCTTTAACTGAACATGCAATAAAGTAAATCTAGTCAGAATAAATGGTGGTACTGTAGAGCTGTCATTTTCTGTGTGTTTAATTTCACACATATTTGCACAGGGAAATTACATTTTACGTACCTTATGTAGTCAAGGATTATGTGTAAATACCACATTTCTGGATTTCCCTTGGATAATGCACCATCAACATGACCCTTTTTGCTTTGGGCCAATGCACACAAAGAAAAAAACTATATGAGCTTATTTGTCAAAATTGTCATTTCATTTCAGTACGTGAATTATTGATGATATAGTACATTATAAGTGCAGATGCATAATACAAGGGCCCAACTAAAATACCAACAGGTTTTCCTCAGAGTTGTTCAACACATGATCAGTTAACTAACCTAGCAAGGGTTAAACTCATAACCCAATCAAGTGATGCACTGAGTGGATATCCAATGTAAAGCCACACAATCCATAAAACTCCTCCAAACCTCATTATCCAAGTAAACTCATATTGATCCCACTGTCATCTTCATGCGTTATCATGAACAATAATTGTTCTTCTTAATTTGATTATTGTTCTTAATTTGAGGTTTCCGTTTAACCTCTTAAGGATCTGACCCTTTTTTAAAATTTTCGCCTAAAATGACATACCCAAATCTAACTGCCTGTAGCTCAGGACCCGAAGCAAGGATATGCATATTCTTGATACCATTTGAAAGGAAACACTTTGAAGTTTGTGGAAATGTGAAGTTAATGTAGGAGAATATAACACATTAGATCTGGTAAAAGATAATACAAACAAAACAACGTGTTTTCTATTATTTTTTTTGTTCCATCATCTTTGAAAGTGTGTGTGTGCAAAGTTTCAGATTGATACAGTGAAGCATTGCAATACTGGACTATTTTGTATCAAGTCTGCCCAAATGTGCTGAATTGGTCAATTGATACATTGGTACATAACTATGAGAACATACAAAAATGATATGGTAATACAAAATGTAAGTTTACACACTCCCAGGAATGTCATACATGATGGATCATTAGCTTATACACTAACCTTCACACATCTAGATGGCCGGACGGGGTGGGTGTGGAGCCAGAGACAGCAGTTCAAACTGTAGAACCCAGTTCCTACATTTGAATATAAAAATTATTTTATCAAACAAAACTATGCTACATTTTATCTCTGGGACCCTTAGGATGACAAATCAGGGCAAGATTATTGAATGCAAGTACATGATTTACCTTCAGAGGTGAATGTATCAAACCAGTTGCTGTGATAATTTTTTTGTTGTTGTGCGCTCTCCTCAAACAATAGAATGATATGTTTTCACTGTAATAGCTACTGTAAATTGGACAGTGCAGTTAGATTAACAAGAATATAAGCTTTCTGCCCATATAAGACATGTCTACGTCCTGGAAAGTTTGCTGTTACTTACAACAGTCATGCTAATCACATTAGCGCACGTTAGCTCAACCGTCCTGTATACGGGACACCGATCCTGTAGAGGTTAAAATGTTTTTAGAAATATCACTGTGTTGCATATTGTTTCCCATAGTTGCAAATACCATAACAAGCTATTCTTACACTGTGATTACACTGTACCTAACAACGTAATTATTATTATGTAAACAGTATTAACAACACTTGATCTGAAGTGTGACCTTTGTTTCAAATTGTAATCCCTTGAGAGATAACAAACTCATGATCCATTTGAAAGACTTGATTTATTTTGCTTACTGGTCATTTGAAAAAAGCTAAGGTTCCCTGACGAAGGTGCACATGTTGCATGTTAGAGTCAGGCGTTTCACTGACTGATCTCTCTGATGAGGAGAAATTGAAACTGAAGAGAATGTGAAGAAGCCGCAGGAGATCCCTGGCTCCCCTGTCGAGAATGTTATGAACTTGTCTAGGAGACTGAAATAGAGGACACAGAGCTAATACAATATTTATCATTCTCATTGTGCCAGCGTAGACACAAACAATGTATAATGGATCAAATATCTTCGCAAGACAGTGTTCTCATAACCTTTACCTTTAGGGACTTTTTCCTATTCTTTCAAGCATGCTCTAATTGCATGTGTGTTGCTAAAACCACATTGTGGATCAAAACGGTCACAGGTTAATAAGTACCTTGTTCTGGTGTGTGTCAAGATATCTCCATTTCCATGCCCACTTTTGCCTGGAGTGAGTAAGCATCTTCAAAGGGATGGAGAACTTGTTTTGAACTACAAGCAGGTTTGCATTCTCCCATCCTTTGTTATACTAATCATCCCATGGGCAAACGCCATAGATAACAAAGGATGGAACAACAAGCCGTTATCTCACAAGAAAACAGGAAAATAGATATCCCCATTGTGCATAATTTATCTCTGCTCCCATTTCCATTTCTTTTTACCAATACATAGGAAGAATGAGGTTGTAGTCTCGGTAAGAGAGAGAGAAATACTCATTCCTGCAGTCAATGTGGTACTGATGGACATCTATTGATAATGTTCAAGTCTTCAAGATCACTTACACTCCTAGAAAAAAGGTGCTAAGCAGAACCATGAAGGGTTCTTCGGTTTGTCCCAATAGGGGGATCCTTTTTGGTATTAAGTGGAACCCTTTGCAGAGGGTTCTACAAATAACCCTCTATGTAGGGTTCTTCATAGAACCCCCTGTAAATGGTTATACCTAGAACCCTATATGAAGGATTCTGCCTTGAACCCTCTACGAAGGTTCTACCAATAACCCTTTTATCCTCTAAAGGTTCATCCTAGAACCCTTCATGAAGAGTTCTACCAATAACCCTTTTATCTTTGAAAGGGTCTTCCTACAACCCTCTATGAACGGTCCCACCAGCCTTATTAGCATTTCAAATTATACTCTTTATGACAATACATTACATACAGTATATCAAAAGGTCTTTGAGGGCCTAGTTATACCCTAACTTCTGGTTTACAGGCCACATTTGGCCTGCAAGTCAGATTATTCTACTTTGCAAAGTATGTGTAATTCCAATTGGATCCAACCAGAGTCAGGTAGAGGTCTTCATGGTCCAAAAAGTTGGACCCATTCCGAAATGGACCTGGGGCTTTCTCACCCGGACCCGATAAGCATAAATACATTTTATTAATATAGAGACACGTTCCGAACGGACCCGAGGACAACAAGACCCCGTTCCGTATAGACCTGGTCGGATCCAGACCCGGTTCAATCCGAGTGAGGGAAGCAGCAGAAAAGGCATTTTTTTATCTACTTTCTTAACCATAGCTGATAAAGTGCAAGAGCAGGGAGAGAAATGTACCGCTCTAGCAGGCGGGGGAGGGGCCGTACTGTGAGCGAGTGACACGGGAGCAGGGAGGAGGGAGGGAGAGATGAGACAGCAATCAACCAAGCTGACTCGCGCTATAGTAGACTAATACTACCTGTCTTGACTGCATCAAACTGGGAGAAGCTAGTTCAGCTAGCTAAGGTTAGCTAGCTACGTTAATTGAGGCTGCAGTGCATGCACTTTCTCATCCTACAGTTACAAATAACAACAATTCCATTCAGAATATTAAATAGCAGCCTACATGTTGGCTCTTGGTTGTTGTAGCCTAACCTTCTCCTTTAACTTTGAATTCCAGTATTTGCATTCCATTTTCCATTGATTAGATATCGCAAAACCTTTTGCCACACATGGAGGCTCTATGACTGTAGCCTTATGATTGGCCAACAACAACAACAAGCTATACGTGCCAAGCTCCACTCTCGTGAAAAGCAACAAGAGCATCAGCATAAATGATAAAATGTCTCTCTCTCGCTACTGCAGCAGTCACGTTCGGATCTGTACGGGCACATTTAAAATTACACATACCCGAGGCCCGTGACAATCAGATCAGATCAGATCAGACCCAGACCCGTGACATTCTTTAGAATTCTGGATCCGAACCTACTCGGTTCCCGGATCAGGTCAAGGGGTTTTGGGGACAGGTGGATCTGTGAAGACCTCTAGAGTGAGGATATCCAACATTGGGAACTTTTAATCACCCTCAACCTGCATTCAGAATGCCTGCCAGGGTAGGGAATATTGATTAGTGAGACTACCCAAATCATCTAAACTGGAACATCCCTCTCAGTAATGGATGCGAGTCCAACTACTAACAGATTGGATTAGTTTAGAAAAATATACTGTATGTTATTTATCTTTGTGTAGCATAACATTAATCAACCAATCTATGTACATGCAAAACACACATATTGAAACAAAAAATTCTGAAAATCAACGTGCAATAGAGCATACAGAGAAATATGATAATGAAGGGTATGGTTTTGAGTGTTTTACTCTACACAGAGTAAAAATGACACAATCATACTCAACTCTGGGTATTAACACCAACACTGGGGCTCTTTTACACCACTGAGTGTTAAGTTAATTTAACTCCTGAATCAACACTAGACATTTTACACTGAAAAATAAACACTAGGTAAAAACTTGCCAATTTGCTGTGTACCATACAATACACTCCTGGATCACTCAGACTCCCTTCTATTCTGCTACTATCTGCTCAATAGAATCACAGAAAATACTCATTTGAAAGACAGAAATCATGGCAAAGATATCAACTATGCCAGTACTATATACAGTGGGGGAAAAAGTATTTAGTCAGCCACCAATTGTGCAAGTTCTCCCACTTAAAAAGATGAGAGAGGCCTGTAATTTTCATCATAGGTACACGTCAACTATGACAGACAAATTGAGATTTTTTTTCTCTCCAGAAAATCACATTGTAGGATTTTTAATGAATTTATTTGCAAATTATGGTGGAAAATAAGTATTTGGTCACCTACAAACAAGCAAGATTTCTGGCTCTCACAGACCTGTAACTTCTTCTTTAAGAGGCTCCTCTGTCCTCCACTCGTTACCTGTATTAATGGCACCTGTTTGAACTTGTTATCAGTATAAAAGACACCTGTCCACAACCTCAAACAGTCACACTCCAAACTCCACTATGACCAAGACCAAAGAGCTGTCAAAGGACACCAGAAACAAAATTGTAGACCTGCACCAGGCTGGGAAGACTGAATCTGCAATAGGTAAGCAGCTTGGTTTGAAGAAATCAACTGTGGGAGCAATTATTAGGAAATGGAAGACAAACAAGACCACTGATAATCTCCCTCGATCTGGGGCTCCACGCAAGATCTCACCCCGTGGGGTCAAAATGATCACAAGAACGGTGAGCAAAAATCCCAGAACCACACGGGGGGACCTAGTGAATGACCTGCAGAGAGCTGGGACCAAAGTAACAAAGCCTACCATCAGTAACACACTACGCCGCCAGGGACTCAAATCCTGCAGTGCCAGACGTGTCCCCCTGCTTAAGCCAGTACATGTCCAGGCCCGTCTGAAGTTTGCTAGAGTGCATTTGGATGATCCAGAAGAGGATTGGGAGAATGTCATATGGTCAGATGAAACCAAAATAGAACTTTTTGGTAAAAACTCAACTCGTCGTGTTTGGAGGACAAAGAATGCTGAGTTGCATCCAAAGAACACCATACCTACTGTGAAGCATGGGGGTGGAAACATCATGCTTTGGGGCTGTTTTTCTGCAAAGTGACCAGGACGACTGATCCGTGTAAAGGAAATAATTAATGGGTGAAAACCTCCTTCCATCAGCAAGGGCATTGAAGGTGAAACGTGGCTGGGTCTTTCAGCATGACAATGATCCCAAACACACCGCCCGGGCAACGAAGGAGTGGCTTCGTAAGAAGCATTTCAAGGTCCTGGAGTGGCCTAGCCAGTCTGTGTTGCCCAGCGACAGCCCCAAAACATCACTGCTCTAGAGGAGATCTGCATGGAGGAATGGGCCAAAATACCAGCAACAGTGTGTGAAAACCTTGTGAAGACTTACAGAAAACATTTGACCTGTGTCATTGCCAACAAAGGGTATATAACAAAGTATTGAGAAACTTTTGTTATTGACCAAATACTTATTTTCCACCATAATTTGCAAATAAATTCATTAAAAATCCTACAATGTGATTTTCTGGATTTTTTTTTCTCATTTTGTCTGTCATAGTTGACGTGTACCTATGATGAAAATTACAGGCCTCTCTCATCTTTTTTAGTGGGAGAACTTGCACAATTGGTGGCTGACTAAATACTTTTTTCCCCACTGTATGTAAAATGATAAAGGGAATACCAGATAAAGGCAAAAATATTTCCATATAGATACAGTTTAAACTTATCAGATTACTCAAACTCCTGATGTTAAAGTTTAAACACTGATGGAAACACTAATGCTCAGCCACTATTTGAAAGAAATAAGAACATTCCAATCATTACAAAATTACAATCATACAAACCTTCATGCCTTCCAAAGAATCCTTTTTGTAAGAATCATCAAAGAACCCTTTCTTCCAAAAACAGTTCTTACGATGTTAAAGGTTCTAGGTAGAACCCTTTACCTTACAAATAAACCCTAGTCTTCCAAAAAGGGTTCTTCAGGTTCTTGGTACTGTAGAACCCTATCCAGCCGCAAAGAACCCTTTTGGAAACCTTTTTTTTCTAACACATAGGCAGAATTATCACGGCTCAGGCTAAGACCCAGATGCAGACACAGGAGGCAGATAGAACGAGTCTCAGAGTTTATTAAAGTTCAAAGGGCAGGCAAAATGTAAGTCCCGGCAGGCAAAGGGTTGTAATCCAAATCAGAGTCAGGCAGGTACAGGACAGCGGGCAGGATCAGGGTCAGGACAGGTGAAAGGTCAGAACTGGGAAGAAAAACAAAAATTAGAGCACAGGAAACACGGGAACACGCTGGTAGGACTTGATGGGACAAGACGAACTTTCAACAGACAAGCACAAGAAGCAAATCAAGGTGAAACAGATCAGGGTGTGACAATAATGTATTCTGTCCACCTTTGACATGAAGTGTATTATCCATATTGGATGAATGGTTGTTTACACTTACACAACCAATAAGTAGACTAATTCATGATAATAATAATAATAATAATAATAATAATAATAATAATAATAATAATAATAATAATAATAATAATAATAATAATAATAATTATTATTATTATTATTATTATTATTATTATTATTATTATTATAATTATAATAATAATAATAACAATGATCAAGTAATATTCATCACCATGGTCACACACTGTTTCTAGGAACAGAGAAAAATACCTCTAAATGTAATGAAGGACTTACCCTTGAATAAAAGTCATAAAAAATGACAAAAAGGTTACAATTTCCTAGTGTCAAGTGAAGCTTAACATCATGCACATCACAAAGTCTAACATGTTTGTGGAGACAATTCATTCACTCCTATTTCTATCAAGTGTCAACTTCCGCCAAACAGGACACCTGGCTGTGCTATTCAAACCCTCTTTAAATTGAATGCCTGTCAATTCACTTTCTGTAAAGATTGAATTCCAGCCTTTGTCTTTGTGATCCGACATGGTTTTCCTTTATGTTTAGAAATAAACAGTGAGAACAAAAATGTAATTAGTACTTCATGGGTAACAATTGTTGGACTGAAGGATGTACAATTCTTCAGGCTTTATCTTATCTTGCAGAGCAGCAAACCATTCATTAGATGCTGGAGTGCCTACATGGTGGGCTTGGGTGAAGATAGTGCTCAGGTCAGGCAGTAGGGCTGAGAGGCTGTTGTAAGACTGGCACTGCACTTGATCACTGCACATTGGTAAGGTAGAGGCTAGGCTGCATTGAGACCCCAGATGACCCTTAGGGGACAAGAAGAGAGCGTGATGCACAAAGAAGCCAGACGAATGCTCCTCTGGGTGAAACGGTGGCTGTCAGCTGCCCCTCTCTGCATGACCTGACCACCCTTCAGAATACAGATGCCACTCCACTCTCCCACCAAGACAGTTCATCAGCTTTCCCACAGGCCATCTGTAAATCTCTCTTTGACATTCAAGTAACTCATGAGACCATGGAGACAAATAGATACATAGCAAAGAAGGTAGTCTTAGTTAAGCTCTGTTTCTTCTGACTTTGAAGGTATGTACTCTCGTAAAGGTCAGTTGTATGTATAAAGCTGTGCTGTTTCTTGAATGCTCATTGACCCTTGCTGTGCCAGTCTCTAACCATGCCTCAAGAAATGTAAAAGCTCTCAACTACTGGTCAACGGGAGACAATACATTCAAACCGAGAAGCAAGTGTGACAAGGTAGACTTGCAAATTGACATGTTTGCATGCATTGCTGTATTTCATTTATAAACATTCATCACTCCCTATACTGCACATTCAGGTGTGCACTAAAAACCAGTCAATGTCCATAAAACAGGACATTATGATTTTTGAATGTTTTTATGTGTGACACGATAAAGAAAGACTGAAATTATGAGAATGGACAGTTTAAGACCATATATTGAGATTCAAGATATTGATTTCCTGATTAAAGGGTTGCACAAAAGACGTGAGGAGAGTATAAATGACCTCCTTTTAAAATCTCAATTCAATTCTCACTTTGAAAAGCACTCTCAATGTCAAGGCAGTGCTGTTTTCAGCTGTGAACAGTGACAAGACTCTAACAAACAATCTGCCACGGTTCACTCTGTATTAATAACTAACTTTCATCTACTGTCAATCTTAATACAAAGCTCCAATTATCCAGTCTTTACTGGAGTGGAAAGAATTGGTTTATCCATACTTGCCAGAGAACTACAGAAGTCCACTAGATCACTGGGTGAAATCATTTGACTTCTTTATTCCCGGGACCACCCATATGTAAAAATTGTATGCAAGCATGACTGTAAGTCACTTCTGTTAAAACTCCTGTAGGTCTAAACCCTTAGATGGTGATGTCTAGATGGACCATTTAGCTATTTGATTTGGAACTTTCTGACCCCTGTAGATATAAAAAATATATATATAAAAATGATTTGATCAAACATTGAATTTGGCCTTAGTGCCATTAGCCCATAGAAACTAATTGAATACGTGGCAAAGGATAGTCCAAAAATAAATCAAAAGGAAGTATGCTTACCTATACCTTAGCGACATAGGAAAGCATAAAAAAGTGTTACATGTGTAACCTTGGTTCCAAAAAAGGAACCACACAATCACCAGATGACCTTCTGGCGAGTCCTGTGAAGCGTGTGAGATTGAGACGCAGCCCATGCAAAAACCCAGAAGTTTCTAGCTTAAACACACAGATATTGATAAATAAAACGGCGATGAAATGTTTATGCTAATTATACATTGACTCCAATTCCGCTAAATGGCATACATTATTATATTATAATGATGGCAGAATGCATAATAGCAAAACGTGTAGAAAAGTTTAGCTGACTGAAAACATTTATGATGTTTGTTGTCTCAAGGTGTTATCAGTTTGTCAGGCTCTTCCGAGCCATTTTACTTGTTTTTGCATCACTCTCTCCAATGTAATAACTACTAAGGGGATGTCAATGAGAACATTGACAGAGGAGAAAAGGGATCTGGCAATTCACTGTCAGTTTGTTAATAATTTCCTAATTAAAATATTCAGAAAATATGTTTTGTGTCATCTTTACTCAAAAGTTAACATTTGGAGATGTTAGTGGAGAGAAATGACAGATCCAATTAACCAAAGTGTCATATTCACATTCCCAAATTGTCTGAACAGTTTTTAACCTTTAAGACACGTATATTATGAGTCTTTGAATGTATTGTTTTCTTGTCTGTATTGTGTCATGTAAGAAGGATGTTACATGCATAGAATTAGATATATAATAATGTATTATATTAATTAATGAATTATAATCAAGAGCGATAGGATCTCTATAGTTACATGTTGGGTGTAATTTGGTGTTAATTAGGTGTTTATTTCAGTAGTAAACACACCGGTAGGTAAAACTTCATGTTACCCCCCCCCCCCCCCCCCCCCCCACACACACACACACACACACACACACACCTTTTGCCCTCAGAGCAGCCTCAATTCGTTGGGGCATGGATTCTACAAGGTGTCGAAAGTGGGTGTTCTTAATGTTTTGTACACTCAGTGTATGTTGATATACAGGTTTCTTTGTCTGGTCAAAGTGGAATACGTAGACTCTCAAAAGGTTTTATAAGTAGTTCCAGTTCCCCTCCTTAAAGGTCCATATAATGTGGAGAGAAATGTAATTTACTGTGTGGGTTCAAGGCACAGTTTCTGAAGAGGTGAAACTGTGAAAGAGTTGAATTTGCAATGGTATGATAGTTTACCGTGAACTCTTGAGGAAAATGAAGGTCATATATTCAAAGCGTGCTGATTTTTCCTGTTAGGAACCCTTCATTTCCATTAATGACATTTATGAACAAGTTTGATTTCATTAAATACATATTGTATAGTCGCTGAAAAATAACACAATTCACTGAATAATGGGTTGAACAATTTTATGATTCAGTGCTCCTAACATATGCTGTACCCCATTAGGGAATCTGAATGCAGTCCTAAAAGAGAGACATGATTGAAAGGATTCCCATTGAATGTTGTCTGTACAAAGGAAAATATCCTTTTATCAAACAGAAAGACAGTGAGAGATTAGGATCTGGATTTTCCCTCTCCAGTCAACCAGCAGGTAACAAAAGGAACAATGATCATGGGGCTCAGTGAGTTTCAATGCCATGGGAGACTTGGCACATATTGCTGGTATAAAGTAAAGGTAAAGAAGTTTCTCCATCCAAAAAGAGATTATACGAACATAACAGCACAATTCCACAGATAGCCTCTGAGGAGTGTAGAGACACAGAGGTGAGGATGACCATGTTTTAAAGAAGCAGTGGCCGAGACTAGTATTCGTCATTTTGTGGATACAGACAGCCTTCACAAACAGTGATGAAATCCTGGTGACTGCCAAAATGGAAACAGTGCTGGATAGGAAGCAGAAATCACCCCTATGTGTTTTAAAAACAATTTAGAGACTCCTTTGTTTTTGTTGATGTGTAGCGTAGAGTCAAAATATAAACAAATGATTATAATAACTGTGCTGCTGTAGGAGTGTGATGCTTTCGGCTGTTTTCTGGCTGCCTGCCTCTACTATTGCAGTGGCCCAGCTGCCACCTGAGATATTCCACGTATGACATTTATCCAGGGGAGGGCATTGACAGATGCTTCAAAGCGGCTTTGTGCCATGGCCAAGAAAGGCCCCCTAGTCACATTAGATAAGGCAGGGGACTATCATATTAACCTGTGTGTGGCACTGCCATGTTTGAAACACACAGGGCCCCCCGCCTGCATAGCCTGCAGCATCCGCCTCACAGCACATAGGGCTACTGAAAGCTGTTTAGACAAAATGCTGCAGACCTTTGTGTTCACAGGGACAGATAGATTTTTTCTCGTATTATAACATTACTGATATTTGTGGTAATATGGATGACCTTTGTTGTGTGTCATGTCATGTTATTTAGTTGATGCTTATTTTTAATCATGGTTTGCCATGTTCCCATTTTCTATTAATTGTCCTTGCATTTCTCTGTTGTGCACCACAGGCCGGCAAACGGTACCAAATCATATATTTCTGTCACTATAAAGCAGACACAAAATAATACAACATAACACTTGTTCAATTTCCAATCATGTACCCGGGTGCTGTTCTGACAGGGGGCAAGATAAAGCAATGAACAAAACACAAAACAACTCGCAAACAAAACCTACATTCAGAAAATGAATCATCAATAACTCCTGCAGTTTTCAGCTCCTCTGTAAAAGAGCTTATTACATGACAACATCGAACATTCCTTTACTGTAAATCAGCTGCAAACAGACTGTCATGGTGAGAGGAGCAGTTGGCTGCTCTCTGTGCTAAGGAGAGAGACACTTTCTCTGGAGGTATGTCAAAGTCAAAGGAATCAATCCTGTCTTTATTTCCTGGCTTTGGCTCCATTTGGCCTGGAGTCGTGCTCCATCCATGCAGCACCCGTAGCCACTAACTGCCCACCCAGTATCTACACAGCGACGTAGACTATTTGATCAGAGGCTGTCCAGGGGTAAAGACTTCGCACTGATTTTTTCTCTGTTTACTTCCTGCCCTATGTGCCCTCTACACGCTCCTGTCTCTATTGATCAGCAGTGTTTGTCGAGCGACATCGTAAACCTTGTGTCGTCCACGGCATTTAGCATGCCAGCTCCAGTTGACTTTCTAGGGACGTTTTGATGTTGCATTGATGTTGAGGGCCATTCCAACCCACATCAAAGGTCAAATGCTGTTGAACATTGCCTACATTGCAAAATGATAAAGGACAAGAGTTGCAGTGAAAATATAGAAATGTCCATCCAGTTCTTTTAACTGTCACTTAGAATGTGTTTGAAAAAGAGAGTCGAGGCCCAATACATATTTATTTCTGAGAAAACAAACCCTTTTTTCCTCCCCTCTCCTTACTCTCAAAGTGCTTTTATTTTGGCCACACAGACATGGATTGTTATGCATAGAGTGACCCGACCTGCAGGCATTGCTCCGATTCTTATCGCCATGCTCACATCTGATGAGAAAACAGCGCCTGACAAAGGCGGGTACACCTATATTCTGCTCATATCTGCTTTTTAACGATTCCATCAAAGCTGGATAAGCCGGATGGCAATAGACAAGATGGTAATATGTAGACAAATCTCGACAGCATCTGCTCAGAAGAAAGCCAGATTCGAAATGCTGTCTGAACCGTTGAAAAAAGTGAAGAAAATGATGAGAGGGGAAAAGATATTGGCCATCAAAAGCAGGTCCACCTTTGGAAATGTCACTGCAATGCTTTCTATAGCTTTCTAATCTGACCATAGATTCAGGCTGCCTTGACATTTCTTGATGTAATTAAATGAGGGCTTTATTCAATCGAATCCACATTGCAGTATTTACACAGTAGTATTGCTCTTTTTCCCATTGGTAGATACAATCACAGCTGGCTTGGTAGTGTAAAAACCTACTGCTCATTACTGTCAGGTACACTATGCTGACAGGTATGCTTCCAGTTATCTGAATAAGACATGTGTCTGCGTGGGCAGTAGTTTTTATACATAACATTCTCACATAAACAAAGATACTTTTTACATTTACATTTACGTCATTTAGCAGACGCTCTTATCCAGAGCGACTTACAAATTGGTGCAGTCACCTTATAGCCAGTGGGATAACCACTTTACAATGTTTTTTTTTTTTTTGGGGGGGGGGGGGGGGGGGGGGGGGGGGTTGGGGTAAGGGGGGGTAGAAGAATTACTTTATCCTATCCCAGGTATTCCTTAAAGAGGTAGGGTTTCAAATGTCTCCGGAAGGTGGTGAGTGACTCCGCTGTCCTGGCGTCGTGAGGGAGCTTGTTCCACCATTGGGGTGCCAGAGCAGTGAACAGTTTTGACTGGGCTGAGCGGGAACTGTGCTTCCGCAGAGGTAGGGGAGCCAGCAGGCCAGAGGTGGATGAACGCAATGCCCTCAATTGGGTGTAGGGACTGATCAGAGCCTGAAGGTACGGAGGTGCCGTTCCCCTCACAGCTCCGTAGGCAAGCACCATGGTCTTGTAGCAGATGCGAGCTTCAACTGGAAGCCAGTGGAGTGTGCGGAGGATGGGGGTGACGTGAGAGAACTTGGGAAGGTTGAACACCAGACGGGCTGCGGCATTCTGGATGAGTTGTAGGGGTTTAATGGCCCAGCCAACAGCGAGTTGCAGTAATCCAGACGGGAGATGACAAGTGCCTGGATTAGGACCTGTGCCGCTTCCTGTGTAAGGCAGGGTCGTATTCTCCGAATGTTGTAGAGCATGAACCTACAGGATCGGGTCACCGCCTTAATGTTAGCGGAGAATGACAGGGTGTTGTCCAGGGTCACGCCAAGGCTCTTCGCACTCTGGGAGGAGGACACAACGGAGTTGTCAACCGTGATGGCGAGATCATGGAACGGGCAGTCCTTCCCCGGGAGGAAGAGCAGCTCCGTCTTGCCAAGGTTCAGCTTGAGGTGGTGATCCGTCATCCACACTGATATGTCTGCCAGACATGCAGAGATGCGATTCGCCACCTGGTTATCAGAAGGGGGAAAGGAGAAGATTAGTTGTGTGTCGTCTGCGTAGCAATGATAGGAGAGGCCATGTGAGGATATGACAGAGCCAAGTGACTTGGTGTATAGCGAGAATAGGAGAGGGCCTAGAACTGAGCCCTGTGGGACACCAGTGGTGAGAGCACGTGGTGCGGAGACAGCTTCTCACCACGCCACTTGGTAGGAGCGACCGGTCAGGTAGGACGCAATCCAAGAGTGAGCCGCGCCGGAGATGCCCAGCTCGGAGAAGGTGGAGAGGAGGATCTGATGGTTCACAGTATCAAAGGCAGCAGACAGGTCTAGAAGGACAAGAGCAGAGGAGAGAGAGTTAGCTTTAGCAGTGCAGAGAGCCTCCATGACACAGAGAAGAGCAGTCTCAGTTGAATGACCAGTCTTGAAACCTGACTGGTTTGGATCAAGAAGGTCATTCTGAGAGAGATAGCAAGAGAGTTGGCTAAAGACGGCACGCTCAAGAGTTTTGGAGAGAAAAGAAAGAAGGGATACTGGTCTGTAGTTGTTGACATCAGAGGGATCGAGTGTTGGTTTTTTGAGAAGGGGTGCAACTCTCGCTCTCTTGAAGACGGAAGGGACATAGCCAGCGGTCAAGGATGAGTTGATCAGCGAGGTGAGGTAAGGGAGAAGGTCACCGGAGATGGTCTGGAGACGAGAGGAGGGGATACGGTCAAGCGGGCAGGTTGTTGGGCGGCCGGCCGTCACAAGTCGCAAGATTTTATCTGGAGAGAGAGGGGAGAAAGAAGTCAAAGCATAGGGTAGGGCAGTGTGAGCAGGACCAGCAGTGTCATTTGACTTAACAAACGAGGATCGGATGTCGTCAACCTTCTTTTCAAAATGGTTGACGAAGTCATCCACAGAGAGGGAGGAGGGGGGGAGGGGGAGGAGGATTCAGCAGGGAGGAGAAGGTGGCAAAGAGCTTCCTAGGGTTAGAGGCAGATGCTTGGAATTTAGAGTGGTAGAAAGTGGCCTTAGCAGCAGAAACAGATGAAGAAAATGTAGAGAGGGAGTGAAAAGATGCCAGGTCCGCAGGGAGTCTAGTTTTCTTCCATTTCCGCTCGGCTGCCCGAAGCCCTGTTCTGTGAGCTCGCAATGAGTCATCAAGCCACGGAGCTGGAGGGGAGGACCGAGCCGGCCGGGAGGATAGGGGACATAGAGAGTCAAAGGATGCAGAAAGGGAGGAGAGGAGGGTTGAGGAGGCAGAATCAGGAGATTGGAGGGAGAAGGATTGAGCAGAGGGAAGAGATGATAGGATGGAAGAGGAGAGAGTAGCGGGAGAGAGAGAGTGAAGGTTGCGACGGCGCATTACCATCTGAGTAGGGGCAGAGTGAGTAGTGTTGGAGGAGAGCGAGAGAGAAAAGGATACAAAGTAGTGGTCGGAGACATGGAGGGGAGTTGCAGTGAGATTAGTAGAAGAACAGCATCTAGTAAAGATGAGGTCAAGCGTATTGCCTGCCTTGTGAGTAGGGGGGGACTGTGAGAGGGTGAGGTCAAAAGAGGAGAGGAGTGGAAAGAAGGAGGCAGAGAGAAATGAGTCAAAGGTAGACGTAGGGAGGTTGAAGTCCCCCAGAACTATGAGGGGTGAGCCATCCTCAGGAAAGGAACTTATCAAGGCGTCAAGCTCATTGATGAACTCTCCAAGGGAACCTGAAGGGCGATAAATGGCAAGGATGTTAAGCTTAAATGGGCTAGTGACTGTGACAGCATGGAATTCAAATGAGGAGATAGACAGATGGGTCAGGGGAAAAATAGAGAATGTCCACTTGGGAGAGATGAGGATTCCTGTGCCACCACCCCGCTGACCAGATGCTCTCGGGGTATGCGAGAACACATGGTCAGACGTGGAGAGAGCAGTAGGAGTAGCAAAGAGTATTACCGTCACTAACAGTAATACTTTGACACATATTGTAGGAACATGCTTTACATTAATTTCCATTTCTATATGTTCTATTGGGTTTAAGGAAGTGTAATCATATTCTCAATAATACAGTAGAAATTTAAGAAAATAGAGGGTACTAAAGATGAACTTGCACAAAGATTCAAAGTCTGCCCCAGACTGTGATGCATTGCTTATGGAAGGATGTGTAATGTATTACAGGTTGTAATGTCCCATTGTTGGTCACCAGCAGTGTATTAAATTGCAGCTTTACACTCCGGTGCTGTGCACTGTTGGCAGAGTCACGGCATCTGCCTCTCTGTACCGTCACACGCAGACACATCCTGACTGACAGCACACTCCCCACAGAACTGAGGGTAATTGGCATTCAGGATCATCTGGATGATAGGGAGGGTGGTGAATTCAGGGGGCGTCGGCCCTGTCTTTTATCCCGCACCACGAAGTTCTTCTCACCCACACCCATTTGCAGCAGAGAGACTGCTTTGCATGCAGTGAGTTGGCAGCCAGTCCCCAGGGGAGACATTGGCGGTGAGGGAGAACGGCTTTCTATGCATGAACAGAAATCTCCTTCAGGTTTGTGTTTCTCTCTCTGCATGTCTGTAGGGATTTATGACCCGTCACCTCAGAACCCGCAGGGATGTGATCTCTCAACGTCACTCTCCCCCACACGATGTGTCAATCTGCTGAGGGGTTTGCTCGTTGAACCACGTCATTGAAAACTCTGAAATTAACAAGGGACAGGGTGACAGAAGGTTATTGTGCTACCTAAGCTTCCTCAAATCTCACAGGCATACCACAAAAATATTATTTGTTTCTTGTCTTATATGGGTCATGCTATCAAGTATGTTTCCCCTCTTCACATGAGGGGCAATCAAACAATATGAGGTTGTTTAGTGAACAGTCTGACATCTTGATTCAAACCACCATATTCTCTATTAGTCTGTGGAGATTTGATGGAGGGTATTAACCTGCATTCTTGCCAGCTCAAATAAATTACTCAGCTGTACCTGTGCCCTAAGGTAGATCATTAAAATGGTTGATAGCTGTAATAACCTTCTCCACTATACACTTTTGTGGCTCTACACTCACGACAAAAGAGCTTGCTCAAAATGAAGACTGAAATTAAGCTATCTGTCAAATAGTTAAAGTAAAATAAACAATTATAAATGTATCAGTGTTGAGGCAATATTGGATGTATTAAGTAATTTGACGACATTTCCATTCTTTGGATTGCAATGGATAGAAATATCAATACTTTTCACTTTGCAATTGCACCTACAGTATTCACTATGGAAATAGACACATTGGGTGTCTTAAGAAAACTATCAATAGCTGACTTTGCTTGACTGGGATAATGCCTGTCAGTGGTTGACCTCTGATGCCCTTAATGTATGGTAATCATTGTGTTTGTTCTAGGAAAGCAATGAATATCTCAACCTGAGTTGCATCGAATGCTTGAATGACCTGTGTCAACAAAATGATGAAAGCCACACAGAAGCCACACAGAGGAGTGATCCCCTGTCTCCCCCCAGAATGTTGGGTTGGCGGGCGGTCAATTTTTCTGACTTTGTAATATGCAATTGGATTTCCCCTTTGCAGATTAGAGTATGGATGACCCACCATTGAGACACTTTCAACATATTGACTCGCTACATATGCAACAGCTGTCTTAGCAGGCCTGCTTGAGCGCGGATGTAGTCAATCTTGCCAGTTGTTGCAGTGATCATTGAGGTAGAATGGCCAACCCTTACCGATGAACCCACTTGAATACCTATTTAGTTTCCTCTAAGATGGTGGTTGCCCATGTGTATATTCGGTGTGCACACCATGGGGGATTGAGATGTCATCAGTAATGTCCAAAACCTCTGCAGATATGAATAAAGTATTGTTTTAGAAATGTTGTTTTGAATAAGATACATTCTTTCTGGAGCCTCACCAAGTGTGTCATACTCACTTCAGATTCATGGAACATTTAAATCATGGGTGATTACAAAAAAAAAAGATTAATATTTATCTCAACTACATCTAGTCCTAACCCTTGTCCTGACACTAAACCTATGAATAATTACACAGCAATAACACTGTAATGTAAAGTGTGACCTCATGTCTTTTTTTAACATCTGTTTATTTTGACAGAGATAAGGGAATGCATATGGCAGTGACTGTTCTCGTGTTATCTCCTATAACGTTGTTGTAGAAGCCAGACAGACTCATTGGTCAAGACAACTATTGTATCAAATATATGGGTTTTTCTTTGTTTGTTTTTTGAGAACATATTATTTGCAGAGCACAAAGTTCCAGTGTACCACATCAAAGACATTGGGCTACAAAGCTACATTGCAATAGACATTTTTACAGGCTGGGTCTTACCACCTGCTTTTCTGAGTGTCCTTGATGTTGCAACAAAATGTCTTTCAGGTTCTCTTTAGCTATTTTTATTACCTCCATTTCTATTCTTTCATCCATTTCCCTCTCAGACACAAAAGGGCCTTTGTAATATACTTTTTTTTACATAACCAACCTCTGGATAGTCTGGAAAGTGAGTGATCTTAGAAACAGTAAGAAGATAAGCAATAAGATTGGTGAAAAGATGGACTGCTTGAATCATCCAGACCCATGTTCTTATATTTCACTTGTGATCATTTTCATAATTGATTTGTCTCTTCTTACCTTGGAAGAAGTTTATGGTCCAGATGTGATAAACTGGATGATCTCTGTCCACAACAGATAATACAACTTTACAGGATCTGAAATTATCTCAGCTGACAGAGCCCTAAAAATACTTTGCCACAGTGGCCATTAAACTCTTTGAGAGGTCCAGAGTTGACACAGTGGCCTTGCAGGTTTGACCCTGGAGAGGAAGTGACATTGACCAGACCAAAAAAGAGTGGTCCATATGTGACTTTGCACCTATTTCGAAGTTACGACAGAAACACCAACTGCAGTCGAACACTTCATCTTCATTTAACCTCCGTTGTCTTGCTTCGTGTGGCCTGTAGCTGACTCTATACTGAAAAGGTGTCCATATGATGGAACTATTAAAACTAGGTAATAAAGCAGAGGGAGATGAAAGCCTCCCGTACACAACACTGATCTGTCATGGGGATGGAGACTGTAAAAGTGGAGCCTGGGATGTAGACTGCAAGTCTCAGCGCTTCAGAGGGGTAGGCTTGCTGTAATGAGTATTCAGGCGATGTGTGAATACTGATAGGCGCTCCTATTACTAGGTGCGAAATGGAGCGATCCAAAGATAAAATGTCACATTGAGGTGCAATATGAGTTATGTCTGACAAATTGTTGAGTTCAGTGGCAAGATATAATACTCACATGAATTACTCAGGTGGGAAGCTCCTGTAACAATGAACAATCCATTTTAGTCCAGCACTTTCTCTACCTTGTTTCTTTGTTTTGCCACCCACCATTAGCTATCCCTGAATACAACACACATTTGTTATTCTCTCATAGTTTTGTGAAATCCTGTGATGTTTGTTGTCACGTTTACACATAAGCTATGTCTTTAGAGAAATAATGTCTTCATTTTATTCAATTTTGCCTTAATTAGTGGATAACTGTTATATTTCAACAACTTGGTTGACAAAGAAAACACTTTCCCTTAAGCAAAGGAGTGTCGAGATTTAGCCAATTTGTTTGGGTATAATTTGTGACTAAACCTCCAGAGAAGTAGGACTTTTCCTTTTTCCTTTTTCTTTTTTGTGTTTTATCATATTTCAAGAGGGTTGTGTAAGTACAAACTGCTTGTTGAAGGCATACTAATCAGTGAGGAGGACGCTTCTTGGTATAACCTACTTCAGCTGCAAATGAATATGCTAACCCACTTACAATGTAATGAGGAACATAACATTTAAGTGTTTTATTTCCTGCCGAGAGCAAACTCTGTTTTAATTCAAATGAAAAAAATGAGAGGCCCATCACCTCTTATGGATTTGTCAAGAAAAATCCAGAATGTTGTCCAGAAATGAAAGTTCTGAATTGTATTTTGTCAAACATAGTTAGCTGCTATTTTTCAGACTGTTCTTGGATGTTTGTTTCATTATTCATTATGCTTGTTGTTGAGTAATATGAGTCAAATTACTTTCTAAACGGATATAATGTTCCTCGCCTGAACTGACTACACTAGAGTCACCTATAAACAACATTGTTGCCATTTCTGCACATGCATGACTTGATGTCATTTGACATCCATGAATGTTCCAAGTTGGTTTTTCATGCATCTGACGGCCGTGTCAATCATAGTTAAAATGGTTTGGTTGACGTGATGTGCATCATCCTCAGCATATTGATCTACAGTATTAGGCCACAGAACTATTACTGAGTCATAAATTAGCATAAAAAACTGATAAGGAAGGAAATAAAATACATCTGTACTCAACTTTGACGTCTTATGAAATACATGTGCGTTATTCATGGATGAGGTAAATGTCCAATCTAAGTTAAAGATTAAGAGCTGCACTGTATCCTGTATCTTCCCCACCTCCCTACCATTACCAACCTTCCATTGGTATTTTCACTGTGTCCACTGCGTCTGTCAGTGGCGAGGCCTCTACACTTGGACTGTGAAAAACCTGCCTGCCCCACTGGGTCTAATTCTAGGTGACATATTTTGTGCATGATTTAGCTAGCATACTTACAGCTGTGTACCCAAGAGGCTACTGGGCCAGCTCACGTGTGTAATTAACCCATTCATTATGAAAATAAGGAAACATTATGAATGATTCTGTTTTTAACAGATGTGGATATCTGCTTGGCTGACTATGGACTGTCCATTCTACAGAGCGTGTGATGACATCATTCTGTCATTGTGGATCTTGAGGCCGCATATGAAATGAAATGGTCCGGACGAAGCAATTTCAAACACTAAGAAACTCAAACTAATTATAGAATCAAGGTCCCTTTGCTTGGATTCCTCAGTATTTCCTGTCCCATTGAATAATCTATTTGAATAAGATATTTTACAAAAAGCATGTAGCCTATCATGCTTTGGTTATATGATTGATAGTTTAGTAAGTACTCTAGCAAGTTTGTTATTGCTAACGAAGTCTGCTATTGCTATGCTGGAATGAAAAAAACAAAAAAAAAAACATTAAACCATGACTGAATTATATTACATGTTAACAGTCCAGTGCAGCCGTTTTATCTCAATATCAAATCATTTCTGGTTATCAATTAAAGTAACTTACTGTCATAGTTTTCCATTAGCTAAATAAAAATGTCCAAGCAAGAATTTTGCTAGGATTGTCTGGGAGTGAAGTAGGGAAGGGCACCAAAGCGGTACATTAATTACTGCAGTGGGCTAAATCAGGGTCACACAGAGTGATTCTTGGTTGTCTTAAACAAATCTACTTTGAAACCAAAGTATAGACCTCACTTACATGGTTATGGGTAAAAAAATGTCAGATATAGAGTTGACATGTATTACATTTTGAGTTTGCATCCCAATATTACACTTTATATATTCTGAAAAAATATATAAACGCAACATGCAATAATTTCAAAGATTTTACTGAGTTACAGTTCATATAAGGAAATCAGTTAATTGAAATAAAGAAATTGGGCCCTAATCTATGGATTTCACATGACTGGGCAGGGGTGCAGCCATGGGTGGGCCTTGGAGGGAACAGGCCCACCCACTTGGGAGCCAGGCCCAACCACTGGGGAGCCTGGCCTAGCCAAGCGGGTATATCTCACTGGTCATCCCCAAAGCCAACACCTCCTTTGGCCGCAATTCCTTCCAGTTCTCTGCTGCCAATGACTGGAACAAATTGCAAAAATCTCTGAAGCTGGAGACACTTATCTCCCTCACTAACTTTAAGCATCAGTTGTCAGAGCACCTTACCGATCACTGCACCTGTACACAGCCCATCTGAAATTAGCCCGCCCAACTACCTCATCCCTATATTGTTATTTATTTTGCTCATTTGTACCCCAGTATCTCTATTTGCACATCATCTCTTGCACATCATTCCAGTGTTAATACTAAATTGTAATTATTTTGCACTATAGCCTATTTTATTGCCTTACCTCCATAACTTGCTAAATTTGCACGCTGTATATTATATGTATTTCTGTTGTATTTTTGACTTTGTTTTGTTTTACCCCATATGTAACTCTGTGTTGTTGTTTTTATCGCACTGCTTTGCTTTATCTTGGCCAGGTCGCAGTTGTAAATGAGAACTTGTTCTCAACTGGTTTACCTGGTTAAATAAAGGTGAAATAAAATAAAAATAAAAGCCAATCAGAATTTGTTTTCCCCCACAAAAGGGCTTTATTACAGACAGAAATACTCCTCAGCACTTTCTTGATATGCCACACCTGTCGGGTGGATGGATTATCTTGGCAAAGGAGAAATGCTCACTAATAGGAATGTAAACAAATTTGTGCACAACATTTGAGAGAAATACGCTTTCTGTGCATGTGGATCATTTCTGGGATTTTTATTTAATCTCATGAAACATGGGACCAACACTTTACATGTTGCGTTTATATTTTTCTTCAGTGTGTACATCACAGAAGACACACACACAAAAAAAACTGTTTGACATAGAAACACCGGATTTTCGTCCGGTATTTTGAAATAATCTTTATTATTTGTGAAATTATGAAAAATATGAATAACATTCCACCCATGAAGCCAAAGAGGGAGCTTTTGGTCATTGACTGCAGGAAAGGGCTACCCCCAGTTAGGATTGTGGTGTGGGGATCAATCTACCAGAGCAGAGGGGCCTAATAGGAGGGATATGTAACCTGAAAACTAGCCGTTATTGGTAGAGAGGTTTGGAACTATCTTTGCTATTGGTCTATTAACGTATACCACCTGGTGATGTCACCAGGTAAGCCAAAACTCCACCCATGCAAAACTTGCTGATTAGAAGGCCCTGTGTAGATAGCAATTATCAGGAAAACACTGATTACATTTTCTTGTACTTTTGCAGTGTTAGTTTCATCAGCTGTTGTACAAATATGATACAAAACCCAGAAAAACATCATTTTAACTGCACTGGACCTTTAACAGACTGGCAGGAATGAGTTTCCAAAACAGAGATTGAGTGATTTAGGTAACATAACCATGTGTAGCCTAAATAGAATTTAATCTGACAGTCTTTCTGCACTAACTAAATCATCTGTATTTTTTTACAAAGCAGATCAGGAAACGTGTCACATTTGTTAACCTTGTGCATGTTTATTATGCAAATGATAAATACTCTTGGGATTTGTCATACTGAGCACAGTGCCAGTGACATTTATGAAAGGGAAGACACAGCTGGGAAGTAGCCTCTGTATGTGTGTTTTTGTGTGTGTGTGTGTGTGTGTGTGTATGCATGCGTGAGTGCGTAAGTGCGTGTGTGTGAGACATTTTAGTGGCCCCCATCTTGAATTTATTTTATTTTTAATGTTAATTTCCTGAAATCCTACACATTTTGCCATGGGGCATAGACAACATTTTGCAGTTTCAAAGCAAGTTTTCTGCAATTTAACACATTTTGCCATAGGGTGGAGAGAACATCTTGCAATTTTATAACCAATTTCATGCAATTCTACTCATTTTGCCATGGGGCGGCGAGAACATTCTTCAGTTTTACAGCTAATTTCCTTAAATTCTATTCTATATTCTAGTGAGAGTGAAACTCAATAAGACAGATGGGCCTTTTTAGAATATTATCCTTACAATCAAAGAGTGGGGCAATCTGTCACCTTATGCAGGTTTTGGGTTATATCATGAACACATTTAATTCATTCTAAGGTGTTATTCTTTATTTGAAACCATTCTCCATAATTGCACTTTGACAATGACTTGCAGTAAAGTAAGTAACCACTAACATAATAAAAATGTGAGGAACAGATTTGGTTGCATGAGGTATGGATCAAATATGAGCTGGCAATGAATACTTTAAAAAGTGGGAACAGACTGTGAATCAGTCCTTCAGGTCAGGGAATTCATCCAGATAAGTAACCAGGCCACACCAGCCTGGAGAGCAGAGGACGAGTGGCTCTTTGGAGAGTCGCAGAGATGTTCCACCTGTTTGAGTCTCTGAGGGCTAGCTAAGTCAGGGCTGCCTGCCTGCTAAATAACCTTTGTGTCCCCACTCTGTTGCTAAGCATGGTGCCAAACATTCAATGTAGCAGAACAGAGTCCAATTTGTATTGTTCTATACTGTGACCTTTGCCATTTCACTGCCAGAAAAAAACACCCTTTATAACTTTCCAGTGCATTTTGGTTGTTTAGAAGATGTTAATAATGTGTGAATATGGAATCAAAGTGGATCAGATTCCATATCATTTAAGTCTAATACTTTTGTGATATTCTATTACAGGGCCCAGGGGCGTCAGGCCCAAAGGCGTCAACCACAAGAGCCCGCTCTCAATGTTCAAAATACACCAGAGAGCATAATTTAGCCACAGAAGATCAATAGTTTCAGAAAATTACTGCGGATTAAGTTTTATCATAAGCACATATAGGTAGCTGACAAAATAAACGAAACACCAACATAAAGTGTCTTAAAAGGGTAAATGGTGGAAAAAGTATCCGATTGTCATACTTGAGTAAAAGTAAAGATACCTTAATAGAAAATGACTCAATTAAAAGTGAAAGTCACCCAGTTAAATACTACTTGAGTAAAAACCTAAAAGTATTTGGTTTTAAATACACTTAAGTATCAAAAGTACAAGTGAAAGTATGAATAATTTCAAATCCCTTATATTAAGCAAACCAGATGGCACAATTTTTTATATTTTTTATATTCAATGTTAGCCAGGGGCACACTCCAACACTCTGACATAATTTACAAACCAAGCATTTGTGTTTAGTGAGTACACCAGATCAGAGACAGTATGACCATGGATGTTATCTTGATAAGTGCATGAATTGGACCATTTTCATATCCTGCTAAGCATTCAAAATGTAATGAGTACTTTTGGGTGTCAGGGAAAATATATGGAGTAAAAAGTAGATTATTTTCTTAAGGAATGTCAAAATTCAAAAGGCACTCACACATCTGAGTTATCTTTGTTGCAGGTGCATGGTAACAATTGAATAACATGTGAAAAAAGAAAGCAGCGATACTAGCAAGAGCAGTGTGTGGGTTTCTTCTTTTTTCTCATGTTATGGAATGTAGTGAAGTAAAAGTAAAGGTTGTCAAACATATACAGTACCAGTCAAAAGTTTGGACACACCTACTCATTCCAGGGTTTTTCTTTATTTTTAGTATTTTCTACATTGTAGAATAATAGTGAAGACATCACAACTATGAAATAATGGAAATTGAATGTTTGCACATTTATTAAAAATAAAAAACAGAAATACCTTATTTATATAAGTATTCAGACCCTTTGCTATGTGACTTGAAATTGATCTTAGGTGCATCCTGTTTCCATTGATCATCCTTGAGATGTTTCTACAACTTGATTGGAGTCCACCTGTGGTAAATTATATTGATTGGACATGATTTGGTAAGGCACACACCTGTCTATATAAGGTCCCACAGTTGACAGTGCATGTCAGAGCAAAAACCAAGTCATGAGGTCGAAGGAATTGTCCGTAGAGCTCCGAGACAGGATTGTGTCGAAGCACAGATCTGGGGAAGGGTACCGAATCTCTGCAGCATTGAAGGTCCCCAATGGAAGAATTTTGGAACCACCAAGACTCTTCCTAGAGCTGGCCACCTGGCAAAACTGAGCAATTGGGGAGAAGGGTCTTGGTCAGGGAGGTGACCAAGAACCTGATGGTCATTCTGACAGAGCTCCAGAGTTCCTCTGTGGAGATGGGAGAACCTTCCAGAAGGACAACCATCTCTGCAGCACTCCACCAATCAGGCCTTTATGGCAGAGTGGCCAGAAGGAAGCCACTCCTCAGTAAAAGGCATATGAAAGCCCGCTTAGAGTTTGCCAAAAGGCACCTAAAGACTCTCAGACCATGACAAACAAGATTCTCTGGTCTGATGAAACCAAGATTGAACTTTTTGGCCAAATGCCAAGCGTCATATCTGGAGGAAACCTGGCACCATCCCTACGGTGAAGCATGGTGGTGGCAGCATCATACTGTGGGGATGTTTTTCTGTAGCAGGGACTGGGAGACTAGTCAGGATCGAGGGAAAGATAAACGGAGCAAAGTACAGATGAAAAAGTCCTTGATGAAAACCTGCTCCAGAGCGCTCTGGACCTCAGACTGGGGAGAAGGTTCACCTTCCGACAGGACAACGACACTAAGTACACAGCCAAGAAAACGCAGGAGTGGCTTTGGGACAAGTCTCTGAATGTCTTTGAGTGGCCCAGCCAGAGCCCGGTCTTGAACCCAACCGAACATATCTGGAGAGACCTGAAAATAGCTGTGCAGTGACACTCCCCATCCAACCTGACAAAGCTTGAGAGGATCTGCAGAGAAGAATGGGAGAAACATTTGCAAAAAAATCTAAAAACTTGTTTTTGCTTTGTCATCATGGGGTATTGTGTGTAGATAAAACAATTTAATCTATTTTAGAATAAGGCTGTAACATAACAAAATGTGGAAAAAATTCAAGGGGTCTGAATACTTTTCGAATGCACTGTATATATATATATATTTATTTATTCCTAATATTGTACAAATATGTGTGTCGCTTAATTTGTCTGAGCTATTGTTTGAATTCAAGGACCAGATAGATTTTATTGATCTCAGTTTGTCAGTGTCAGAGTAGCCACTCATTTCGGTAATTTGTGTAGTATTAAAAAATATTCAGCTAATGTCTTCTGTCATGTAAAAAAAAAATCCAATCCCCCAGGGCCTATGATTTCTTAATCCGGCCCTGTTTGTGTCAGTTACTGTACGTGTACTTATATAAACAAACCATATTTTACAGACTAGCTAATTTAGTCTGTTTTTGTATTTAGTCTTATGCCCTCTTATTTCATTAATTTAGAAGTAAATACTTTGAAAGAGAATGCTCATTTGTCCTGTTGGAAAGTTAAAATGGAAGCCATTTTGCACTTTGTGATCAAAGTGAAAATGAATGCATAAGATATCAACGTGTCCCTGGGCCTTGCTGGAAGTGTCCTGACTGCAGAAAATAACAGTGGTTCATAGCCAAACTCCAGATAGTTATGAATATTAATCAACTCATATTCATACATATCAGCGTCATAACTCGCTGCCAATGAGTCAGACCAAATAAGCCATTTGATTGACCCAGCACATCATAGTTTCAGACACTGTATGCCTGCCATCAGGGTGGAATTTGCTCTGTATTCATGCATTTTGACAATATTTTTACAACAAAAACAAGTCAATGTCTTGTCCAATTTGTCAGATGGGTTCTCCCACATCGGTCAACAAAGAATACTAAAAAAGTGTCCTATTTTAGATATTATACATTCAATCAGTATAACACATCAGATGTCCACATTATGTGTGAAATGTTTGTGTAGCTTACACCATGTACAATTCCTCAATATCTGTTGGGTAAGAAAGCTTGACCACTTTGAAAGAGTAAGGTTTATCATAATGTTGTTAAGGGGTTCCTCGGCATGAAACCCGAAAACAAACACCAAGAAAAACAATGTTGAATTTTGCAGATAAGGAGTGCAGAATGTGCATGAGCCGCTGACAGTCAATGTGATGCAGATTTGGGGGGCACTGCTACCTGCTACTTCTTCTAATAGATATCCTTGTTTTCCTCCTTTTAAGCAATTAACAGCTGTTTTGATGCATGTGTTAGCTTTCATCCTCTATCAGTAATGAGACACGAACTCCTGATACACCCAGTGTGCCAGAACTCCAGAGACCCATTCTGACAGACCAAAAGAAACAACATTCCAAGAGAGAGAGAGATAAATAAATAAATAGATAGGCTTGAGATGATAGGTACCTCTACAGGGGGGCCAGACTATAAAACCTGAGTCAATATAAAACAAGACAGAACTGTCATTTATCCTCTGTAAAAAGCTGGTGGATCTCTATGATGCTGTTATGTTTAAAGACCACGACACCCTGTTCACAGTAAGTTAAATATGCATGAGTTTTCACTGCGCTAAATAGCTGATTACATTAGTGCAGGTGAGTTTCAGTGACAGGTCTGGGGTCTGGGCCAGTTGGAGGTTGTACTGTATATATCCTACAGGAAAGCAGTACCTGTTATTGTCATTAAGCCTCGGATGTCTGTATGTTTCTACGACAAACAGCAATAACATCCGGCACCAGGTGAGCAGGAATTCTTTCAAATGTTCACTTAAATTAATAAACTGAGCAAAGAATTACAGCAAAAACCAACAGACATTGCTTAATGTGGCGACACTCAGATACTTTTATGGGTGAATTATTTTTCACAGTGCAAAGACAATGGAGATACTGTAATGCTTGTGCCACCGCAAACTATTACACTTAAAACATAAGAATGCTCAAAGTTAACTGTATGCAATTGTTTCATGTCATTAGCATTTTTCTGTTGAATAATCATGTTTACACTTCCCAAGTGTTTCATCTTTCACCCTCTAAATGACAACAAACAATACAAGAGGGAATGACAAAAAAGGCAATATTGAGATTTATGGTTGTTATTCATTTATTCCACAAAAGGTGTTAATGAGAAAGATTTGACTTCACTTCGAGGCACAATCAAAACCTGTGGGAGCCAACTAGGCTTTGCATTCAGTATGAATTTCCTGAGTGTTATTAGAATTCAAGAGTAGCATACAGTAACTCAATATCATCTCTCTAACTCTATCAAATAGCATGTTTCTTTGTATGGACCTTACCATTTGTCTCCAATTTCCTCTTGTTAAATATAATTCCATGGAGAAATGAGGTTTGTATTGCCAGATGATGATGATATCTTTTGCACATAATACAATTCAAGATTAGTGGAAGATCAATATGTGGATAGGAAGGATAGGAAGAAAGAGTTATTAGTAAACACATCAATTAACATCTTCTAACATTTAGGATTTCAAAAAACAATATTTAATGCTTAGGAGCAAGTTTAAGGTGTGATATTAGACTTGAGTTTTCAGCAGCTTTATTTCCTCCTCCAAAAATACCTACAGATCGAATTTAAGAGTACACTAACGTTCAATATGTTTATGAATATGAAAACATTTAATTGAGTCACCTTAGTAAATGTCTCATCACTCAGGTCTGTCTGGGAGGAAGTATTGATCTAACACAAAAGACTGGGGAAAATATAATTGAGGGAAAAGACAAACATCCAGCCTTATCATCCACTCAAATCTAAAGCTTCCGAAAATGCAGGGACGTAATTGTAACTTCCACTATCCCATGTATAGGTCTGTGGTTTGGTTCTCCCTAAATACCTCTGGATTCCATGAAAAGCAGTTTCCAGTTCCTTGAATGAGCCCATGTACCCTTCTGTCTTTAATATTGTCTTCATTGTCTAAATCTATTGTGTGTTTACTCTTCAACATACTGTACATCATGACAGCATCTTCTTATTTGTTGGAGCATGGCCTGCTACACGCATGAAGTATTGCTTCAAACAGGAAAACAGCAACCTGGCTGAACTTGTCTTGTCAGTCAGAAAAATTGAGATATTAAGTTTCTACATCTGGTTGCTCATGGAGTAGTGCCCATCAGTCTATATCCAGCTGCCTTCCTCCACATTTGAGGTTTTCAGGTCTCTTGCTGTTTCCTTCCATTCTGTTGTCTTTCTTTCTTTAATGAGAGAGAGATTATTGCTCAATTGTATATTTTTACTGTTGTAATATGAGACATTCAATATCTGATAGCAAATTGGCACAACAAGAGATTTGTATTTTATCTCTGTTTGCTGTACCTCTCTAGGTTTTAGTTTGCAGACTCTTTTGTCCAGAGTGACTTACAGTGATATTGAGACCGAATGAATGTATGACACCCTTGACTTTATGATTGTGTGACAAAAACATTGACTGAAACCCAGATTATGGCTCCAGCCAGAACACATTGAAAAAGAAATAGGTTGGGAAATGATGGGTTTATGAGGTTAGACAAAAAAAACAATTATCAAGCACCATGACACCTCAAATCTAGAAACATGTAAAAATGACATTTGGAACATACTTTCACAGCAAGACCCGAGTGCTGTATTAGTCCAACTCTGGGAACCCAGGCAGTAGTCTAGATTGTGTATGGCCCTTGGTGTGGTTGGATCAATAGATAAGCTCTTATGGGACTAATATTACCTAACTGTAAGAATGGACCAATATTGCCACATTTGCCTTGCTATACGATCCTCTATTGACTGTGGTCAATATCAAAGAGCAAATCTCAAAGAGTCTACGTGCAGCCATTATGGGATGGGCTATTATGTTATTCTCAAAAAACGCAATATTAATCTAAAGCTAGTATCAATATCCAGTTCATAATGTATTTTAGTGTTCCTATTGTGTCCCTGGTTAAGTATTACATTTCTGCTGCACTTAATGTTAAAAACGTAATCTCAAATATCTTTAACATTTATTTTAATGAATATCAGGTTTTCATAGTTTTGATAGACACTAAAAACCTGTATACATTTCTGATGCTGAAAATAGCAGGTTTGCGGTGATCTGAATTCCATTAGGCACATACTGTATTCCAATCATCCAACAAAGGTGCAAAATATTTTCTGCACACATTAGTTGTCAGTGTGGAAGAAACGTCACTCATTTAATTTCAAATTATTCAAATTATCTTCCCTCAGCCAGGGCATTGAAAATGGGTCGTGGATGGGTATTCCAGCATGACCCAAAACACACGGCCAAGGCAACAAAGTAGTGGCTCAAGAAGAAGCACATTAAGGTCCTGGAGTGGCCTAGCCAGTCTCCAGACCTTAATCCCATAGAAAATCTGTGGAGGGAGCTGAAGGTTCGAGTTGCCAAACGTCAGGCTAGAAACCTTAATGACTTGGAGAAGATCTGCAAAGAGGAGTGGGACAAAATCCCTCCTGAGATGTGTGCAAACCTGGTGGCCAACTACAAGAAACATCTGACCTCTGTGATTGCCAACAAGGGTTTTGCCACCAAGTACTAAGTCATGTTTTGCAGAGGGGTCAAATACTTAATTCCCTCATTAAAATGCAAATCAATTTATAACATTTTTGACATACGCTTTTCTGGATTTTTTTGTTGTTATTCTGTCTCTCACTGTTCAAATAAACCTACCATTAAAATTATAGACTGATCATGTCTTTGTCAGTGGGCAAACGTACAAAATCAGCAGGGGATCAAATACTTTTTTCCCTCACTGTATGTATTGACTTTCCAATGTATGTATTTTTTATGGCAATCTCCCACAGAGAAGCCCTGTTGCTTTGTTGCCTATTTCCTAGTGGTATAAAAGTGACCCAATTCCAGACACTGAAAAAGCCTCAATTACCTTACAATAAGACACAAAGGCATGTGGGCCACTAGGCTATTACTCAGGGAATGACATTCCCAAAGTGTCATCTGTCACATAGGAGTTTATTAGCCCCTACAATTCTTTCCAAAACTAAATTGCCAGCCATTTTCTATAATGTTCTGAATACTTCTTCATATTTAGGACATAGTCGTTCCTACACTCTTAGAAAAAAAGGTGCTATCTACAACCTAAAAGGGTTATTCGGCTGTCCCCATAGGAGAAACCTTTGAAGAACCCTTTTTAGTTCCAGGTAGCACCCTTTTGGGTTCCATGTAGAACCCTTTCCTCCGAGGGTTCTACATGGAACCCAAAACGGGTTCTACCTGGAACCAAAAACAGTTCTCATATGGGGACAACCAAAGAACCCATTTGGAACCTGTTATGATGGGTTTCTGGTATTGAGAAGTTCATGATGCAGGAGATCATGTTACACAGATGGAGATTGGATTCAGTCATTATTTAATGGTCACAATATTAGATTCAATGACAGGGGGTATGGACATAGCCATCGCTCAGCTTATATAATGCCCCTTCCAATCTACTTTAATCTTACACAGTTGCTAACCATTATTAAGTGTCACTCATCTACCACATTAGCATCACCCTACATGGTATAGTGTGGCACCCTAGCCAGGCCATTCCATCACACACCCATCCTAAGATTAGCAACAGTGGCCCCCAATCTATCTTGGAACACTGACCTTCTGTTACTCACTCGTGACACCACTAATACATGGTGTGTCCTTGTCCTGTGTCCCTCATCTAGCCTAGGAGTTTACACATATTAATGAATCCTTTATCAAAACTCGCTATAACAGAACCCATCTGAGTGTATGGATCATTCTCCTCTACTGAAATACTCTGACCACCTCCATTGTAAACTTACCTATCCAATAATAATTATCTAACAGCTTGTTAATTGTTTATGTAAATACAACAGGGTGTAATAAAGAATCAACTTCTTCCCTATATGCCTACAGAACCAGATCCAGGAACCAAGTCCCTATGATGACAGTTGTCCTGTACACCCAGGCATTGAGATTACAGCAGTCCTAATTGGACCATAATTAGGCATGGTCTTTTTCATCAAAGCCATAGGAACAAGCGTCTCCAACTAATGTTAATAATTGTGCCGCTGAATGCAAGGTTCTCCTCGCCCTGATATAAATTACATAACATTAATAACGTGTAATTACAGAGGAAAGATTGGAGTGTCGCTGTGTCGAAAGCAGAAATGAAATGCTTGCTACAGTATTAAGAGGGCCGCTGATGGGGATGTGCTTGAGACATCTACAAAGTCTCCATGAGGGATGATTTATATGCACCTCTGTTCACATTATTCCAGAGGCTTTGTGGAAGGACCAAGTGAGCTGGCTGCAATCCGCCCTGGATTGCTCATGAATGACGTAGGTAGGAGCATGCTGAGTTGTTGTAGCGTGGGCAGGTGCATGTATGAGAACAACAGTCATCCTCTGTACAACATGGAGGATTACATGAGCTGTGTCTGAGCTGAGCACCTATTGCAGTTCTAGAATTCACTCTGAGACTTGGTGAACTGATACAGGGGTGTTAGTGGGGGCATGGGGGTATGACAGCCAGTCCATTTACAGTGGATAAACTACCTCACTCTGATGGCTGCCTAATTTAGTTGTTTACTATCTATTTGCTCCATCTGTGAATGTCTGTAGAATGATACCAAGTCTACATAGCGATTAAAGCCCACACAAACACATTGAGCAATGTCCATATACTGTATCACTGGTTCAAGTTCCACTCAATCCAATGGTGACACATTGCCAGATTGTGAATGATCATTTGGCTTATATTTAGATTCTGGTTAGGTTCAAGGACTGAGCTGGGGATGGACACAGAATTTAACTAGAACATAGTCTACTTTAGAAGAACAGTTTCCATCTAATTACTACTTGAATGGGCAAAGGGTGTAACCCCTTGTAATCATTAAAGTGCAAGAGCTGACGTGCAAGTCGGTCTGCTACATGCAAGGGCAGCATTCTGAGCAGAGGAACCACAAAGGTCAAGGAAAAAAAGTTATTAGAAGCATAGATTTATTCATAATATAGCATATGATCGTAAGATATAAGAAATACTGAGAGGCCCCCCAAAGCGGAGATTTTACGAAAATGGATATCCACAATGGAGTACAATGGATCAGAATAATCTGTTTTCTCTTCTCAAAACTGGTTGAATGGCTATGTTTACCTTGTAGGAAGGCACCTGCAACTTACAAGGTGAGATACAGTGCCTTCAGAAAGTATTCATACCCTTTGACAACAACATTTCATACCCTTTGAGAAAAACATTTTGCTGTTACAGCCGGAATTCAAAATGGATGCATTTTTTTACACACAATACCCCATAATGACAAAGTGAAAACATGTTTTTAGAAATGTTTGCAAATGTATTGAAAATGAAATACAGAAATATCTGTCACGTCTCCTCCCGTTGCTCCCCTCCGGCGCTCTGAGTCACCGGTCTACTGAGCCACCGGTCTGAGCGCACCACCTCAGCAACATCGGAATGGAAACCCAACGCACCCTAATCACCCCCAGCGCACCTGCACCTCATCATCTCATCACCACCCCTATATAGCCCTAGACTGTTCAGTTTATTCTGTTCATTTTATTCTGTCCTACCACCCAGGATCCCAGAATGTGAAACCCAACACTCTCCAGGATGCACTATACTGGAGAAAGGAAGGATCTGGGGGGTCCTATCCTGCCACCGTCTCTCATCGTGGCACCTGTCGTTTGGGATGTGGACGAAGACATCCACCTGACGGCTCAGGAGGACCCAACGCCTGCCAACGCCCCTCCGGGGAGCGTGTATGTACCCACAAGGGTCCGTGACCGCATGCTGATTTGGGCGCACACCACCCTTATGGCAGGGCACTCCGGTATGATGCGCATCCTACATTCTCTCTCACAAAAATACTGGTGGCCCACCTTGGCTACTGATGTCTCCCGCTATATCAACTCCTGTTCCGTATCTGCCCAAAGGAAGACACCTTGGAACGCACAGGCAGGCAAACTAGTTCCTCTCTCAGTGCCTCTGCAACCTTGGTCATACCTGTCCATAGACTTTGTCACCGACCTCCCACGTTCTGACAGCTTCACCACAGTCCTTGTGGTCGTAGATCGGTTCTCCAAATCATGCCATTTTTTGCCACTAACTGGTGTTCCTTCTGCTCTCCAGGTCGCTGAGGTCCTGTTCCAACAGGTCTTCCGGCATTATGGACTTCCGGAGGACATCGTCTTGGACTGTGACCCCGAATTCACCTCCCGAGTGTGGAAGGCTTTCCTGGAGAAGATCGGAGCCACGGCCAGCCTCACTTCCGGGTATAGGCCTCAGTCGAATGGGCAGGTGGAGAGCATGAACCAGGAATTGGGGAGGTTTCTTCGTTGCCACTTTCAGGACCGGCAGGGTGAGTGGGCGAGGTTTCTACCCTGGGCAGAATATGCCCAGAACTCCCTTGTTCACTCTTCCACGGGGCTCATTCCCTTCCAGTGCGTCCTGGGGTACCAGCAGGCCCTGGTCCCTTGGACACCCAGCCTGACCGGCCCGCTCCTCATCCTCGTGGTCGTCCTCCAGGCTGGTGATGTCCTGCGGCAGGAGCCACGCGTCCGGGTGGGGGGAGGGGGGGGGGAGGGGGTACTGTCCCCCAGCGCACCTGCACCTCATCATCTCATTACCACCCCTATATAGTCCTGGACCTTTCAGTGTTGTGTTGTTTGTGATTGTTAGTGTCTTGTCCTGTACTCGCTCTTTGTTGTGCTCTTGTTCAGTGTTAAGTAAACCTTTACATTGTTGATTCCTGCGTCTGCGTCCTGCCTCTTTGTATCCTCAGTACTCATCACAATATCTCATTTATAGAAGTATTCACACCACTGAGTCAATACATGTTAGAATCACCTTTGGCAGTGATTATAGCTGTGTGTTTTTCTGATTAAGTCACTAAGAGCTTTGCACAACTGGATTGTACAATATTTGAACATCATTTTTTGTTTTATTCTTGAAACTCTGTCAAGTTGGTTATAGATCATTGCTAGACAGCCATTTTCAAGTCTTGCATAGATATTCAAGCCGATTTAAGTCAAATCTGTAACTAGGCCACTCAGGAACATTCACAGTATTCTTGGTAATAAACTCCAGTGTATATTTGGCCTTGTGTTTTAGGTTATTTTCCTGCTGAAAGGTGAATTTGGCTCACATTGTCTGTTGGAAAGCAGACTGAACCAGGTTTTCCTCTAGGATTTTGCCTGTGCTTAGTTCTATTCTGTTTCTTTTTAACAAGCATACCCATAACATGATGCAGCCACCACCATGCTTGAAAATATGAAGAGTGGTACTCAGTGGTGTGTGGGGGATTTGCCCCAAGCATAACGTTTTGTATTCAGGACATTAAGTTAATTTCTTTGCCAAATGTTTTGCAGTTTTACTTTAGTGCCTTATTGCAAACAGGATGCATGTTTTGGAATATTTTTGTTCTGTACAGTCTTCCTTCTTTTCACTCTGTCATTTAGGTTAGTATTGTGGAGAAACTAGAATGTTGTTGATCTATCCTCAGTTTTCTCCAATCACAGCCATTCAACTCTGTAGCTGTTTTAAAGTCACCATTGGCCTCAGAGTGAAATCCCTGAGCGGTTCCCTCCACGCCGGCAACTGAGATAGGAAGGAAGCCTGTATCTTTGTACAGAGTGAGTCCATGCAACTTATCATGTGACCTGTTAAGCACTGAGCGGCTGAATACTTATTGACTGAAGACATTTCAGCTTTTCATTTTTAAAATAATTTGTAAAAACATAAGTCCACTTTGACATTATGGGGTAGTGTGTAGGCCAATGACACAACATCTAAATGTAATCCATTTAAAATGTAGGCTGTAACACAACAAAATGTGGAAAAAGTCAAGGGTTGTGACTACTGTACTTTCTGAATGCACTGTAAATTACACTTGCTGAGTATCCCTTGCCTCAAACCATATTAATTAGAATTGTGAATAGTCCAGGCCATTTTTGTACTTCAAAGTGAAAAATCTATATTTCAGTTTGGATTTTCTTTGGGGGTCCTGTGCATTCGTAAATCAAACAAATACAGGTGTGAACACCAATAGCTTTTTTAATTTCAACATAGTGAATCGTGCAAGGGTGCCAATATATTTGACCGCAACTGTAGCTTTATAATTGTGGTACAATGCCATAATACAGTACTGTATTTGCAAAACCGTTACTGGTTATACATTGAAATAATGTAGAGAAATACAGATAAACAAACATGCTGAACTTTTAATATACAGTTGAAGTCAAAAGTTTACATACACTTAGGTTGGAATCATTAAAACTAGTTTTTCAACCACTCCACACATTTCTTGTTAACAAACTATAGTTTTGGCAAGTCGGTTAGGACATCTACTTTGTGCATGACACAAGCAATTTTTCCAACAATTGTTTACAGACAGATTATTTCACTTATAATTCACTGTATCATAATTTCAGTGGGTCAGAAGTTTACATACAATAAGTTGACTGTGCCTTTAAACAGCTTGGAAAATTCCAGAAAATGATGTCATCACTTTACAAGGTTCTGATAGTCTAATTGACATCATTTGAGTAAATTGGAGGTGTACCTGTGGATGTATTTCAAGGCCTACCTTCAAACTCAGTGCCTATTTGCTTGACATCATGGGAAAATCAAAAGAAACCAGCCAAGACCTCAGAAAAAAAATTGTAGACCTCCACAAGTCTGGTTCATCCTTAGGAGCAATTTCCAAAGGCCTGAAGGTACCACGTTCATCTGTACAAACAATAGTACGCATGTATAAACACCATGGGACCACGCAGCCGTCATACTGCTCAGGAAGGAGACGCGTTCTAGAGATGAACGTACTTTGGTGCGAAAAGTGCAAATCAATCCCAAAACAACAGCAAAGGACCTTGTGAAGACGCTGGAGGAAACAGGTACAAAAGTATCTATATCCACAGCATAACGAGTCCTATATCGACATAATCTGAAAGGCCGCTCAGCAAGGAAGAAGCCACTGCTCCAAAACCGCCATAAAAAGCCAGATTATGGTTTGCAACTGCACATGGGAACAAAGATTGTAGTTTTTGGAGAAATGTCCTTTGGTCTGATGAAAGAACAATAGAACTGTTTGGCCAAAATGACCATCGTTATGTTTGGAGGAAAATGGTATTGGAGTGGCCATCACAAAGCCCTGACCTCAATCCTATAGAAAATGTGTGGGCAGAACTCAAAAGTGTGTGCAAGCAAGGAGGCCTACAAACCTGACTCAGTTACACCATCTCTGTCAGGAGGAATGGGCCAAAATTCACCCAACTTATTGTGGGAAGCTTGTGGAAGGCTACCCGAAAAGTTTGACCCAAGTTAAACAATTTAAAGGCAATGCTACCAAATACTAATTTAATGTATGTAAACTTCTGACCCACTGGGAATGTGATGAAAGAAATAAAAGCTGAAATAAATCATTATTATTATTATTATTATTATTATTATTATTATAAATCATTACTATTATTCTGACATTTCACATTCTTAAAATAAAGTGCTGATCCTAACTGACCTAATACAGGTATTTTTTACTAGAATTAAATGTCAGGAATTGTGAAAAACTGAGTTTAAATGTATTTGGTGTATGTAAATTTCCGACTTCAACTGTATCCTGCTCTCTGCAACATAGCCGTGACACCTTTCACATCCACAGAGCCCTCTCTGGCTGCCTGTGAAAAGGCTTCTGGAAGGAGAGGGCCCACACCTATAAATCTCCCCCCCCCCCCCCCCCCCCCCCCCCCCTTGATGTGAGAGAGACCTGAAGAGGAAGGCACTCCATCACTAGAAAAGGCTCCCTCATATCCGCCTTCAGCACTCTTCACCTTAATACGGAGAGGAAATGTCACTAATAATGTTTTGAGGCATGTTTGGTTTGGGGAAATGGTTTCATATATCAGTAACATAGGAGAAGGGAGTGTCAATGTTGATTTCTAGTTTAAAGAAGTGTGATGGTACTTTACATGAAGTGATAGCCGTTCAATGATACCTACCATGCTGTCAGTGGTGTTGTGGTTGCTTACGTTTAAAATGATATGTGTGGATTTTGTCTCATTTTGAATGTTTTTTCACGGCTATAATGTATACAGTGGAAAACAATACATTAAAGACATCCCAGTAAAATATCAATTGTGTTCCGTAAATCATGCTTGTGCAAGCACCATTTATAAAAGAGGCCAACATTTATAGATCTCTGTGGCACACATTATTCCTACAGTTTACTGTCTCACCTTAAGAGATCAGATGTCACGACATGACTTAGGTTGGATAACAGTGTACTGTTTATTTTGTGATGAGTGGTATTGTAAAGCCTTCCTATATCAAATCCATGAATGTATGCAGTGTGATCTTGCTTATTATGTGACTTTGCTGCGGTGTAGAAACTCTAGGAGGAGAACTCTTTGTCAGGAGTTTTGTTGCTCATTACCCAGAGGGCTGCAGCGCTACATATTTCTTCTGCAGCAAGTCCCCGGGTTATACTAGTATTATCTCTTTATTGCCTTTCCACTCTCTCAACTAAAATACACCTTTGGCATTGATTAAGGTGCGCTAAGAACCTGCTTATGTGTTTAAATTATCTGTGCCTAATGCTCGGGGCAAGCGTTTGCAGCAGTGCCCTGGGACCGCATTATTCCTGGGATAGAAATTCTTTGAGGATCACAGCTTTGCATCCTATTTGGTTGCATAGCTGTGAGATACGCCATAGGGCTGGAAGTCCATTATAAAAAGATTGATTAATTCCTAAGCTCTGATAGTCTAGAGATGGACAAAGTTAACAGAGATGGGGACACAAAAGAGCCTGCACAATATCTATCAATTTGTACATAGTTAAAGTGCTTGAATACCTTTTATACATTGGTGCAGCTGAAATACAACGTTTTCACGTTGTATCAGTGGAAGCTGCTGAGGGGAGGACGGCTCATAATAATGGCTGGAGAGGAACTAATGGAATGGCATCAAACACATGGAAACCATGTTTGATATATTTGATATCTTTCCACTAATTCCGCTACAGCCATTACCACGAGCCCGTTCTCCCCAATTAAGGTGCCACCAACTTCCTGTGCATTGTATTGGGTTCTCAGATCCTCAAAAAGTTATACAGCTGCACCATTGAGATCATCCTGACTGGTTGCATTACTGCCTGGAATGGCAACTGCTCGGCCTCCGACCGCAAGGTACTACAGAGGGCAGTGCGTACAGCCCAGTACATCACTGGGGCCAAGCTTCCTGCCATCCAGGACCTCTATACCAGGCGGTGTCAGAGGAAGGCCTTAAAAATTGTCAAAGACTCCAGGCACCCAAGTCATAGACTGCTCTCTCTGCTACCGCACGGCAAGCGGTACCAGAGCGCCAAGTCTAGGTCCAAAAGGCTTCTTAACAGCTTCTGCCCCCAAGCCATAAGACTCCCGAACAGCTAATCGAATGGCTACCCGGACTATTTGCACTGCCCCCCCCCCCCCCCCCCTCTTTTACGCTGCTGCTACTCTCTGTTTATTATCTATGCATAGTCACTTTACCTCTACCTACATGTACATATTACCTCAATTACCTCGACTAATGTGCCCCCGCACATTGACTCTGTACCGGCACCCCCTGTATATAGCCTCACTGCTGTTATTTTACTGCTGCTCTTAAATTATGTTTTATTTTTTACTTAACCTTTATTTTTCTTAAAACGACATTGTTGGTTAAGGGTTTGTAAGTAAGCATTTCACTGTAAGGTCTACACCTGTTGTATTCGGCGCATGTGAAAAATAACATTTGATTTGATTTGATTATCCCTTCAAAAGGGAACAGGTATGTATAAATGCTGTTAATGGAGAGACTGTCACCTCCTGGGGCTTTCTTCATAGGTATGAATGTGGAATGTATTGTGGCTGATATGTGTGGTGGTCTGTATTTGTTGAGTGTAATTGAATATGGTGTCTTGGTTTAGTTTACAATGTTTCCCTGTGTACTCGCTGAACTATTGGCTCCATTGATTGTGGCCTAACCAGACAGTGGAACGTCGAACTTCACCTTACCCAAATAGTGTCTGTTTTGAAAGGTCACAAGCATAGGTGGGATACCTGCTGAATTTAAACTGCATCTCTCTGAGCATTGAGGCTTGTTAGTACAGACAGTAAACATCACCACCCTGAACATAATGGTGGATACCCTGAAGATTTACATTTACATTTTACATTTTCATCATTTAGCATATTTAGCACAATGACAGTAGTGGCTCAAGTTAGTTAGTTAATTTTACATATTTTTTTTACATAGTCTTAATCATGTTATGGAAACACAGATATATCGGCAGGTAGAAGTCCTACTTTTGGAGTTCATACTGTACATTGATGTGAAAAGTATTCTGGAAATCAATGTTAATTCAGTAGAACAAGCATTGTAGAATTGCAAAATCATAGTCTCTTCCATTTTACAGCCACTAAATAAATTGCCTTTGTGGTATTTTTGTTAGAGATCACATTATATATACCAAGAATAAATTATACAAATATCAGAATACAATTTTCAACAGAATATTCAGGCCGCAGTTTATTAATTAATAAAAATTTCATATGACATTTATCTAATCTATTTCAGAAAGGAAAAAAAAGGCTAAAGTTATTCAAATTTCTAGCCAGGAGTGAAATAATAGCAGAAATTAATTTACAGGCCCAGTGAGTATTGGTCAGATACCAGCTGTAATTGTCTTGTAGAATTATACACCCCTGCAACACCTGAACCTGTGATGATGATGCTAGAAAGCATAGTAGTATTCATTGGGGACGGGGGGGACATGTCCCCCCCCCCCCCCCCCCCCCCACATTCTGAAATTACATTTTTGTCCCCCCCAGCTTTATCATTGGAATGTGATACAAAACGAGGCAACAGTGTGCATTAGGACCATGTGGACGCCTCCGAGCGGTCGGGTAGGCTGTTTGGAGCATTTATCCGACTGGATAAAAAAAATATATACAGTGGGGAGAACAAGTATTTGATACACTGCCAATTTTGCAGGTTTTCCTACTTACAAAGCATGTAGAGGTCTGTAATTTTTATCATAGGTACACTTCAACTGTGAGAGACAGAATCTAAAACAAAAATCCAGAAAATCACATTGTATGATTTTTAAGTAAATAATTTGCATTTTATTGCATGACATAAGTATTTGATCACCTACCAACCAGTAAGAATTCCGTCTCTCACAGACCTGTTAGTTTATCTTTAAGAAGCCCTCTTGTTCTCCACTCATTACCTGTATTAACTGCACCTATTTGAACTCGTTACCTGTATAAAAGACACCTGTCCACACACTCAATCAAACAGACTCCAACCTCTCCACAATGGCCAAGACCAGAGAGCTGTGTAAGGACATCAGGGATAAAATTGTAGACCTGCACAAGGCTGGGATGGGCTACAGGACAATAGGCAAGCAGCTTGGTGAGAAGGCAACAACTGTTGGCGCAATTATTAGAAAATGGAAGAAGTTCAAGATGACGGTCAATCACCCTCGGTCTGGGGCTCCATGCAAGATCTCACCTCATGGGGCATCAATGATCATGAGGAAGGTGAGGGATCAGCCCAGAACTACACGGCAGGACCTGGTCAATGACCTGAAGAGAGCTGGGACCACAGTCTCAAAGAAAACCATTAGTAACACACTACGCCGTCATGGATTAAAATCCTGCAGCGCACGCAAGGTCCCCCTGCTCAAGCCAGCGCATGTCCAGGCCCGTCTGAAGTTTGCCAATGACCATCTGGATGATCCAGAGGAGGAATGGGAGAAGGTCATGTGGTCTGATGAGACAAAAATAGAGCTTTTTGGTCTAAACTCCACTCGCCGTGTTTGGAGGAAGAAGAAGGATGAGTACAACACCAAGAACACCATCCCAACCGTGAAGCATGGAGGTGGAAACATCATTCTTTGGGGATGCTTTTCTGCAAAGGGGACAGGACGACTGCACCGTATTGAGGGGAGGATGGATGGGGCCATGTATCGCGAGATCTTGGCCAACAACCTCCTTCCCTCAGTGAGAGCATTGAAGATGGGTCGTGACTGGGTCTTCCAGCATGACAACGACCCAAAACACACAGCCAGGGCAACTAAGGAGTGGCTCCGTAAGACGCATCTCAAGGTCCTGGAGTGGCCTAGCCAGTCTCCAGACCTGAACCCAATAGAAAATCTTTGGAGGGAGCTGAAAGTCCGTATTGCCCAGCGAAAGCCCCGAAACCTGAAGGATCTGGAGAAGGTCTGTTTGGAGGAGTGGGCCAAAATCCCTGCTGCAGTGTGTGCAAACCTGGTCAAGACCTACAGGAAACGTATGATCTCTGTAATTGCAAACAAAGGTTTCTGTACCAAATATTAAGTTCTGCTTTTCTGATGTATCAAATACTTATGTCATGCAATAAAATGCAAATTAATTACTTAAAAATCATACAATGTGATTTTCTGGATTTTTGTTTTAGATTCCGTCTCTCACAGTTGCAGTGTACCTATGATAAAAATTACAGACCTCTACATGCTTTGTAAGTAGGAAAACCTGCAAAATCAGCAGTGTATCAAATACTTGTTCTCCCCACTGTATATGTATATGTCCCACCCACTTCTAAAACCAAAGTTGTGCCCCTGGTATCTGGTGATTTCGTAGTATGAGTATCAAAGTATCTAAGTCAACTTTCACAGACACAATTAAGGTGGGATTATTTACTGCAATTATTTTTAAGACTAACAAATAGAAAATGAAAGCGTTCAAAAAGCGTTTCACTGAGCTTCACTTGAACCTACGTGACATGTGTGATTAGTATTTGTCACCCGTTTCAGGAAACTAGACGTATGTTGCAAGTCACGACTTCACAGGAGAGCAATTTGAACGTATTTTTTTTTTATCAAAATGCGTTTTTTGGCAGAAATGCCTTCTAGAACATGTGAACTTTCATGTGCCTTAATAACAAACATGTATGCCATCTGTAAATACGAATACAATTGTTAAAGTACGAGCCTTGTTGGTTAAGCCACAGAAAAAGACAGCAACCTTCCCACTAGCCATGATTGGCTGAGATAATGAGTGGGCTGGACATGCCGAGAGAGGAGTTCGGATTGGTCTGCCATATAGAAGGCTTCTGTTAGTCTGTGTTGGTAATCCTGTTGAACACAGCTTTAAAAAAAATGTATTGTGTAGTGGAGTTACGTAAGTGTTTCTGTCCACTTTCTGAGGATCGAGTTTTGAAATCAGTGGAATTAGAGTATGACAGCTAAAGAGATGGAGAAAACACCTGTCTCCGGATTACATCTTCAAACTAAGGGCAACCGTGGCAATGCATCCGTGACAGGGAGACGCGTCCATCATGCATGATGATGTACGGGTAAGATAGTCTAGCTAGCTACATTTTCAGATATTACACATTTCTAATATTGACAGAAATTGGTTAAAGTGTACTGTTAGCTAGCTAGCTAACATTAGCTGGCTGGCTCCCTCGCTAACGTTATGAGTATGACATTATTATTCATATCCCAGAGCCGTTTGCTTTGCTAGTTGGAGCCTAATGTTAGCTAGCTAACGTCATTGAACCTGGTTGGTTAGCTCCCAGTAGATTAATGCAGGGTAGTAACGACATGATTTGGCACCATGTTCATTGTTGTTTAACTAGCTAACGTTAGCTGGCTGGCTCGTTAGCTAACGTTACGTGAAGTATGTGATCGTACACGTTGTTTACCTAGCTAGGTTCATTGTTTACCTAGCGAGCTAGCTACATGTCTTAAGCTAAAGTGTACAACACCCATTGAATATGGCCGGTGTCAGTAAACGTCGGCAAAAAAGCATAATGAAATTGTTGCCAGTAGAGATGGTTAGGCTGTTTTCATGTTATCCAAAGGTAAACAAATCATTGGTCAGAGCATCAAGTGTGCGCTCTGAACGCTCCGAGAGCTAAACTAGATGGGTGGGGTTAAAGCTTAAGAGGGTGTGAACGATACTGAATGGGTGTAGACAAAGAAGAGCTCGTCACTAAATACCAAAACATTCAAATGCCATTTTCTCAAAAGTGAGTTTACAAGTTTATCAACTTTCAAAGCAGAATTACTTTCCCATTGTTCCTCAAATGCAGTGTATGATATACCATTTTGTAGCTCTGAGTCACTACTTTTATCCAATGTTAAAAACACGACTTCAAATTTAGCTACATAAGACCAAATCCAGGTGGTGAGTCACATTTTATGGGATGAAACAACGGGTTTAAGTCTCATAGGAGTAGTACAGAGAGATATCTCCCCACAGGGCACACTTAAACATGTATTAGCATAAAGGACAGTGTTTTGGTGAGGGGAAAAGGAAGTTTACATTAACATTTCACATTTAAAAGGTTGTTTTAACTACTTTTTACAGCTTATTAAGTAATGGCATAAGATGTTATAAAAATAGTTATACCACAGCATTGATGAATATTTGTTTCTGACTGGCTAGAATGGCATTCTAGAATGTACATTAAAACCAGATAACGGGACAGTTGGAAAATATATCAGGACACCTTGCAATCATGACGCAATAATTGCCCACACATCCAGACCGTACTTACTACAAAGTTACACAAAGCTAAACCAACAACCACACAAACTGAAATTGAATACATTGTAAACGCAGGTCCAACAAGGAAAAACGTAGTTAGCTAGCTAGCATTGATTTGTTTTTGCATCTGATGGCCTAACGTGGTGGTGAGTGATGAACATTAATTTCTCTGGTCCCTACTGTTGCAGTCATGACACAAGTGGCGCTATGCTGTCAAATCCTCCCACGTTTCTAGTTTGACCAGCTTTTTTCAGCAACTGAAATTTTGAATTTGGTTGTCATATTGGCAGGTTTGCGAGCAACAAACTATTTAAATAGCTTCTAGCCTAGTGTTTGATATGCAATGTGATCTCCTCGTAATTAGCAGTCAGTGTTGACGAATGTCCTGACGAGAAGGCAATCTTTTCTAGCAATGCAAGGCAAAATCGGGTATTAGCTCATTGAATGTCATTAGAAAACAGCTATTTTTCTATTATTATGGCTGCAGAGGTTGTGACTGTGTTAGCCGTAGCTAGCTGGCTAGCTAGCAAGCAAGGGATAAGAATGTTGCCAGCTAGCATGGCAAGGAACATCAAGAACGAATGACTGGGTTGCGTCCATAAATATCGAACTAATCGAACAAACGACTGGGTCACGTCTCTAGCAACTAAAATATGAGAAAGTATGAATTTGCTTATATAAATGAAAATATTAACAAAAACATTTGTATTTCTACCAGTAAATGTGTGCTTAGTATTGTTTTCTTTGGCAACTGTGGTATAAACGGGATAAATAGCTTATACAAACACAACGGAATAAACTTTGTGTGTATGTACAGAACGTTGGCAATTATCCCTCACGGTAATGTGCCGTTTCAACCTTCACTCTATCTCTCCAACTACTCTCTCCTCTTCCATCCTATCATCACTTCCTCGGCTAAATCCTTCTCCCTCCGATCTCCTGATTCTGCCTCCTCAACCCTCCTCTCCTCCCTTTCTGCATCTTTTGACTCTCTATGTCCCCTATCCTCCCGGCCGGCTCGGTCCTCCCCTCCAGCTCCGTGGCTTGATGACTCATTGCGAGCTCACAGAACAGGGCTTCGGGCAGCCGAGCGGAAATGGAGGAAAACTAGACTCCCTGCGGACCTGGCATCTTTTCACTCCCTCTCTACATTTTCTTCATCTGTTTCTGCTGCTAAGGCCACTTTCTACCACTCTAAATTCCAAGCATCTGCCTCTAACCCTAGGAAGCTCTTTGCCACCTTCTCCTCCCTGCTGAATCCTCCTCCCCCTCCCCCCCTCCTCCCTCTCTGTGGATGACTTCGTCAACCATTTTGAAAAGAAGGTTGACGACATCCGATCCTCGTTTGTTAAGTCAAATGACACTGCTGGTCCTGCTCACACTGCCCTACCCTATGCTTAGACTTCTTTCTCCCCTCTCTCTCCAGATAAAATCTTGCGACTTGTGACGGCCGGCCGCCCAACAACCTGCCCGCTTGACCGTATCCCCTCCTCTCGTCTCCAGACCATCTCCGGTGACCTTCTCCCTTACCTCACCTCGCTCATCAACTCATCCTTGACCGCTGGCTATGTCCCTTCCGTATTCAAGAGAGTGAGAGTCAACAACTACAGACCAGTATCCCTTCTTTCTTTTCTCTCCAAAACTCTTGAGCGTGCCATCTCTAGCCAACTCTCCTGCTATCTCTCTCATAATGACCTTCTTGATCCAAACCAGTCAGGTTTCAAGACTGGTCATTCAACTGAGACTGCTCTTCTCTGTGTCACGGAGGCTCTCCACACTGCTAAAGCGAACTCTCTCTCCTCTGCTCTTATCCTTCTAGACCAATCTGCTGCCTTTGATACTGTGAACCATCAGATCCTCCTCTCCACCCTCTCCGAGTTGGTCATCTCTGGCGCTGCTCACTCTTGGATTGCGTCCTACCTGACAGGTCGCTCCTACCAGGTGACGTGGCGAGAATCTGTCTCCGCACCACGTGCTCTCACCACTGGTGTCCCCCAGGGCTCAGTTCTAAGCCCTCTCCTATTCTCTCTATACACCAAGTCACTTGGCTCTGTCATATCCTCACATGGTCTCTCCTATCATTGCTACGCAGACGACAAATTCATTTTCTCCCTTCCCCCTTCTGATAACCAGGTTGCGAATCGCATTTCAGCATGTCTGGCAGACATATCAGTGTGGATGTTGGATCACCAGCTCAAGCTGAACCTCAGCAAGACAGAGCTGCTCTTCCTCCCGGGGAAGGACTGCCCGCTCTATGATCTCGCCATCACAGTTGACAACTCCATTGTGTCCTCCTCCCAGAATGCAAAGAACCATGGCGTGACCCTGGACAACACCCTGTCGTTCTCCGCTAACATCAAAGCGGGGACCCGATCCTGCAGGTTCATGCTCTACAACATTCGAAGAGTACGACCCTACCTTACACAGGAAGCGGCACAGGTCCTAATCCAGGCACTTGTCATCTCCCGTCTGGATTACTGCAACTCGCTGTTGGCTGGGCTCCCTGCCTGTGCCATTAAACTCCTACAACTTATCCAGAATGCTGCAGCCCGTCTGGTGTTCAACCTTCCCAAGTTCTCTCATGTCACCCCGCTCATCCGCACACTCCAGTGGCTTCCAGTTGAAGCTCACATCTACTACAAAACCATGGTGCTTGCCTACGGAGCTGTGAGGGGAACGGCACCTCCTTACCTTCAGGCTCTGATCAGACCCTACACCCAAACGAGGGCACTACGTTCATCCACCTCTGGCCTGCTAGCCCCCCTACCTCTACGGAAGCACAGTTCCTGCTCAGCCCAAAATCGAGCTCTTTGGCATCAACTCAACTCGCCGTGTTTAGAGGATGAGGAATGCTGCCTATGACCCCAAGAACACCATCCCCACCGTCAAACATGGAGGTGGAAACATTATGCTTTGGGGGTGTTTTTCTGCTAAGGGGACAGGACAACTTCACCGCATCAAAGGGACGATGGACGGGGCCATGTACCGTCAAATCTTGGGTGAGAACCTCCTTCCCTCAGCCAGGGCATTGAAAATGGGTCGATGGGTATTCCAGCATGACAATGACCCAAAACACATGGCCAAGGCAACAAAGGAGTGGCTCAAGAAGAAGCACATTAAGGTCCTGGAGTGGCCTAGCCAGTCTCCAGACCTTAATCCCATAGAAAATCTGTGGAGGGAGCTGATGGTTCGAGTTGCCAAACGTCAGGCTCGAAACCTTAATGACTTGGAGAAGATCTGCAAAGAGGAGTGGGACAAAATCCCTCCTGAGATGTGTGCAAACCTGGTGGCCAACTACAAGAAACGTCTGACCTCTGTGATTGCCAACAAGGGTTTTGCCACCAAGTACTAAGTCATGTTTTGCAGAGGGGTCAAATACTTATTTCCCTCATTAAAATGCAAATCAATTCATAACATTTTTGACATGCGTTTTTCTGGATTTTTCTGTTGTTATTCTATCTCTCACTGTTCAAATAAACCTACCATTAAAATTATAGACTGATCATGTCTTTGTCAGTGGGCAAACGTACAAAATCAGCAGGGGATCAAATACTGTTTTCCCTCACTGTACTCATTCAAGGGGTTTTCTTAATATAAAACAAATGTACATTGTAGAATAATAGTGAAGACATCCAAACAATGAAATAACACATATGGAATCATGTAGTAACCAAAAAAGTGTTAAACAAATCAAAATATATTTTATATTTGAGATTCTTCAAAGAGCCACCGTCTGCCTTGATGACAGCTTTGCATACTCTTGGCATTCTCTCAACCAGCTTCATGAGGTAGTCACCTGGAATGCATTTAAATTAACAGGTGTGCCTTGTTTAAAGTGAATTTGTGGAATTTCGTTCGTTTGAGCCAATCAGTTGTGTTGTGACAAGGTAGGGGGGGTATACAGAAGATAGCCCTATTTGGTAAAAGTCCAAGTCCATATTATGGCAGGAACAGCTCAAATAAGCAAAGAGAAACCACAGTCCATCATTACTTTAAGACGTGAAGGTCAGTCAATCCGGAAAAAATTCAAGAACTTTGAAAGTTTCTTCAAGTGCAGTCGCAAAAACCATCAAGCGCTATGATGAAACTGGCTCTCATGAGGACCGCCACAGGAATGGAAGACCTAGAGTTACCTCTGCTGCAGAGTATAAGTTCATTAGAGAAATGTGTGCTTTGGTTTGGAGTCTAAATTTGATATTTTTGGTTCAAACCGCTGTGTCTGTGAGATGCGGTGTGGGTGAACGGATGATCTCCGCTTGTGTAGTTCCCACCATAAAGCATGGAGAAAGAGATATTATGATGTGGGTGTGCTTTGCTGGTGACACCGTCTGTGATTTATTTAGAATTCAAGGCACACTTAACCAGCATGGCTACCACAGCATTCTGCAGCAATACGTCATCCTATCTGGTTTGGGCTTAGTGGGACTATCATTTATTTTTCAACAGGACAATGACCCAACACACCTCCAGGCTGTGTAAGGGTTATTTCATCAAGAAGAAGAGTGATGGAGTGCTGATGACCTGGCCTCCACAATCCCCCAACCTCAACCCAGTTGAGATGGTTTGGGATGAGTCGGACCGCAAAGCGAAGGAAAAGCAGCCAACAAGTGCTCAGCACATGTGGGAACTCCTTCAAGACTGTTGGAAAAGCATTCCAGGTGAAGCTGGTTGAGAGAATGCCAAGGGTGTGTGAAGCTTTCATCGAGGCAAAGGGTGGCTATTTGAAGAATCTCAAATCTATTTTGATTTGTTTAACACTTCTTTGTTTACTACATGATTCCATATGTGTTATTTCATGGTTTTGATGTCTTCACTATCATTCTAAAATGTAGAAAATACTAAAAATAAAGAAAATCCTTGGAATGAGTAGGTATTTCCAAACTTTTGACTGGTACTGTATGTAAATGTGATATTTCAGTTTTTTTGTTTTTATACATTTGCTAAAATTTCTAAAAACCTGTTTTTGCTTCATCATTATGGGGTATTGTGTGTAGATTGATGAGGATCAAAAACTATTTAATCAATTTTAGAATAAGGCTGTAATGTAACAAAATGTTGAAAAAGTCAAGGGGTCGGAAAACTTTCCGAATGCACTGTAAATGGGTAGTTAGTCAGGTAGGTAGCTCGCAAAGTAACTGCAACATGTAGCTTTCCGGGAACAGGTTTGGAGAGCCCTGCTCTTCATAGTCCAAACAAAGTGTTTTGTTTGACATTGATTTGACAGTAATGCTAGCTACAGTACCTAGCCATTCATTCACCCGTAGTGCCACGACGTGAGCATGAGCAGCCCCACTGTGCCCCCATTGATGCATAATTAGATAACTAGGTAGAGTTAGCGCTAGCTAAATTAGCTTGCTAGCTACAAGAGGAATCTAAAATAAAGCTGACTGCAGAACAACACACAATACATTTTCTTTCACATAACTAAACTTTAAACGCAATAGCTTTTTCATCTTAATACACGTTGTTTAACTCCATCTAATTTATGTTATCTTATTAGGGGGTTAGGCGACATGACAAACAATGGACACTATGCAAGAATACAAATAATAAAACTAAGTAAACAAATCAGTTTTTACTAAATGTCAATCATGTGGTAATCAAAATACATAATAAATCATTTGAAAACATTAATGTGTCAGTTGTTACCAAGGTCTTCAAAATTCTCAATACTGTACGTTATGATATTTACGTGAAAAGCAAGTGAGGCGTAATAAGGACGTTGAAATTGAACAGCCCTTTTTGTGAAACCCGTGAAATCGGTGTGTTAATATTTGCTCTTTGCAGGAGTAGGATCGATGTGATACTGTATTGACAAGAATTATGGGATAGTCCTGAGGGTGTTTTACGGTCACCGGACGTCTTTTGAATTAAAAATATGGCCAAATAAAATTCCTTCGCTTATGTCATTCAGATGTTTTCAGACAAGAAAAAACATAGCAGGTTACAAAGTAGAGCTTCGTAGCTCTACTTTCACGTTTCACCACGTTTCGCCACCCCCATTTCCATGACGGGTGCTAGCTTGCTAGCTATGTGTAAGCTTGATGCCATTTGCTGAGGCAACAAGCCGGGCGAGAGGCAGCAATGTGCGACATTGGCTGTATTGTGCCAAAGGCAATTATGTGATTAATGGTTTTATTCTTTCAAGTAAAAACTACCAGAATTCAGTGGCTACAGCCAAACAATCGATAAAAACATAGCTAAATACCAGTGAATTGAAAATGTGTCCCATCTATCTTTCTGTGCAGCTGGCTAGCAGGCAGCTCAATCTGTCTCTTCTGTGCCTAGGCTAATTATTTGCTGCATTTTATTCTCCCATCACCAGAGAAACTCATCAATACCAAAAATAACATCACAATGTAACCCAACTCAGGTGTAGAACTACCTTAGAAGTATGCTATGTTATTAGACTATTAACCTTCGGTGTTACAGTTCAGACTTAGTGAGAAGTGTGCGTATGTGTCAGGCTGTGTGTGTGTGATATGGTGTGTGTGTGTGTTGGTGGGGATGCTGTGTGATTGTGTGGGGATGTTGAGAAGTGTGTGTCTGTGTCAGGCTGAGTGTGTGTGTGTATTGGTGGGGGTGCTGTGTGTTAAGTATATAATTTGCATAAAGTAGTATAAAAAGTTGTATTCTAATTTCATAAATTGTTTCAAATTGTTTCAAGCGCTCAGTTTTGCATAAAGCATGAAGATTTGTTAATAATATGACCACCCTACCTTAAATTATTGGGTTTAAATTAATTATGTATTCCGTACTGCCTAATTATGGTGATATCAGGTAAACTTAAATTCAATGTCCTCTCCCAGAACTCTTAAAGGCCATAGATAGCTATAAAATTAGACAATGGATAAGCAGCTAGCTAGGCTAATGGCTAGCTGCAAAACAAACAATAAGTCAGCAGTGTGACAAAGTGATGTCATGCATGAGCATGTCCTAATGCAAGCTTATGATGGAATCCATTCTTAAACACATCCATGCATTTTGACTCAACATCAATTTGATTATAATAGCATAATAACCTTTATCATAGAAATGTAATAATCACACACAGGAAAGGGGTACAAATTACATTATAACACTCCTGGCATGCCTAAAGGAACCATTTCTTAATTGTTCCATTTGTAAAGCAGATTGATGTTCATTGACTTCCGATAATACAAGTGTATGCATTTTTTTATTAAAATAAAGATACTCTACTGCTTTTTTTCACACATTAAATCAGTATATGGATGATAGTCCAATTAAACACCTCTCAATTAAATCTGCTAGAAACCCACTACTTCTGTAGAAGCCATCCCTCAGAAATGTTCATTACCATCATCATTGGTAAACAGTGCATATTACATCCTGTCACATAACACACCTCATCTTATGACATCATTGCCAAGGACTTTGCTGTATGAACACTCTACTCCCACCAATGATGCTGGGAAGTCCTTGAGGCCCATTGTTATTATACTATAAAATAAATGAATAAATATACACTCTCTCATTTGTTCTCCCTTGGTGCAATTATGAAGAGGATTTTCAACCTTTCTCTCTGTGATGCCTCAGACAAATGTCAGTGAAATCTTAAGAGCTCTGCGACAGCTTCTGCAGCAGAGGGAGGAGGGGGACACAGAGTCTTCCAGGACACACTTGGTATGCTACCTTAGAAGTATGCTATGTTATTAGACTATTAACCTTCGGTGTTACAGTTCAGACTTAGTGAGAAGTGTGCGTATGTGTCAGGCTGTGTGTGTGTGATATGGTGTGTGTGTGTGTTGGTGGGGATGCTGTGTGATTGTGTGGGGATGTTGAGAAGTGTGTGTCTGTGTCAGGCTGAGTGTGTGTGTGTATTGGTGGGGGTGCTGTGTGTTAAGTATATAATTTGCATAAAGTAGTATAAAAAGTTGTATTCTAATTTCATAAATTGTTTCAAATTGTTTCAAGCGCTCAGTTTTGCATAAAGCATGAAGATTTGTTAATAATATGACCACCCTACCTTAAATTATTGGGTTTAAATTAATTATGTATTCCGTACTGCCTAATTATGGTGATATCAGGTAAACTTAAATTCAATGTCCTCTCCCAGAACTCTTAAAGGCCATAGATAGCTATAAAATTAGACAATGGATAAGCAGCTAGCTAGGCTAATGGCTAGCTGCAAAACAAACAATAAGTCAGCAGTGTGACAAAGTGATGTCATGCATGAGCATGTCCTAATGCAAGCTTATGATGGAATCCATTCTTAAACACATCCATGCATTTTGACTCAACATCAATTTGATTATAATAGCATAATAACCTTTATCATAGAAATGTAATAATCACACACAGGAAAGGGGTACAAATTACATTATAACACTCCTGGCATGCCTAAAGGAACCATTTCTTAATTGTTCCATTTGTAAAGCAGATTGATGTTCATTGACTTCCGATAATACAAGTGTATGCATTTTTTTATTAAAATAAAGATACTCTACTGCTTTTTTTCACACATTAAATCAGTATATGGATGATAGTCCAATTAAACACCTCTCAATTAAATCTGCTAGAAACCCACTACTTCTGTAGAAGCCATCCCTCAGAAATGTTCATTACCATCATCATTGGTAAACAGTGCATATTACATCCTGTCACATAACACACCTCATCTTATGACATCATTGCCAAGGACTTTGCTGTATGAACACTCTACTCCCACCAATGATGCTGGGAAGTCCTTGAGGCCCATTGTTATTATACTATAAAATAAATGAATAAATATACACTCTCTCATTTGTTCTCCCTTGGTGCAATTATGAAGAGGATTTTCAACCTTTCTCTCTGTGATGCCTCAGACAAATGTCAGTGAAATCTTAAGAGCTCTGCGACAGCTTCTGCAGCAGAGGGAGGAGGGGGACACAGAGTCTTCCAGGACACACTTGGTATGCAAGGTGGACAACGTGGCAGTCAGCAGGCCTCAGCTGCAAATTTACTCACATTTGTCCACGTTGATTGAAGTAATGGAGGCAATGACAAAAGATTGGTCATGGTTAAGTATAAGGAGGGCAAATATTTTAGATAGCTGGTTAATCAAGTAAAAAGGTCTGTTAGAGGTGGTTTTACTATTGTTATATACTGGATTAAAAGTGGTGCTTGTTTTTGAGCCTAGAAGCCTGGCACGTGAGGCTACCTACTGTTTGTAAATGTATGCCCTGTTATCATTTATCCTTAGACATAATGTGACCAAATAAACATTCATTACACTATCACTAATCTAAGTGGCTGAAGGTGGTTAATGAAGGATTGACAGAAATGCACTGACTGGTTATCTGATGAAGGTTACTGTGAGCTCCAGTTTTCAAGCTGTCCCCTCAAAAAGCCACTTGTAGTTGTTACCACCAACTGTAACAGTGACAGTAAATTCCTCCTGAGAACTGGCTTCCTTTCTTATGTTTTTACAAACCTTTATTGAACACCAACATATATATATATATATATATATATATATATATATATATATATATATATATATATATATATATATATATATATATATTGTTCTGTCATCAACTTGCCTCTGCCATTCCTTTAATGTGGATCAGCTAGTGTAGTAGAACGTGCTATTTTGGTCTTGCTCAAGGACTGTGATTGCACAGTGAATCAATAGCCACATATCCAACAAACACAAACACTTTTCAAATATTTGAGCATGCAAAGGACAGTAGGTCTGTGCTCTGGCACACAAGCCTAAAACCTAATTAGCTTACAAGGCTGTTTGTAATTTGAATTATGAACAAGCCAAAATAGAAGTAATTATTTAATCAAAAAAAGTTGGACATCGTTTGCCCTTTTTATGATATATTTCAAAGTGATTATAATTTCATATTGTGTTTTAAACTAGTAATGTCTTTAATAGGCAGATAAATCAGTACTTTTCATCCACGGTACTTCACATGATTGGTACAAATGTATTGGTTTGTGTTGTGGACAGCAAGAAGGGAATTTGCTCAGATACTCTTAGAAAAAAGGGTTCCAAAAGGGTTATTTGGCTGTCCCCATAGGATAACCCTTTTTGGTTCCACGTAGAACCCTTTTTGGTTTCAGGTATATTAGAGGGTACTACATGGAACCAAAAAGGGTTCTACCTGGAACCAAAAAGGGTTATTCAAAGGGTTCTCCCATGGGGACAGCTGAATAACCATTTTAGGTTCTAGATAGCACCTTTTTTTCTAAGTGTGTACTGTGGGTGGCTGGAGAACAAATGCCTGAATTGATTACAATTGTTAATCAAGATCCAGTTCAATGCACTCCAAGAAAGAGCACTTAGTGAGAGAGACATGCTCCATCAATTGCTGAAATTCATTCTCACCATGAGGATTAGTTTGTAAAGTTTAAATAAGTTATCCTTAACTATTTATGGGTTTAGTAATGAGGACCAGCTGAATGGAACAGTGGTGTAACAGTGTAGGCCTCTAACTCAAGCACCACTTGGTTTGAGCTATTGACTAACATAAGGGTTATTACCACTATTAGAGTACTGCACTATACTTTTACTGCATTTGACCTCAGAATATGTTTGTCTCATCATCTGCGTTTTCCTGAATGTTTAATTTACATGTCACTCTCACCAATGTATGCTTAGACATCTCTGAACCCCTACCCAAGCCAATGCATTACATTCACAAGCAGAAGGTTTGGACAACTGGAGCAAGGATGTGTCATGAGAATGACTGCAACATAGAGGGATTATTAATGTTAGCCAGTAACTCACCCCTATGCCTGTTAGGTGTCAAGACAGCATGCACATCTGTTTGCTTCCTCGTCCCAGCATACATGCATAAACATGGTAACGAGTTTGCAGGTAGACCAAGATTCAAAGGTGTTATTGCCTTTGAATAAAACCATGGACAAATGCAATAAATGTTCAAATTGCTATACTTTTCTTGAAGTGTTAATAAAGAAAGAAAAATAACCGTGACAACAATAATATTGCATAGGTTAGATCCTATCCTTCGCCCTGCTCCTCTCTCTCTCTCTCTCTCTCTCTCTCTCTCTCTCTCTCTCTCTCAGCTTGTGACAGAGCATGGAAGGTTGTCTAGCTGAAAATTAAAGGACCCCTGATATTTGTGGTTGAAAATGGGTTTCTGAGCTATTGCAGCAGACGCTGAATGCTAACGCAAAGAAGCACAGCGTTTTCCAATAATCTTCCCTGGGCCGTTCAGCATCTGATCAGTGGATGCCTGGGGCGGAAGGTTGAAGCAATTCCCAAAACCTGAGAATCACATGGCCAGCTGGCACACAAGCCTGGAGACACTGCCTGCAAGTTACTGAGGATACACACACCTTGTGCCATGTTAATGTGCATTGATGGCTTCAAGGCCTTGTTTACATTTTATCTCATAACTGTGACTTGTATCCAATTTCTAGATAAATCTGAACATTGGCACATGCATGATCGGGGTGTAAATGTATAGGAAGGGATTTGTGAGAATCAGATATTAATCACTTCAGGAGCTAGTCTGAAACGAGTCTTGTGATTTCTCTACTCTACTCTACTTTTCTTGCATGCACAAACACACACACACAGGTACAGCTACACAGCAGACTACATGAAACAGGGGAGTCTGTGGGGTACTGGGGACCACACAGGAAAATGTTTTGCATTGTTTGTGAAGTCTTAGATTACTTTAATTCCTAATGATTTAGAAATGGCTCTCAGTGGCCCAACAGCAGGTGCTCATAACCCAACAGTACCATATGTTTTTCCTGGCAAAAGTTTTCCCTCCTCTGGACTCACACCAGTGTGCATATAAACAGAAAATTGGTCAAGGCCTCCAATGACAGATATCAGGGGGAACCTGCAGAGAGGGGTGATTGATTTGAAACTCTCTCTCCTCTTTTTGCTTTTACACATGCACACATGCAATCATGGACACAGAAACAAACACACATAATGGGGAATGGGTGGCAGCTAGCCTAGCGGTTAGAGTATTGGGCCAGGAACTGAAAAGTCGCTGGTTTGAATACCTGAGCCGACATGGTGAAAAAGATGTTGTTGTTCCCTTGAACAAGGCACTTAACCCTAATTTGCTCCATGGCTGACCCTGTAAAGCAACACATTTCACTTCACCTATCCAGTGTATGTGACAATAAATCATACTTTTTTTTGTAGTGCACCTTAATGATAGCTTAGTACATAAAACAACCATATAGGTATTTTGGTGTTCAGTTTGATAAAGTTAAGGAATACATTTCTTTGTGGCTCTTCAAATTCAGACAATATTTCCACCAGATATTACCAAACCACAGCAGAGCAGTAAAACAGTTTGAAACGGTGTGACATACAGACACAGAGCAGTCAAAGTAAACTGTTCATTATATTTATTGCTGCGGGGGTGAATGTTTTCGGTTCCATTGAGTCTAAACCATTACCCAAACTGAATGTTCGTGGTTTGCTTGTGTATCTTTGATAAACATCCCATGATTTATCTTGCTGAGTGCATTCCATATGTACCTGTAGATGTCAGTGAGTAAGAGAAAAACAGACAAATCAACTACAGTACATATCTAAGGAGAAAAATGAGATGGCAAAAGTAGGAAAACATCCATAAAGTTGGTCTCAAACTCTTTATTGAGGTTATATTAGTGCAATCTATCAGTGATGTACTGGAAAATCCATAACCTACTGTGGAATTTCACCCCTGTGTGCTGTTCCCTTTATGAAGTGCAATCACACCAGAGCTACTCGCCTCTGTGGAGCTCATTTTTCAAACACTCTGATGTGGAATGATGTTGTCAAAAATATCAAACTGAATAGCGTCTACCATTTTTATGCCATTTATCCGTCAAAAGGTCTTGTCATTCATTCTACACTCCAGACGATTAAATATGACTCTGTTACATTACACATTTTACCTATGGTAAATTATTCAGTCTGCACCATGGCTCATGTTGGTTTTTGTCCAATGTCAGATATTCTTGAGTTTCAGATTTGGTCTGACATGATTTTGTGAATGTTTTACATCTATTGACATTGAACAAGTCAACTACATGTGCACATTGACCATGGTTATATTATGGACACAGCTCTTAACGTTTGCTTTTTCAAGAAAACAAGTTTCTGTTAGAAACCAAGTATGAATCTAATGAATATAACATCAAAAATAAAATCACTTGTTGACCAAAGCCAAAATGTCAAAGGTTGCTCAAACAAGGTAATATAAATCTCACTATAAGGAACAAGAGATTGTTAAAAGGATAGTGCACGATTTTGGCAATTACTTACCCATGGATACAATTTGTATGTCTCTGCATGCAGTTTGGAGGAAGTTACCAGCAATGGCTCGCAAAACGAACTTCAACATCCTTTGTCTGCACGCAGAGACATAAAAATTGTATCCATGAGTTCATCTGACTCCTTTTAAATACCAACCAAAGTTTCCAAACACAAACATCAGTATGGAACATGTTTTGCGATTAACAGATTTTTCATTAGAGAAAAGATACCCTCCCCTTCCCCCTCACATCCATCTCCCTCATCCAAAAACCTGTAGCTCATCTTTAGAGATGTGCTCACTTTAAACCCTGTGCAAGACAAAAAGAGCTTTCCTTAGAAATAATGGCTGTTTATATGGAGTGCGATGTGAAGGGCTGTCAGATGCTGCCTTTAAGTTGATTTGCAGGAGTGTCAGGGAAGTGGGACTTGGGGAGGTGAATTATGGATAGTCAGAAATCAATTCTCAGGGCTCCTCTCTTGGGAGTGCCTGAGTCATCAACAATGGGAAAATGAATAAACTAAACCTCAAGAACACATAATCCTCAAAATAATGGTATTGCCATATACAATAATATAATTTACCCTCAAAAGGGCAACATTCGAGCAATGCAAAATTAGTTATTTCAGATGTTTTATTTGATTTATTAGGATCCCCATTAGCCGACGCCAATGGTGACAGCTAGTCTTACTGGGGTCCGACACATAACGAAAAAGACATTACAGACAAAATACTTTACAATTGACATACATTTAAAAACATTAACATGTAGTGTGTGTGTGTGTGTGTGTGTGTGTGTGTGTGTGTTTGTGTGTGTGTGCATCTATCAGTTACACATACAGTGGGGGAAAAAAGTATTTAGTCAGCCACCAATTGTGCAAGTTCTCCCACTTAAAAAGATGAGAGAGGCCTGTAATTTTCATCATAGGTACACGTCAACTATGACAGACAAATTGAGAAAAGAAATCCAGAAAATCACATTGTAGGATTTTTTATGAATTTATTTGCAAATTATGGTGGAAAATAAGTATTTGGTCACCTACAAACAAGCAAGATTTCTGGCTCTCACAGACCTGTAACTTCTTCTTTAAGAGGCTCCTCTGTCCTCCACTCGTTACCTGTATTAATGGCACCTGTTTGAACTTGTTATCAGTATAAAAGACACCTGTCCACAACCTCAAACAGTCACACTCCAAACTCCACTATGGCCAAGACCAAAGAGCTGTCAAAGGACACCAGAAACAAAATTGTAGACCTGCACCAGGCTGGGAAGACTGAATCTGCAATAGGTAAGCAGCTTGGTTTGAAGAAATCAACTGTGGGAGCAATTATTAGGAAATGGAAGACATACAAGACCACTGAAAATCTCCCTCGATCTGTGGCTCCACGCAAGATCTCACCCCGTGTGGTCAAAATGATCACAAGAACGGTGAGCAAAAATCCCAGAACCACACGGGGGGACCTAGTGAATGACCTGCAGAGAGCTGGGACCAAAGTAACAAAGCCTACCATCAGTAACACACTACGCCGCCAGGGACTCAAATCCTGCAGTGCCAGACGTGTTCCCCTGCTTAATGTCCAGGCCCATCTGAAGTTTGCTAGAGTGCATTTGGATGATCCAGAAGAGGTTTGGGAGAATGTCATATGGTCAGATGAAACCAAAATAGAACTTTTTGGTAAAAACTCAACTCGTCGTGTTTGGAGGACAAAGAATGCTGAGTTGCATCCAAAGAACACCATACCTACTGTGAAGCATGGGGGTAGAAACATCATGCTTTGGGGCTGTTTTTCTGCAAAGGGACCAGGACGACTGATCCGTGTAAAGGAAAGAATGAATGGGGCCATGTATCGTGAGATTTTGAGTGAAAACCTCCTTCCATCAGCAAGGGCATTGAAGATGAAACGTGGCTGGGTCTTTCAGCATGACAATGATCCCAAACACACCGCCCGGGTAACGAAGGAGTGGCTTCGTAAGAAGCATTTCAAGGTCCTGGAGTGGCCTAGCCAGTCTCCACATCTCAACCCCATAGAAAATCTTTGGAGGGAGTTGAAAGTCCGTGTTGCCCAGCGACAGCCCCAAAACATCACTACTCTAGAGGAGATCTAAATGGAGGAATGGGCCATAATAACAGCAACCGTGTGTGAAAACCTTGTGAAGACTTACAGAAAACATTTGACCTGTGTCATTGCCAACAAAGGGTATATAACAAAGTATTGAGAAACTTTTGTTATTGACCAAATACTTATTTTTCACCATAATTTGCAAATAAATTCATTAAAAATCCTACAATGTGATTTTCTGGATTTTTTTCCCTCATTTTGTCTGTCATAGTTGACGTGTACCTAGGATGAAAATTACAGGCCTCTCTCATTTTTTTAAGTGGGAGAACTTGCACAATTGGTGGCTGACTAAATACTTTTTTTCCCCACTGTACATGTCAGTACATACACACAACATTAGGTCACATGGGGGCGTTGTGCCTTGAGGTGTTGCTTTTTTCATTCTTTGAAACCAGGTTTGCTGTTCACTTGCACTGGCTCTGTATAATACTCTACGTTTCCTTGAATTTGTTCTGGACCTGGGGACTGTGAAAAGACCCCTGGTGGCATGTCTGGTGGGGTATTTGGGTGTGTCAGTGCTGTGTGTCAGTTGACTATGTAAACAATTTGGAATTTCCAACACAATGTTTCTTATAATAAAAATAAGACGTTTTTCCTCAACTCTTAGCCAAGAGAGACTGGCATGCATAGTCTTAATATTAGCCCTCTGATTACAATGAAGAGCAAAACGTGCCGCTCTGTTCTGGGCCAGCTGCAGCTTAACTAGGTATTTCTTTGCAGCACTTGGCCATATGACTGGACAATAATCAAGATAAGTTCAAACTAGAGCCTGCAGGACTTGCTTTGTGGAGTGTGGTTTTAAAAAAGCAGAGCATCTCTTTACTACGGACAGACCTCTCCCCATCTTTACAACCATTGAATCTACATGTTTTGCCATGACAGTTTACAATCTAAGGTAATACCAAGTAAACGTAATCTCCTCAACTTGTTCAACAGCCACAAAATTCATTAACGGGTTCAGCTGAGGTCTAGAACTTAGGGAATGATTTGTACCAAATACAATGCTCTTAGTTTTAGAGATGTTCAGGACCAGTTTATTACTAGCCACCCAATCCAAAACTGACTGCAGCTCTTTGTTAAGGGTTTCAGTGACATCATTAGGTGTGGTTGCTGATGCTTATATGGTTGAATCATCAGCATATATGGACACACATGCTTTGTTTAATGCCAGTGGCAGGTCATTGGTAAAAATAGAAAAGAGTAGAGGTCCTAGAGAGCTGCCCTGCGGTACACCACATTAGAGAAGCTTCCATTAAAGAAAACCCTGTTGTTAATTTGTTTACTGAAAAATAGCATTGCATTTGGTCAAACAATGTTTTCCAACAGTTTGCTAAGAGCTGGCAGCAAGCTGATAGGTCTGCTGTTAGAAACAGCTAGCGGTATGACCTTGGCTTCCCTACACGCCTGAGGACAAATACTTTCCTCTAGGCTCAGATTAAAGATATGACAGATAGGAGTGGCTATAGAGTCAGCTACCATCCTCAGTAGCTTGCCATCTAAGTTGTAAATGCCAGGATCGATAAAATAAAATAAAATCCACCTCTCCCACAGTAACTTTACAAAAGTCTAACTTACAATGCTTTTCTTTCATTATTAGTTTTTTTTATGCATGAGTACTGTTCGTTGTTGGCATTTCCTGCCTAAATTTACCGACTTTGCCTATGAAGTAATCATTCAAATAATTGGCAAGATCAAATGGTTTTGTGATGAATAAGCAATCTGATTCGATGAAAGATGGAGTTGACTTTGTCTTTCTGCCCATAATTTAATTTAAAGTACTTCAAAGTTTTTTTCCATCATTCTTTATGTCATTGATCTTGGATTCATAATACAGTTTCTTCTTCTTTTTGTTGAGTTTAGTCACATAATTTCTCAATTTGCAGTAAGTCAGCCAGTCAGATGTGCAGCTAAACTTACAGTGCCTTCGGTAAATATTCAGACCCCTTGACTTTTTCCACATTTTGTTACTTTACAGCCTTATTCTAAAATGGATTAAAAAATAATAAATCCTCAGCAATCTACACACAATACCCCATAATGACAAAATGAAACATTTTTGTTAGAGATTTTAGCAAAAGCATTAAATATAATAAACAGAAGTATCTTATTTACATAAGTATTCAGACCCTTTGCTATGAGACTCGAAATTTAGCTCAGGTGCATCCTGTTTCCATTGATCATCCTTTACATGTTTCTACAACTTTATTGGAATCCAACTGTGGTAAATTCAATTGATTGGACATGATTTGGAAAGGCACACACCTGTCTATATAAGGTCGCATAGTTGATAGTGCATGTGAGAGCAAAAACCAAGCCATGAGGTTGAAGGAATTGTCCATAGAGCTTCGAGACAGGATTGTGTCGAGGCACAGATCTGGGAAAGGGTACCAAAAATATCTGCAGCATTGAAGGTCCCCAAGAACACAGTGGCCTCCATCATTCTTAAATGGAAGAAGTTTGGAACCACCAAGGCTCTTCCTAGAGCTGGCCGCCCGGCCAAACTGAGCAATTGGGGGAGAAGGGCCTTGGTCAGAGAGGTGACCAAGAACCCGATGGTCACTCTGAGGAGCTCTAGAGCTCTAGAGTTTCTCTGTGGAGATGGGAGAAACTTCCAGAAGGACAACCATCTCTGCAGCACTCCACCAATCAGGCCTTTATGGTAGTGTGGCCAGACGGCCAGACGGAAGCCACTCCTCAGAAAAAGGCACATGACAGCCCGCAGGAGTGGATTCGGTGTAGGTCTCTGAATGTCCTTGAGTGGCCCAGCCAGAACCCGATCGAATATCTCTGGATAGACCTGAAAATAGCTGTGCAGCAACGCTCCCCATCCAACTTGGCAGATCTTGAGAGGGTCTGCAGAGAAGAATGGGAGAAACTCCCCAAACACAGTTGGCCAAGCTTGTAGCGTCATACAAAGGTGCTTCAACAAAGTACTGAGGAAAGGGTCTGAATACTTATGTAAATGTGATATTAAAGTTTTTTATTTGTAATACATTTGCAAAACCTTATAAAAAACGATTTTTGCTTTTTCATTATGGGGTATTGTGTGTACCCTTCCCCATTGATGAGGGAAAAAAAACAATTTAATCGATTTTAGAATAAGGCTGTAACGTAACTGTCACGTTTCCTCCCGTTGCTCCCCTCCGGCGCTCTGATTCGCCGGTCTACGGAGCCTCCGGTCTGAGCGCACCACCTCGGCAACACCGGAATGGAAACCCAACGCACCATAATCACCTCCAGCGCACCTGCACCTCATCATCTCATCACCACCCCAATATAGCCCTGGACTGTTCAGTGTTGTGTTGTGTGTGATTGTTAGTGTCTTGTCGTTTACTCGCTTTTTGTTGTTCTCTTGCTCAGTGTTAAGTAAACCTTTACATTGTTGATTCCTGCATCTGCGTCCTGCCTCTTCGTATCCTCAGTACTCGTCACAGAATCACACACCAATCACGAAGATGGATGCAGCAGGTAATCCTCCTGGAGTTTCCCAGTGCCTCGACCAGCAGCAGATTGCCCAGCTGAACGCCGCCATGCAGGAAGTGCTCCAAACGCTACATAAAATGACCATCGCTCCGGTTCCATCTCAGGGAGCGGCGAGTGCACCCAGTCCACCTCCTCCCGGGCTATCAACAACGTCTGAGGGACCCCTCGCCCTGCCGGAGCACTATGACGGCAAAACAACTAAATGTAAAGGCTTCCTGCTACAGGTTTCACTGTAACTGGTGCGTCAGCGTGGGGCATCTCCATCGGACCAAGCCAGGATAGCGCTGGTGATTTCACAGTCTGGGAAGGAGGCCGCGGCACTTCCCTACTCCACCTTCCTCGCTCAGTTTAGGGCGGTGTTCGATCATCCCACGGAGGGAAAGGACGGGGGTGAGCATATCCTCCAGCTACAACAGGGAGAGGGGGCCGCGTGCGAGTATGTTTTGTTTTGTTTGTTTTAGTCATTTAGCAGACGCTCTTATCCAGAGCGACTTACAGGAGCAATTAGGGTTAAGTACCTTGCTTAAGGGCACATCGACAGATTTTTCACCTAGTCGGCTCGGGGATTAGAACCAGCGACCTTTCGGTTACTGGCACAACGCTCTTACCGACTAAGCTACCTGCCGCCCATGTATGTCCTGAGCTTTCGCACGGTGGCGGCGTCTCCCGGCTGGAATGAGGGTGCTCTCCGCACAGCCTTCAGGAGAGGCTTACGGGAGGACATCACGACGGAACTCACATGTCGGGACGACGAGATGGACCTTGAGACCCTCATCGCCACGTCCATTCGTCTTGACGACATGTTGAGAGACCGACGGTGTTCCCAACACCTCCCGGAGCCTCGATGCTCACCCCATCTGAGCTATGGAAGCCGCCCTGCCTCAGAGTCCTCACCCATGAAGGTGGGCAGCACCCCCTACACCACCACGGACCACAGATCTCCTGGCGGCTCACTATCTAGGCGGTATTACTCCCGTCGCCGCTCCGTGAGTGTTCCGTCATCACCTCTCACCAAACCATTGTTTTTAGTTCCCCTAACGGTGAATAGTTCTTCCTTCTCTTCGCTTTCCACGGCAATGATAGATTCCGGATCAGTGGGGAACCTTATAGATAGGGAGCTGGTCTCTGAATAGGGGTTGCCCACCGTGCCACTGCCTTTTCCACTACACGTCACCTCGCTGGACAATAAACAACTTGGATTACGCACGTCACATCACCCCTTCACCGGATCGTTTTAGGATTGCCCTGGCTCAGATTACACAACCCCACCATCAATTGGATCACCAAGAGGATCACAGCCTGGTCCCCCTCATGCCGGAGGACCTGCCTGCCGGTGGTTTGTTGTTCCACATCAGTGGAGAGTCCGGATCATCAGATTCATCAGGTCCTTCAGCTCCATAGCCACCCCACTCACCTCTCTCCTTAAGGGGGGGCCTCAGAAGCTGGCCTGTAATCCTGAGGCTGACACTGCCTTCAAGAGGCTGAAGGAGAGGTTCACCACAGCGCCCCTCCTAAAACACCCAGATCCAGCTCATCCTGGAGGTGGACGCATCTGAGGAGGGTGTGGGTGGGGTCCTCTCCCAGCGGCAAGGTAAGCCAGAGAAAATGTATCCCTGTGCCTTTTTCTCAAAAAAGCTTACCCCCGCAGAGAGGAACTATGGAGTTGGAGACAGGGAGCTGTTGGCGATGGTCCTCGCTCTGGATGAATGACAATGGCTGTAGGGCGCAATCCATCCATTCCGGATTCTCACTGACCACCGGAATTTGGAGCACACACGGGCAGCGAAACGGATGAACTCTCGTCAAGCCAGGTGGGCCCAATTTCTTACTCGCTTTCAGTTTATTCTTTCCTACCATCCAGGATCCCAGAATGTGAAAGCCGACAAACTCTCCAGGATGCACCATACCTGGAGAAAGGAAGGATCTGGGGGGTCCTATCCTGCCACCGTCTCTCATCGTGGCACCTGTCATTTGGGATGTGGACCAAGACATCATCCTGGCGGCTCAGGAGGACCCAGCACCTGCCAACGCCCCTCCGGGGCGCGTGTATGTACACACAAGGGTCCGTGACCGCCTGCTGATCTGGGCCCACACCACTCTTACGGCAGGGCACTCCGGTATGACGCGCACCCTACATTCTCTCTCACAACAATATTGGTGGCCCACCTTGGCTACTGATGTCTCCCGCTATATCAACTCCTGATCCGTATGTGCCTAAACGAAGACACCTCGGAACTCCCCGGCAGGCAAACTAGTTCCTCTCCCAGTGCCTCTGCGACCTTGGTGACACCTGTCCATAGACTTTGTCACCAACCTCCAACGTTCTGACGGCTTCACCACAGTGGTTTTCCAAATCAGCAGTTTTTTGCCACTAACTGGTCTTCCTTCCGCTCTCCAGGTCGCTGAGGTCCTGTTCCAACAGGTCTTTCGGCATTATGGACTTCCGGAGGACATCATCTCGGACCGTGGCCCCCAATTCACTTCCCGAGTGTGGAAGGCTTTCCTGGAGAAGATCGGGGCCACGGCCAGCCTCACTTCTGGGTATAGGCCACAGTCGAATGGGCAAGTGGAGCGCATGAACCAGGAGCTGGGGAGGTTTCTTTATTGCCACTGTCAGGACCGGCAGGGTGAGTGGGCAAGGTTTCTACCCTGGGCAGAATATGCGCAGAACTTCCTCGTTCACTCCTTCACGGGGCTCACTCCCTTCCAGTGCGTCATGGGGTACCAGCCGACCCTGGCCTCTTGGACACCAGCTGTCGATGAGTGGTTCCGCAGGGCCAGACAGGTCTGGGACGCCGCCCATGTCCATCTCCAGAGGGCCATTCGTCAGCAGAAGGACCAAGCCAACAAACACTGCAGTGAGGCCCCCGTATTCCAGCCTGTTGATCGTGTCTGGCTGTCCACAAAAAACCTCCCTCTCTCCTTCCCCCTCACTACCGTGTCTCTCCCACTTTTTATGTGTCTCCCCTCAGGCCGGTGGTTCCTGGTCCTCTGGCGGATGCCGTCCCCCGGGGTACGCCCCCTCCGCCCCTGGACATTGACGGGAGTCCGGCGTATGCCGTTAGGGACCTGCCTTAACAGTTTTAACAGTCAGTTTCTGAACAGGTGGATGTTTATCAATAATTGGAAGAAGCAATTTCATAAATTCATCAAGTGCAGCATCTGGATGCTGATTATCAGACCAACAAACATTTTTAACATCATCCACATAAGAGTCACAGCTAAATCTTTTGTATGATCTCTTATACACTATTTTAGTCCCAGCTTTTGGAACTTTGGCTTTCCTGGATATAGCCACTATATTGTGATAATTGCATCTAATGGCTACAGATACAGCTTTAGAACAAAGTTCTACAGTATTAGAACACATTTGATCTATACATGTGGATGATCTTGTTCCTGTAGTGTTTGTAAATACCCTGGTAGGTGGATTAATAACCTGAACCAGATAATAGGCACTGGTTACAGTGAGAAGCTTCCTCTTGAGCGGGCAGCTTGATGAGTAGTGCTGGAGAAGTGTGCGGGTTCCGCAACCCGCATTCAACAGGAAGATGTATACCCCCCCACACACACCCACCACCACCTTTCTCCCCCCTTCATATTCATCTGCCTGTTGTTTCACTCTGCCTCAGAGATGTAGAAATCAAATGCATTAAATGCCTGAGGAAAAGCTTCTGTGTGTCAGGGATTTGCCATTCAACACTGACACGCCAATTTCCGTTTTCATCTCCTCTTCTTTACATTTTCACTGGGCTCATTACGGCTCCAATATAGCTGCGCCGAGTTGGCAGTGAACTTGCTTGCCTCATATGCATTGCAAGGCATCACTATGTCAATGTCATTCTGAGCTCAGAAGCTAAATGCTTCAAACAATGCACATTTAATGAGCATCAAAGAAACAGTGTACCTGAGGGTATGCCATTTTCTCAATTTCCCATACGAACAACGACTGCTATACAGTTGGGTGATAGTTGCGTAGTCTCTAGTCTCACAGCTTTAGCAACAGATTGTTTGTCTATGCATTTTTTTCAGTCATATTTTTATATATGTTGGCAAAGAGCCTGCCTAGCTTCCCAGATATTAAAAGAAGACGTTTGCCATAAAGAGATGGCAATTAAGTTCCCCAGGACATTTCTGAACAACTGTTACTGTTGCTGAGATAATATGTTATTAATGCGCAGTGATAGTCCATCAGATATGTCACCAAATATAATTACTAATCAGTGTGTGTTATTTACCATCTTAGAAAGCTGTCTTTTTGGCTATGGATCATCTTGATGCTGCTGATATAGTGAGGCTGTGGTGGAGGAGTATATTTTTCCACTGTGGTGATGCTGCCTCCTGTATATCTATACACATTCAGACCAACAAACTGACCATCAGACAGAGCAGGATTCAATAATGGCTACTCTCTCAGACACAGAGTCAATGTGATACAACCACTGCGACTGAGTGAAAATATCCAAGACCAGTTTTGCCCGCTTTAGCTGGGGGAGTAGGCTTTTAAGGTGGAAGCAAGCCTGAGAGTGGGGCCATAATCCACCCCCCTAACAAGACTCCCTGACTGTGCAGAAGACTCTTACTTTCTTCATGCCCTTCCTCTGCCTCCTGTGCCGCCCAGTGGTGGGTCACAGACAGGGAGTCTTTCGCCTTGCTGCTGATGTGGAAGCCTGGCACCTGTCAGACAGTGTTTATTGTACTTGTGTGACTAGAAGACCTGGATGCTGCAGTATATGCCATGCTCTGAGGCGGAAGTGTTTACGAGTGTGATTGTGTGCCTCTGTGTATAATTGTCTCTGTTCGTGTGTGCACTCTGCACATGCTGCGGGAGGCCCATAATACACCTCTAATGCTTTGTCTCAGGGGTCTGTAGTAAGAAGGTTTTGTGCTGGTGATGATTGAATGTTCCCTCATCTACTATAATGAGCACATATACGCTACCATTCATAGGAAATTAGTAGTATTTCTCTGGCTTTGGCTTTGTAATTGTCATCAAATGTTAAAGACAAGCTATCTCCAATTTCTATAGGTTCTTGTTTCTGTAGAGCTTTGTACTAACACCTTGCCTTATGTGGGTACACCATTTTATTTCCGCTGACTGTGTTAACATGCACCCAAATGATGTACAGGGGCGGCAGGTAGCCTAGCGGTTAAGAGTGTTGCGTCAGTAACCAAAAGGTCGCTGGTTCAAATCCCAGAGCCGACTAGGCTAAAAAAATTGGTTGATGTGCCCTTGAGCAAGGCACTTAACATGAATTGCTCCTGTCAGTCAATCTGGATAAGAGTGTCTGCTAAATGACATAAATGTAAAATATATTGTGGTCAAAATAAAATCTAAAACTAACCTCCAGGTAATTGTTTAAAAACAACATGACTTAAGACAAATTGACTTTTACACAAACACAGTCTTCAGAGTGCATTCTGGGGAAAAAAAACACTATTATTTTCACACTGGCATGGCTTTGAGGTGCGGTGGGCTCCATGGTAGGGGGCTTCTCTCCTCTGCAGCCCCCCTTGCCTGTCTGCTGCACTGCTGCATGGGTGATGAACGACACTCCTGCTGGTGATCAAAGCAGGTGAGGAGACACAGGCGGATACAGGTACTGTGAGGCGGTGCACTCAGGATTTGCCTTCTCCTTTTACACTGCAACACAATGCTGCTATCGCCACTGCACCTCTGAGTCCTGGAGGTAGACAAAGGGAAGTCTGTCATTCTCCCTTGTTGTGTCGTTGATCATGGCGTATTGGCATACATTATGAGCCTGGCCAATACAGAGCTAGCTGCATTATTTTTCTGTTCAGCTTTCTCACCTCCTAATTCCACCCCCCTAAATCCAGAGATTCATATTTGGTTCATGTAACACATACTTTGAAGAGATATGAATAAAATTGAATCCCAGTTTATTTTGTTGTTATTACGGGACGTTTTGTGCACTCAGTCTCCTGGTTTTATCCATTGTAATTGCCCTGAGCTGAGAGTGGGGCCAAGCCTAAGAGCTGGAGCTGAAAGGTGCTTACACGCTTGTGCAGGAGCTCAATATCCCAAGCTGTGAACAGCCATCCCCTCCTCCCCATGGTCTGAGAGTGGCTGTCATGCCTGAAGGATCCGCCCCATGCAGGCTCGCCTTTGTTAGAAACCTCACACACTCACACATATGACATATATGTGTGCATGCACACACACACAAATACACACACGCGTACCTATAATGACAGAAATACACTGCTCAAAAAAATAAAGGGAACACTTAAACAACACAATGTAACTCCAAGTCAATCACACTTCTGTGAAATCAAACTGTCCACTTAGGAAGCAACACTGATTGACAATACATTTCACATGCTGTTGTGGAAATGGAATAGACAACAGGTGGAAATGATAGGCAATTAGCAAGACACCCCCAATAAAGAAGTGGTTCTGCAGGTGGTGACCACAGACAACTTCTCAGTTCCTATGCTTCCTGGCTGATGTTTTGGTCACTTTTGAATGCCGGTGGTGCTTTCACTCTAGTGATAGCATGAGACGGAGTCTACAACCCACACAAGTGGCTCAGGTAGTGCAGCTCATCCAGGATGGCACATTAATGCGAGCTGTGGCAAGAAGGTTTGCTGTGTCTGTCAGCGTAGTGTCCAGAGCATGGAGGCGCTACCAGGAGACAGGCCAGTACATCAGGAGACGTGGAGGAGGCCGTAGGAGGGCAACAACCCAGCAGCAGGACCGCTACCCCTGCCTTGTGCAAGGAGGAGCAGGAGGGGCACTGCCAGAGCCCTGCAAAATGACCTCCAGCAGGCCACAAATGTGCATGTGTCTGCTCAAACGGTCAGAAACAGACTCCATGAGGGTGGTATGAGGGCCCGACGTCCACAGGTGGGGGTTGTGCTTACAGCCCAACGCCGTGCAGGACGTTTGGCATTTGCCAGAGAACACCAAGATTGGCAAATTCGCCACTGACGCCCTGTGCTCTTCACAGATGAAAGCAGGTTCACACTTAGCACATGTGACAGACGTGACAGAGTCTGGAGACGCCGTGGAGAACGTTCTACTGCCTGCAACATCCTCCAGCATGACCGGTTTGGCGGTGGGTCAGTCATGGTGTGGGGTGGCATTTCTTTGGGGGGCCGCACAGCCCTCCATGTGCTCGCCAGAGGTAGCCTGACTGCCATTAGGTACCGAGATGAGATCCTCAGACCCCTTGTGAGACCATATGCTGGTGCGGTTGGCCCTGGGTTCCTCCTAATGCAAGACAATGCTAGACCTCATGTGGCTGGAGTGTGTCAGCAGTTCCTGCAAGAGGAAGGCATTGATGCTATGGACTGGCCCACCCGTTCCCCAGACCTGAATCCAATTGAGCACATCTGGGACATCATGTCTCGCTCCATCCACCAAAGCCACGTTGCACCACAGACTGTCCAGGAGTTGGCGGATGCTTTAGTCCAGGTCTGGGAGGAGATCCCTCAGGAGACCATCCGCCACCTCATCAGGAGCATGCCCAGGCGTTGTAGGGAGGTCATACAGGCACGTGGAGGCCACACACACTACTGAGCCTCATTTTGACTTGTTTTAAGGACATTACATCAAAGTTGGATCAGCCTGTAGTGTGGTTTTCCACTTTAATTTTGAGGGTGACTCCAAATCCAGACCTCCATGGGTTGATAAATTTGATTTCCATTGATAATTTTTGTGTGATTTTGTTGTCAGCACATTCAACTATGTAAAGAAAAAATATTTAATAAGATTATTTCATTCATTCAGATCTAGGATGTGTTGTTTAAGTGTTCCCTTTATTTGTTTGAGCAGTGTATATAGTGTATACTCCTATTTCAACAGTCACAATGGCAGACAGCGATAAAATAAAAACAGAAACATGAATTTATCTCATCTGTACAACTTAATAGTATACATCCTCTCTTAGCATGTTTTCATACAACAGTTGGGTTTAGATATGTCTCTCCCAGAGGTTGGATATGCTCTGCAGACCTGGCCAGGGAAATGGAATAGGCCTGCTGTTAGTCTGTGCCACTCCACTGAAGCTGGAGAGATTGTCAGAGTTGCTGGGAGATTAGCATAGTGTGCAGGTGATAACCTCACTGTCTGGGCGCGGGTGATTCACCATTAATGCCAATTACACCCACCGCCTGGGCACTACATACTGTGACCCTGTGATCTTGTCTGAGCTCTAATCCCAAAGGTCTCTACCAACCCTACAGTCCCCCAAAATAGGAGATGACTTCTGAACAATTACCTCAAAGTCCTTCCCATTTCCCAGAGTAAGCCTCTATTTACATATGCCTAAGAACTGCTCAGAAGCTTCGAACCCCATTTATGCCCTTTCCACTCTACAGATCCTCAAGTGGGTTGCTCCCTCTTTAAAGCCACACACATTTAAAAACGTTGACCATTGTCCTTGTGCAACAGAGTTCAAATGCCATTGCATGATTTACGCACCATGAAACAAGACAATGTGCAACATTATTGTGTTCCTGCAACAAAACTTGTATCCATTTCATGTCAAAACACATTCACTGGCAGGGGTGTCATATTCTACTATTGCGGTTTTTAGTACTGTGAAGAAGAAAGGTGACTAGAAAAATGAAAGATGAGACCCTCTGACAGAGAAATTGTATAGTGGAAAGTATCACTAACGTAATTACGATTATGCTGAATCCTTAACAATATTCAGATTCCACTCCAATATGTTGTGTGATGCAGTTATTGCAGTTAGAGTAATCATTTCCTGATGCATGGTTGTATGAACAATGTAATTGCATTTTATGTTTGAATTATCGCATTATGTAAATTACTTCACAGTTATATGGGGGATATCTTAATGGAAACCCTTAAACAATTGTATTAAGATTATATTGCTGGGGCAAAAACATTTAAAGTTTCATTGTTATTACTGCATTCTGTTCTTCAAGTCCAACTTCAGACCAGAGCCGCTGGAAAACGTGTGGCGAGACAGCATTTGCCCCAGTACTTTTCAATCTGGTGTTGGGCCTCCACACCACTTTCAAAGCAGCAGCACCGAACGCTTTTACAAGATATATACTGTACATTAGTTCACGTCATACAAAAACATATAAAAACGTTTTTTTTACGGAAAAGAAAGCAAGTGTTTCTTATTGGACAAGTTGACATAGTACCTCCCCCAATTTCAGCCCGTTTGCCTCAGTTTTGTCTAACGAATTCAACCCTGTCCCTGGGATTTCATGCAGTAACCAGTGGAGGCTCCTCAGAGGAGGAAGGGGAGGACCATCCTCCTCAGTGAATTTCATAAAAATAAAAATAGTGAAACATTAAAAAGTTATCCTTTTTAGATAAAACTATACTATATACAGTATATTTCACGTCACCAAATAATTGATTAAAACACACTGTTTTGCAATGAAGGTCTACAGTAGTCTCAGTAGCACTCTGTAGGGTAGCACCATGGTGTAGCCGGAGGACAGCTAGCTGTTGTCCTCCATTGGGTACATTGACTTCAATACAAAACCTAGGAGGCTCATGGTTCTCACCCCTTTCCATAGACTTACAGTAAATATGACAACTTCCGGAGGACGTCCTCCAACCTATCAGAGCTCTTGCAGCATGAACTGACATGTTGTCCACCCAATCAAAGTATGAGAGAATTAATATAGTACTGAAAGCATAAGCTACAGCTAGCTAGCACTGCTGTGCATAACATGTGTTGAGTAGTTTACTCAAAGAGAGAGAAAGACAATTGTTGAACAGTTTTGAACAAATTAATTTCTTCCAAAATTAAGGAGAAGCAAGAGAGCAATAGCTATATTTCATAGTATATATTTTTTCACTTTCACTTACTTAGCTAGCATCGAATGCAGCTAGCTAGTTTAGCGTACTCAAACACCAGGCTCAAACAGAGAGGGATGCTATGTTAGCTAGCTGGCTATGGCTATCCAACACTGGAATTCTTCCAAGTCAAGGTAAGCTTTTGGTTTTATTAATTTATTGCCACCGGGGTCCACCAGTGTAACTGCCAGACTGCTTGCTGCTGACTGTACATTGTACTGCATGATTGTAGTGGGTTTACTAACGCGTTAGTTCTAGGAGCTACGTTGACTATGACTCGACAATGATGTAGGGTGTGCAGTTAGTGGTCATGATATGAAAGTTTGGCTTGGAAAGGTTTTTTCACCTGGTCACAGACAGCTGATGTGTTGTGCAATGAAGTCCACAAGCGAAGGGAAAATTTGAGAGGAGGAGAGCGCTTAGATAGATGTGAGAAGGAATGATATACAGTGAGGGAAAAAAGTATTTGATCCCCTGCTGATTTTGTATGTTTGCCCACTGACAAAGACATGATCAGTCTATAATTTTAATGATAGGTTTATTTGAACAGAGACAAAATAACAACAAAAAAATCCAGAAAAACGCATGTCAAAAATGTTATAAATTGATTTGCATTTTAATGAGGGAAATAAGTATTTGACCCCTCTGCAAAACATGACTTAGTACTTGGTGGCAAAACCCTTGTTGGCAATCACAGAGGTCAGCCGTTTCTTGTAGTTGGCCAACAGGATTGCACACATCTCAGGAGGGATTTTGTCCCACTCCTCTTTTGTCCCACTCCAGATCTTCTCCAAGTCATTAAGGTTTCGAGGCTGACGTTTGGCAACTCGAACCTTCAGCTCCCTCCACAGATTTTCTATGGAATTAAGGTCTGGAGACTGGCTAGGCCACTCCAGGACCTTAATGTGCTTCTTCTTGAGCCACTCCTTTGTTGCCTTGGCCGTGTGTTTTGGGTCATTGTCATGCTGGAATACCCATCCACGACCCATTTTCAATGCCCTGGCTGAGGGCAGGAGGTTCTCACCCAAGATTTGACGGTACATGGCCCCGTCCATCGTCCCTTTGATGCAGTGAAAAACACCCCCAAAGCATAATGTTTCCACCTCCATGTTTGACGGTGGGGATGGTGTTCTTGGGGTCATAGGCACCATTCCTCCTCCTCCAAACACGGCAAGTTGAGTTGATGCCAAAGAGCTCGATTTTGGTCTCATCTGACCACAACACTTTCACACAGTTATCCTCTGAATCATTCAGATGTTCATTGGCAAACTTCAGACGGGCATGTGTATGTGCTTTCTTGAGCAGGGGGACCTTGCGGGCGCTGCAGGATTTCAGTCCTTCACTGCGTAGTGTGTTACCAATTGTTTTCTTGGTGACTATGGTCCCAGCTGTCTTGAGATCATTGACAAGATCCTCCCGTGTAGTTCTGGGCTGATTCCTCACTGTTCTCATGATCATTGCAACTTCATGAGGTGAGATCTTGCATGGAGCCCCAGGCCGAGGGAGATTGACAGTGCTTTTGTGTTTCTTCCATTTGCGAATAATCGCACCAACTGTTGTCACCTTCTCACCAAGCTGCTTGGCGATGGTCTTGTAGCCCATTCCAGCCTTGTGTAGGTCTACAATCTTGTCCCTGACATCCTTGGAGAGCTCTTTGGTCTTGGCCATGGTGGAGAGTTTGGAATCTGATTGATTGATTGCTTCTGTGGACAGGTGTCTTTTATACAGGTAACAAGATTAGATTAGGAGCAGTCCCTTTAAGAGTGTGCTCCTAATCTCAGCTCGTTACCTGTATAAAAGACACCTGGGAGCCAGAAATCTTTCTGATTGAGAGGGGGTCAAATACTTATTTCCCACATTAAAATGCAAATCAATGTATACAATTTTTGACATGCATTTTTCTGGATTTTTTTGTTGTTATTCTGTCTCTCACTGTTCAAATAAACCTACCATTAAAATTATAGACTGATCATTTCTTTGTCAGTGGGCAAACGTACAAAATCAGCATGGGATCAAATACTTTTTTCCCTCACTGTATACAGCGATCTGTTTGTATATGGCTGCCATGAAAGTTAACTGTGTTTGTGTGTGATCAGCGGTATATTCATTGCACCAATTCTGTTGAAAAAAAAAATCTTAAACTGAAGCAAATGGAACAAAACGGGGATAAATATACATGTATTTGTCCAATAGAAACTCTCGTTTGCAACTGTTGGACTAATGATTACACTCTAGATCAGCTAGATGCAGGCAAGAGTGTGTAAGGCGGTATTGAATGTATTACTGTCTGTCACCTTGATTACTCAAAATTCTCTCGACCTGTGCACCTACCTTGTAAACTTTCATTCATAGGCTAGGATGTAACAACCTCATGATGGGTACAGGGAAAATTCAAGCATCATGTAGTAACCTAAACCTATCAATGTTACATTGAGCTGGGTGAATGGAATATGAATGACAGTCATCCAATATGCTATAATAGAAATAAGGCCATGCTCATAATTTTTTTAATCATTATCTTCCCTCATCTTAAATGGCCCCGACCGCCACTAGTGGTAACCCCCACGCTCGCTGCGACAGGTGGATTCACTTGTCAGTCACAGTGGTCTCCTAGCTACAGCCTACAGAGCCTCATCAACCACGCCTCTCAACAACTATGTTTGGTTACACCAGCACCTCATTGTTTGACTTTTCATGGAAAACAAGGTGTGTTAATAAAAGCAGTTAATAAAAGCACTTTCGTCATCCTCTAAAACTATCTAGAATGATCCAATCTATATCTAACAAGACAAATAACGTTATCTTAAGTAGCCTAACTAGATAGCTAGCTAACTAACATTAGCTAGCTAGGTTGATGCAATCATGCAGCCAGCAACTAACATGAATAATTTAGACTCACTGAATAAATGTGTTTGGCACAGGATAAAGAAGATGAAATGATCTGCTGCTGCTACCGAAGGCCAAGGGATATTGAAGTTCCTGAAAAGGTTAGTCAGACAGTTTTTCCCCCTAGTAATTTTGGCATAATATTTTATTTCCACTACTGGTGATTATTCCACTGCTTGTGATTATTCACAAATAATTGTGGTAAAAAACCTGCAAAAACCTACAAATTCAAATAAAATCTGCAATTTAGAACAAAGGAGGAAAGGTCATGAGGATACCTGGACGTATTGAGACGTGCAGGGAGGGTTTGAAAGGGTTTGATCCACCTTAGGCCAGGAGTGTTTCCAATTCACAATACCCGACAAGAAAAAACCCAGCCCTATAGTCATAGCTCAGATGAAAAGGGAAACCTTCAGGCCCCAGAAAAGACATGTACAAATGTTGCCACTTTTGAACATGTGGTGCCATCTCTGCTTCAGACTGATCTATCTTAATCTTTCCTGAATATATGACTTTGAGTTGCATTTATGTTCTCAGCAAAATGCTATAAACTGGAACACATTTTGGGACATACAGTATCTATCTTGTTATCTCAGTCTTCATAGAGAAGACTCGATAGTGGGCTGATAGCGTAGTGTAGGTCAAGTGTTTGAACTTCAGCATTTTAGATACATATAGGAAGAAAGCCATAGATCCTCCTTATCCAAGTACTCAACTATTACAATTACATTTGCATTTCCATCCACTATCATTCTATATATGCATCATCCTTAAAATATTTTGGATCAGAGCAGCTGCTCTGCTTGATGGTCAGTTCAAGGTGCCAGTGTCTGTTGGAGTCCTTCTGCAGGTTTGGCAGATGTTCATTAGCTGGATAGCCTTTCATCTCCGTATGGATAACAATGGCCTGGCACGAACTGATGTTCTTTCATGAGGGCATCGTATCCGGTTCTCGCGCCAGGTCATATTCCATCCCTCACCTCCTTCTCTTAAAGTCCAGATGTTGAAGGTGGCAAACTCTTCAGCATTCCAATGGTGGATATTCTATATTATACTATGGGATATGTTCTTGAATATATGATAGTATTAGCATACACTGAGTGTACAAACATTAGGAACACCTTCCTACTATTGAGTTGCACCCCTTTTTCCCCTCAAAACAGCCTCAATTAGTTGGTGCATGGACTACAACTTGTCGAAAGTGTTCCACAGGGATGCTGGCCCATGTTGACTCCAGTGCTTCCCACAGTTGTGACAAGTTGGCTGGATGTACTTTGGGTGGTGGACCATTCTTGATACACACGGGAAACTATTGAGTGTGAAAAACACAGCAGCGTTGTAGTTCTTGACACACTCAAACTTGTGTGCCTGGCACGTACTACCATACCCCGTTCAAAGGCACTTACAGTTGAAGTCGGAAGTTTACATACACCTTAGCCAAATACATTTAAACTCAGTTTTTCACAATTCCTGACATTTAATCCTAGTGAAAATTCCCTGTCTTAGGTCAGTTAGGATCACAACTTTATTTTAAGAATGAGAAATGTCAGAATAATGGAAGAGAGAATGATTTATTTCAGCTTTTATTTCTTTCATTACATTTCCAGTAGGTCAGAAGTTTACATACACTCAATTAGTATTTGGTAGCATTGACTTTAAATTGTTTAACTTGGGTCAAACGTTTCGGTTAGCCTTCCACAAGCTTCCCACAATAAGTTGGGTGAAATTTGGCCCATTCCTCCTGACAGAGCTGGTGTAACCGAATCAGGTGTGTAGGCCTCCTTGCTCGCACACGCTTTTTCAGTTCTGCCCACAAATGTTCTATAGGATTGAGGTCAGGGCTTTGTGATGGCCACTCCAATACCTTGACTTTGATGTCCTTAAGCCATTTTGCCACAACTTTGGAAGTATGCTTGGGGTCATTGTCCATTTGGAAGACCCATTTGCGATCAAGCTTTAACTTCCTGACTGATGTCTTGAGATGTTGCTTTAATATATCCACATCATTTTCCTACCTCATGATGCCATCTATTTTGTGAAGTGCACCTAACTGACCTAAGATAGGGAATCTCTACTAGGATTAAATATCAGTAATTGTGAAAAACTGAGTTTAAATGTATTTGGCTAAGGTGTATGTAAACTTCCGACTTCAACTGCATTTTGTCTTGCCCATTCACCCTCTGAATGGCACACATATACAATCCATGTCTCAGTTGTCTCAAGGCTAAAAAGTCCTTCTTTAACCTGTCTCCTCCCCTTCATCTACACTGATTGATGTGGACATCAATAAGGGGTGATAGCTTTCATCTGGATTCACTTGGGCAGTCTATGTCATGGAAAGAGCAGGTGTTCCTACTGTTTTGTACACTCAGTGCATGTTTTCCCAATTACCCTTGTGTGTAGATGTAATAACAGTACATTTCAGTTGTTTATTTCCCATAGCAGGTCCAGGAAGTCATTTATAATATTATTTTAAAAATGTTTAGATTATGTATTATGCTTACACTAATAATTTCACAGCACGGACAATGTAATGTTAAGTATTACCACAAGTTTTGAAGTTTTAAAGTTTGCATCTTGGCTGAAGCTACCAAATCAAGAAAAACCATGGCATGTTAACATTTCTGTCTGCAAAACACATTAATGCAAATTACTTGTTATGAATAATCCTTATGAGAAATATCAAAATAATGTCCCATATCTCTTCTACACTTCTATACCCTGTATTGTTTCCAGTGTGGCCTCTAGAGAGAGATAAGCCTGGTACACGGGCTACTGTAGGACTGGCTGTGATCTGTGATCCTATTGTCACTGGCAGGGACACACTGGGTGACAACGATGTGTGATCTGAAGTAGTGATGTGCCATGAGCAGAGCCAAAGATGTCATGGTAAGGAGCTCAATCTGTCACAACCCTTCTTACTATCTGAAGGATAAAGCCCATGGCTGCAGATGACTTGTTTACTTTGATCTAACCCACTCCGTCCAAAAAACTTAGGCTATATACATAATACATCCACAAATGTCTTTGCTTTTTGCATTTCTTGAGTAGACTAGAGGCAAGCTGGATAAGGCGTGTCCTCAGTTTTTGTCCACAGTATCATCCACAGAGGTCTGGTTTGCTCTGACATATCAATTTACAATGCTTACATTTCTACAGCAGCACTATCCTCACTCTCATTGGACTGGTAATGGTCATTCATTCTAGTAGCACAGATGCTTCTTTGCAGGTCCTTATATTTTGTTTACCCATGGTAAACTAGTTCACAAATCAGTGGAAAGTGATGCGGAGGAAAAACTTAGATTAAACACACTGGACATTGATTTATTGCTGTGATTGCATGGGAAAGAGACAAAACTAATGTGTGTGTCTCATGCAGGTATGTTGCAACTTCCAAATAAATTGTAAGGACTCATGGTTTTATTTGATTATGTCATTGTGGAAATCCCTAATATCAAATAATGTATGTTCTAAAACATCAATTGACAACACCACTCATTAAGCATGTACAGTATTAGGTTCACATAGGGAAAAATACATATTTATTACATGTTTTGAAAAATTGAAATGAAAAACATAGATCAATAGTAATTCCATCAGAAAGTACAAATCTGCCTCTCAGCTGCAAAACAGCTGATGTTCTTGCTCAAGCATCAAAATGAGGAACTCTACTATAAATTCACTCAACACATCACTTTAGGATGCTCGTATTCCTACAATAGAAACTGGGAAGTTGTACTCTGCCAAAAAACAAACGCAAAGCTTTGTTGCACTGCAACATGGGATTTCCTAAAAGTATAATTTGTTTCAGCATATTTCTATGGTCTGCCTGGATATGACAACACTTGCCATTCCCATGGAGATCTCATAGCACTTCAATAAAATAACAATTTGATGGGTTTTACATGCTTCTTTCTCTAGCAACATGTTTGTGGCCTGATGTAGGTGGTTGATGTGACTGAAAGGTTTTGATTGCTCTTTTAATAGGGTGCAAGGTGTAATACTGCAAATCCATACTAAGCCATGAGCTGATTCATTCCAAATATTACAAAGGACAACTGTAGGTCGGATGTCCGAGACATTTTGCTGAACAAATGCTTCTGCCTATTATTAAAGTAAGAACAAAAAAAAGTTAAATCAAGGGTGTCATTCAAACAAGTGCTGTTTGTTCTTATGTTTATAGCGTGAAACAAAACATAAAACGTGATTTGATTATTAAATCACATTGTGACATTGCTGTAACAATGATATAGGTCAAATTGAATCAGAGGTTTGTTCAGCACTACACGTCTTTAGGATGTGAATATTTTGCTGTTGAACAATGTTGTCTTATTATGTGTTAATTTATGTCCTTGATAATTTATTGTCATCAGTGAAATTAATTGCAAATAATAAATGTGCTAAACAAAAATGTGTTACTCTCACATAACAATGAATACCCATGTACTGTACATAGTCATAAGGACTGAACACTGATCTAGTGAAATTGTGATGGTACCTCAATTATGCAGCTTAAGAAATACTTGACATTAGTTATTATTTTTCATGGCCCCATCTATATTTATACTCATATATTTTAAGTGTTTGCTACATTGCCCTCCGCAGTATGATTTGATAGACACCTGAAAAAGCTGTATCAGTAAACACCAGTCCATGGGAATAGTCTTTGAAGAGATTATATTTGATATAAGTCTTCAGTGGGACCAGGAATGACAGCTATGCATCTGTTTGGAGACAAATGCAAAACAAAATGCTGCCACTCAACTGTAGCTTTCAGTTTTCCCCTGTCTATAAGTATCAAGAAAGAAAACTTCACCTAGAAACTGTGTGACAGAAAGACGTCTCAGAATGCCTGAGATGTCTTGAAGTGCCCAGTAGACAAAGTTTAAAATGGAAAATAAGACAGCCATATTGAACAAGAATGGTGAGACCTCGTACTTTTGACAGATATGGCACTGCATGTGTGATGTGTGTCTTATAGGAGCAACCATGAAATAATATGCTGTTGTTTATACAACAGTGGCCGAGGCTTTACTCTACAGTGGTCAGCAATAACTCTATTAGATGATTCTGACACATTTACTACACGATCCACAGAAAGTTACATCCTTTTTTTTTATCTCATAGCTTTAGTTGTATTGTGTACTGTGTAGGGTGATGAGCTGCATGATCACATTTGCTCTAGTACACCTACGTCTTCTATTTAAAAAAAACCTCATAGTTGACACATCTTTGATATCCTACATTCATTCCGCCTCTGTTGGTTGAATTCAAAGATAGCCAAGAGGCCAGTCATTGCCAAATGTGCTCCAAACAAATGACATCCCAGACTGCCTCTCTTTGGAAAGTGCTGTAGCCAAAGGCAATAAATCAGTGGGCCTCTGCCAGCGTCCAGCCAGCCACAGTAGAATAACTCACAGGGGACCAACGGCCTTTGTTGGCTTGGCAGCTCAAAAGGCCTCTGACCAGGAGCCAGGATGGTCCCATAAGAACCCACCACATTTCAGGCCTCTAACTGACGGAGGGTGGAATCGAGGAGGCAGGAATCACAACAGAATCACAGATCCAGAGCGAGAAAGACCCAGACATGGGCTCAGAAGGACAAGCAAATGATGTTGTAGAATAGCCATGGTGTTGGTGTCTGTTTTCATTTTGCTACAGCCATTTTATGTTTAGGCTTTATATTAGTAAAGTAGCAGAAACGGTGCTCATTATAGGACACCCTAGTTCCATATGTTTATCAACCAAGACATTCATAATAGAGTACAAAAGAATAATTAACTAATACTTTCTACCGGTCAGTGCTTTATCTAATGTACTTTATTAATGCTTTTTTTCAGTGATTTCCAAATATAACAAATGCAAGAGATTTAATCCCCAGCACATAAAAACAGTGCTATCGGGCAGAGTTTACACTCTGTCTGCTTCAGGACATAGGCCTTCTGTCGTGCTGTGAACCTGGGCCATACCTGGGGAGCAAAATGTAGTGTATCCAGAGATGGAGGGAATTACTAGCAGGTGCACTGGATGAATGTGTTGATTACAGCGCAAAGTTATCAAAGCCTTTTGTGATTTTTGGAACTCAGGATAACACATTGTGTATGACAATCACATTTTAAGCTGTTCTAATGTACCAACAGCCCACACACTTTATGATGAATTAATATCGGAGAGCAATCCAGTTTGAAGGGTGGGAGAGGAAGGTTGTCAGATATTACTTTTTATCTGACTAAATTGTTCATAGACACAAAAATTCAGTCACGGCAATGGATGTAATCAGATATACTGATATACAGATATACAATGGATATTTTGGGGGGTTGATCAAAAAATAAAAATGAATGGGGGGTGGATCAGCTTTAATATTGCAAATTGTTTGTGGCTTATATCAATGTAATTGTCTGCATAATTTCCAATCCCCCATATACAGTTGAAGTCGGAAGTTTACATACACCTTAGCCAAATACATTTAAACTCAGTTTTTCACAATTCCTGACATTTAATCCTAGTAAAAATGTCCTGTCTTAGGTCAGTTAGGATCACCACTTTATTTTAAGAATGTGAAATGTCAGAATAATAGTAGAGAGAATGATTTATTTCAGCTTTTATTTCTTTCATCACATTCCTAGTGGGTCAGAAGTTTACATACACAATTAGTGTTTGGTAGCATTGCCTTTAAATTGTTTAACTTGGGTCAAATGTTTTGGGTAGACTTCCACAAGCTTCCCAAAACAAGTTGGGTGAATTTTGGCCCATTCCTCCTCACAGAGTCAAGTGTGTAGGCCTCCTTGCTAGCGCACACTTTTTCAGTTCTGCCCACAAATGTTCTATAGGATTGAGGTCAGGGCTTTGTGATGGCCACTCCAATACCTTGACTTTGTTGTCCTTAAGCCATTTTGCCGCAACTTTGGAAGTATGCTTGGGGTCATTGTCCATTTGGAAGACACATTTGCGACCAAGCTTTAACTTCCAGACTGATGTCTTGAGATGTTGCTTCAATATATCCACATCATTTTCCTTCCTCATGATGTCATCTATTTTGTGAAGTGCACTAGTCCCTCCTGCAGCAAAGCACCCCCACAGCATGATGCTGCCACCCCCGTGCTTCACGGTTGGGATGGTGTTATTTTGCTTGCAAGCGTCCCCCTTTTTCCTCCAAACATAACGATGGTTATTATGGGCAAACTGTTCTATTTTTGTTTAATCAGACCAGAGGTAAGTTCTCCGAAAAGTACAATCTTTGTCCCAATGTGCAGTTGCAAACCGTAGTCTGGTTTTTTTATGGCGGTTTTGGAGCAATGGCTTCTTCCTTGCTGAGCGGCCTTTCAGGTTATGTCGATATAGGACTCGTTTTACTGTGGATATAGATACTTTTGTACCTGTTTCCTCCAGCATCTTCACAAGGTCCTTTGCTGTTGTTCTGGGATTGATTTGCACTTTTCGCACCAAAGTACGTTCATCTCTTGGAGACAGAACGCGTCTCCTTCCTGAGCGGTATGACGGCTGCGTAGTCCCATGGTGTTTATACTTGCGTACTATTGTTTGTACAGATGAACGTGGTACCTTCAGGCGTTTGGAAATTGCTCCCAAGGATGAACCAGACTTGTGGAGGTCTACCATTGTTTTCTGAGGTCTTGGCTGATTTCTTTTGAGTTTCCCATGATGTCAAGCAAAGAGGCACTGAGTTTGAAGGTAGGCCTTGAAATACATCCACAGGTACACCTCCAATTGTCGCAAATGATGTCAATTAGCCTATCAAAAGCACCCACTGTGAAATTTGGTGGAGGATCTGTGATGATCTGGGGGTGCTTCAGCAAGGCTGGAATCGGGCAGATTTGTCTTTGTGAAGGACGCATGAATCAAGCCACGTACAAGGTTGTCCTGGAAGAAAACTTGCTTCCTTTTGCTCTGACATTGTTCCCCAACTCTGATGATTGGTTTTTCCAGCAGGACAATGTGCCATGCCACACAGCCAGGTCAATCAAGGTGTGGATGGAGGAACCCCAGATGAAGACCCTGTCATGGCCAGCCCAATCTGCAGACCTGAACCCCATTGAAAACTTCTGGAATGTGATCAAGAGGAAGATGGATGGTCACAAGCCATCAAACAAAGCCGAGCTGTTTGAATTTTTGCGCCAGGAGTGGCATAAAGTCACCCAACATCAATGTGAAAGACTGGTGGAGAGCATGCCAAGACGCATGAAAGCTGTGATTGGTTATTCCACCAAATATTGATTTCTGAACTCTTCCTAAGTTAAAACATTACTATTGTGTTGTTTAAAAATGAACATGAACTTATTTTCTTTGCATTATTCGAGGTCTGACAACACTGCATATTTTATGTTATTTTGACCAGTTGTCATTTTCTGCAAATAAATGCTCTAAATGACAATATTTTTATTTGGAATTTGGGAGAAATGTTGTCAGTAGTTTATAGAATAAAACAAAAATGTCATTTTTACCCAAACACATACCTATAAATAGTCAAACCAGAGAAACTGATAATTTTGCAGTGGTCTCTTAATTTTTTCCGCAGCTGTATATATAGTACCAGTCAAAAGTTTGGACACACCTACTCATTCAAGGGTTTTTGTTTATTTTTACAATTTTCTACATTGTAGAATAATAGTGAAGACATCAAAACTATGAAAGAACACATATGGAATCATATAGTAACCAAAAAAAGGGTTAAACAAATAAAAATATGTTTTATTTTTGAGATTCTTCAAATAGCCACCCGTTGCCTTGATGACAGCATTGCACACTCTTGGCATTCTCACAACCAGCTTCATGAGGTAGTCACCTGGAATGCATTTCAATTAACAGGTGTGCCTTTTTAAAAGTTAATTTGTGGAATTCCTTTCCTTCTTGATGCATTTGAGTCAATCAGCTGTGTTGTGGCAAGGTAGGGGGGGTATACAGAAGATTTGGTAAAAGACCAAGTCCATATTATGGCAAGAACAGCTCAAATAAGCAAAGAGAAACGACAGTCCATCATTACTTTAAGGCATGAAGGTCAGTCAATACGGAAAAATTCAAGAACTTGGAAAGTTTCTTCAAGTTCAGTCGCAAGAACCATCAAGCACTAAAATGAAACTGGCTCTCATGAGGACCGCCACAGGAATGGAAGACCCAGAGTTACCTCTGCTGCAGAGGAGAAGTTCATTAGAGTTACCAGTCTCAGAAATTGCAGCCCAAATAAATTCTTCACAGAGTTCAAGTAACAGACACATCTCAACATCAACTGTTCAGAGGGGACTGTGTGAATCAGACCTTCATGGTTGAATTGCTGCAAAGAAACCACTACTAAAGGACACCAATAAGAAGAAGAGACCTGCATGGGCCGAGAAACATTAGCAATGGACAATAGACCGGTGGAAACTTGTCCTTTGGTCTGGAGTCCAGATTTTTGATTCCAACCGCCGTGTTTTTGTGAGACGCGGTGTGGGTGAATGGATGATCTCCGCATATGTAGTTCCCACCGTGAAGCATGGAGGAGGAGGTGTTATGGTGTGGGGGTGCTTTGCTGGTGACACTGTCTGTGATTTATTTGATTTCAAGGCACACTTAACCAGCATCGCTACCACAGCATTGTACAGTGATATGCCATCCCATCTGGTTTGGGCTTAGTGGGACTCTCATTTGTTTTTCAACAGGACAATGACCCAACACACCTCCAGGCTGTGTACAGGCTATTTTACCAAGAAGGAGAGTGATAGAGTGCTGCATCAGATGACCTGGCCTCCACAATCCCCCGACCTCAACCCAATTGAGATGGTTTGGGATGAGTCTGACCGCAGAGTGAAGGAAAAGCAGCCAACAAGTGCTCAGCATATGTGGGAACTCATTCAAGACTGTTAGAATAGCATTCCAGGTGTAGCTGGTTGAGAGAATGCCAAGAGTGTGCAAAGCTGTCATCAAGACAAAGGGTGGCTATTTGAAGAATCTCAAATATAAAATATATTTTGATTTGTTTAACACTTTTTTGTTTACTACATGATTCCATATGTGTTATTTCATAATTTTGATTTAATCACTATTATTCTACAGTGTAAAAAATAGTAAAAATAAAGAAAAACCCTTGAATGAGTAGGTGTGTCCAGACTTTTGACTGGTAGTGTATATATATATTTTAAACATATTTTCCTTTCTTGTTTTCCCCTAACCCTACCACCCCTCCCTTAATTGGAGTAAACTAATGGACACCATCCAGTTTTGATTTCTATTTGCCATGTATTTTTCAACTTTGCTTTGATGTTTCACAAAAGTTCTGAACCTTTCTACTTTCATAGTTTCTACAGATTGTAAATTAAAGATAAACATTTTTGCTAAGAGTATTATTATATTATTGATCGATTGACTATGGCTTTCAGAACACCCAGCGGTGCTATTTGCAGAGTTAAATCCAGGCAAATGTTTCAAATCTTCAGCCATTCCTGAACCTTTGACCAAAAACAAGCTACATATGGATAGTACCAAAACAAATTATCTAATGATTCTGTCTCTTCGCAGAAAAATCTGCAGAGATGGGATGTTGTATCCTCCATACATATAACATTCTATTGGTTGCAAGAATTTTGTATAATAATTTAAATTGAAAACGTTGTGTGTCATTTCATAAATCATGTGCCATGGAATCAGTACATTGAAAATCTCTTCCCAACTATTTTGCAACCTGTATGGCACAGCTGTCAATTATTTTGTCCGTAAATGAAGCTGGTATACTTTTTTATTTATCACAACCAATTTTGGTCTGTAATGCAGGGCCGACAGACAAGTTTCCATTTGCCTCTCCTATTTTTGTGGTAATGCTGCAATTAGTTTGTTGTAATTTTGGATTGAGCATATATTTTTGTTAGCTGCATGTGCGACATAACTCCACCAGTCCTATTTATGATATCATTTACAAAGATTATACCGTTTTTTTTTTTTTTATAATGTTTTTTTTAAATCAATTAGTATATTTTAGTTTAATATTTTCTGGTGGTTTCATCTGAAATTGCAACCAACTTTCTATGTCTTGTTTTAAAAATAGCTATATTTTGGAGTTGATTTAATTTTCAAATAAACGAAAGTGAGAGGTTGTAATCTGAATAAAGGGAAACGGCCATTCTTGAACACAGGGTGAGCCATTCTTACTAATCTGCTAGAGAACCAGTTCAGATTTAAACATAGTTTTTGTATGACTGAAGCCTTTAGTGAGAGGTCTAATGCTTTAATATTTAATAATTTCTGCCCTCCGAATTCATATTCATTATATAAATAGGCCCGTTTAATTTTGGATTATTTTTTGCTAAAATAATTTTAAAAACAAGTCGTTAGGTGTAGGCAGGTCCATAAGCAAATAGGTAAACTGAGATATGACTAAAGAGTTAATCAGGGTGATTTTTCCACAAATAGACAGGTATTTTCCTTTCCATGGTAGCAAGATCTTATCTATTTATGCTACTTTCAGTTAACATTTATTGTAGTGAGATAATTTATTTCGGGATATGAATACAGAGTATGTCCAGACCATTCAGACCATTTTATTGGTAAACTACACTGTAATGTAAAAGTTCAATTTTTTAGTGATCCAATATGTAATATAGTACTCTTATCATAATTTGTTTGTAAACCAGAGAGGTTAGAAAAATTATCTAGATCCTCTATGAGGCTATGGAGGGATCCAAATTGTGGATTTAAAAGAAAACATGAATCATCAGCGTACAATGACACCTTTGTTTTTAAGCCTTGGATTTCTAGCCGCTTGATATTTTTGTTGGATCTGATTTTAAGAGTTAACATTTCGATGGCCATAATAAATAGATATGCCGACAGTGGACAACCTTGTTTTACCCCTCTTGACAGTTTAATACTTTCTGAGAAGTAGTCATTATTTACTATTTTACACCTAGGGTTACTATACATAACTTCAACCCATTGTATAAGAGATTCTCCAGAATTGAAATATTCCAGGTCGTACTTTATCAAAATACTTTTCAAAGTCAGTTATGAATACAAGGCCTGGTTTCCCAGATTTTTCATAGTGTTCTATTGTTCCCAGTGCATGTGTTCTATTATCTCCAATGTATCGTCCATGTAAAAAACCTGTCTGATTAGAATGAATAATATCTGACAATCCCTTTTAAATTCCATGCGATATGTTAGAATTTTTGCATCACAACACTGAAGCGTAATGGGCCTCACATTTTTTTTATGGACTGGATCTTTATATGTCCAGAGCGACTTACAGTAGTGAGTGCATATCATTTTGTACTTTTTCCCCATGGGAATCAAACCCACAACCCTGGCGTTACAAGCACCATGCTCTACCAACTGAGCAACACTGGACTAAGTGTGTGTATGTTTTGTTTGTGTGAGTGTATATAGTGTGTGTATTTTTTTAACCATGTAAGATGACTGAGAACACATTCTCATTTATAGCAACGACCTGGGGAATAGTTACAGGGGAGAGGAGGGGGGATGAATGAGTCAATTGGAAGGTGGGGATGGCCATGATGGTACGAGGGCCAGATTACAAATTTAGCCAGGACACCAGGGTTAACACCCCTACTCTTATGATAAGTGCCATAGGATCTTTAGTGACCACAGATAGTCAGGACACCCGTTTAACATCCCATCTGAAAAACGGCACCCTACACAGGGCAATGTCCCCAATCACTGCCCTGGGCCATTGGTATATATTTTTAGACCAGAGGAAAGCTTGCTTTCTACTGGCCCTCCAACACAACTTCCAACAGCATCTGGTCTCCCATCCAGGGACCTACCAGGACCAACCCTGCTTAGCTTCAGCGGCAAGCCAGCAGTGGGATGCAAGGTGGTATGCTTCTGATTGTTGAAAATAAAGTTATTGGATTTCTTCTTGGAAATGTTCTTAATTCCAAGATAGCTAAACCCTTGTCTTAAACTCATGGAAGTGAGAAAATAAGCTAATTCACTCACAAACCTCATCTGAAAGTTCCAGTATTGATTGTTTTAAATCCAAGATAATATTTTTGACCAGTTTTTTTCTTAAGAAGCTTCTTACATTTTTGAGTAAGAAGTGTTTTGTGAATCTGGGCCCAGCTGAGCAAAAGCTTGAGACTTCCTTCACACTTGAAGCAGCATACTAGTTGTTGTTTACCAAGAGGCACACCCCTCCCCCTTTGGTTTTGCCCAAGTCTGCTGTCCGGTCATGACGAAGCATTGAGAAACCCGCCCATCAGCCAAGTTTCTGAAAAGCATAGAATATTAAAACTTTTCACATCCCTTTGGTAGGAAACTTTCGAACGGCACTCATCCATTTTGTTCTCAAGTGACTGGACATTTGCCAATAAAACAGAGGAGAGTGCCGGACGATTTGCTCTGTGTCTGAGTCTAACAAGGACTCCAGCCATCCTCCCTCGTCTTCGCTTGCGGTGCTTGGGGAGCCCGAACAATGGAGTAAACAATGAAACAGCTGAGTTGGAGTTGAAGTAGGAACCGAAATCGAGTTCGAAATCGAGGTAAGTAGCTGTCGATTCAAAGTTCAAAAGTACTTGGCGGTCATAGGTGATAATGGTGTGAGCTTTCTGTACAAAAATTAAGGATAACACTCAACATCAATTCTTGTTTGTGGCTCATCATTTAAATTAATCTAAACCCACAGTTCACTGTGAAAAGCCCACATCAACGTACCAGCTGCTATCTTTAAAGTTCCTGATCATTTGTCTAGACCCTTGTGGCTAGTTTGGATATTGATGTGGAGGCGTCTGCCAGCTTGCCTTTTCTCTGGACCCCAGCCAGACCTAGCAAAGACATTAGTATAAAACTCATAACCCAAAACCCCTCAGTTATTGTTATCCAAAGAAAGTGCACCCATTTTGAAGTGTTTTTGTTTGAGGAGTAAGAGAGAAAACAATGTGGTACCTCATAAAATAAGGCTTGTATCAACACAAGTGTTATAGCTATGAAGACAGTTTTGTTATGCAAATTCAGACCTCTGAATTATTCACTAATTGTAAATACCTGTGATGGGAATTGAAATAGGTTGAAACATATAGTATGAAAACTAATCAATGGTTGAATTGGTTAAGTGGAAGTACACTTTAATGCATTATCATATTTCAAATATTCAGCATAATACAGATGTGTCAATTTATAAGGTGGCACCAAATACTGTCTGTAAAGAGGTATTTTGGAAAACAAGAATTTATACCCTTGACCATCTTTCATTTCCTAGCACTTTCAGACCGCATCTTGTGCTGCAAAGTGCTTGTGTTTGCCATTACTGAGTTGCTATTTTAAATGCTATGAAAACCTGCTCAAGGATAGGACTGGGGTTGTGTTACTACAAGGAGCTCTACGATCAATCTTAGGTTTTTTACTTCCTCAGTGCATCTCTCCCTCAGGTTGTTCAAACAAACAGCGAAACCACATATTAGGTAACAAAGACCCATTAGAAAGCAATTTAAAGCACTCTGCATCCACTGAGCCTGGTGATGAAGTACAGACTCTTCATTATCTCAGATCACTGTTGCATTAAAATCCCCCACATACTATCTTATTTGTTGTCTAACTGTCAGCCCTGAGTTGAGTCGTAGACATTTGAGTAGAACAGTGATGCCAAGCTTGAGAGATAAATATGATAAAGTTAATATGTTTTAGAGTACACTACTATGTATTAGTAGTATCTAAGGTAAACTCTTTCATAATAATGCATACTATAAACGTTAATTTGTGACATATAAAATAGCAAAATAATAATAATAAAATGCTTTGTTATATTATGATTATAACCCTACTCTTAATATTATGATCTATTACTTGTTATAATCATACAACAAAGACATGTGCTGGTCAATAGGCATTTCAATTGTATTTTCCTTAATGTGTGGTGTTTGCTCATGTCAAACTTGTTATTACACATGTAGCATTTCCTAAAATGAGGTGATTCAACAACCACCCACCAGGAGGAAATACTCTCAATCTGCTTAACTCCTAACACAGAATTTAATTTTAATTAAACAGTTAATGAGCCATGGGATTAATGCCAATTACTTTTTAAAGCAAACATCTATAAATCATTAATGCCCCATTTGAAAGTGAGAGTAAACGTGGCTCTAGCAGGGGTTGCTTTCCCCCCTCCCAGGGGCCTGATTGGCCCAGCTGATGGATCCACTGGGCAGATTGAATGCAGACACGTGTATTGAATATTTGTGAGGGTCACACACTGTCTATCTGACCTTGTTTATATGGGATGAAGGTCAGCTAGGAACACATTAAGTTGTTTTACCATACATCTTACTAAACCAGTATGGAGCCTTTCGAAAGGCTTACTAATTGTAACAATTACTCTGCTTTTTTCTCTCCATTTTAACCTTTGAATGATGACCAATTCTTGGAATGGAATTGTTGCAGGCCATTACGGGAAAAGTAAACCTGCATCACAGTGGGGGGAAAAATTATTTAGTCAGCCACCAATTGTGCAAGTTCTCCCACTTAAAAAGATGAGAGAGGCCTGTAATTTTCATCATAGGTACACGTCAACTATGACAGACAAAATGAGGAAATAAATTCCAGAAAATCACATTGTAGGATTTTTAATGAATTTATTTGCAAATTATAGTGGAAAATAAGTATTTGGTCAATAACAAAAGTTTCTCAATAGTTTGTTATATACCCTTTGTTGGCAATGACACATGTCAAACGTTTTCTGTAAGTCTTCACAAGGTTTTCACACACTGTTGCTGGTATTTTGGCCCATTCCTCCATGCAGATCTCCTCTAGAGCAGTGATGTTTTGGGGCTGTCGCTGGGCAACACAGACTTTCAACTCCCTCCAAAGATTTTCTATGGGGTTGAGATCTGGAGACTGGCTAGGCCACTCCAGGACCTTGAAATGCTTCTTACGAAGCCACTCCTTCGTTACCCGGGCGGTGTGTTTGGGATCATTGTCATGCTGAAAGACCCAGCCACGTTTCATCTTCAATGCCCTTGCTGATGGAAGGAGGTTTTCACTCAAAATCTCACGATACATGGCCCCATTCATTCTTTCCTTTACACGGATCAGTCGTCCTGGTCCCTTTGCAGAAAAACAGCCCCAAAGCATGATGTTTCTACCCCCATGCTTCACAGTAGGTATGGTGTTCTTTGGATGCAACTCAGCATTCTTTGTCCTCCAAACACGACGAGTTGAGTTTTTACCAAAAAGTTCTATTTTGGTTTCATCTGACCATATGACATTCTCCCAAACCTCTTCTGGATCATCCAAATGCACTCTAGCAAACTTCAGATGGGCCTGGACATTAAGCAGGGGAACACGTCTGGCACTGCAGGATTTGAGTCCCTGGCGGCGTAGTGTGTTACTGATGGTAGGCTTTGTTACTTTGGTCCCAGCTCTCTGCAGGTCATTCACTAGGTCCCCCCGTGTGGTTCTGGGATTTTTGCTCACCGTTCTTGTGATCATTTTGACCCCACGGGGTGAGATCTTGCGTGGAGCCCCAGATCGAGGGAGATTATCAGTGGTCTTGTATGTCTTCCATTTCCTAATAATTGCTCCCACAGTTGATTTCTTCAAACCAAGCTGCTTACCTATTGCAGATTCAGTCTTCCCAGCCTGGTGCAGGTCTGCAATTTAGTTTCTGGTGTCCTTTGACAGCTCTTTGGTCTTGGCCATAGTGGAGTTTGGAGTGTGACTGTTTGAGGTTGTGGACAGGTATCTTTTATACTGATAACAAGTTCAAACAGGTGCCATTAATACAGGTAACGAGTGGAGGACAGAGGAGCCTCAAAAAGAAGAAGTTACAGGTCTGTGAGAGCCAGAAATCTTGCTTGTTTGTAGGTGACCAAATACTTATTTTCCACCATAATTTGCAAATAAATTCATTAAAAATCCTACAATGTGATTTTCTGGAGAAAAAAAATCTCAATTTGTCTGTCATAGTTGACGTGTACATATGATGAAAATTACAGGCCTCTCTCATCTTTTTAAGTGGGTGAACTTGCACAATTGGTGGATGACTAAATACTTTTTTTCCCCACTGTAACTACATGCAATTATGAAGTTGTATCCAATGATAAAAACTGAATTTCCAAGGGACATTTTACTGTCGTTAAAGGTATTTTCTGGACAGCTTGCTTTTCCTGACTGTGTGACATGACCAAGGGCTGGGGTGCAGGAGGCAGCTCTGTTGAATTTTTAAATATTAATTTGACAAAGTCAGTGAATGGGGACCTCACTGCCCACCTGTAGATTATTTAATTTCTGTTTTTTAAATGAAGGTCTATTGTATTACAAAAAAGACTTGAATGTAAAACCCCTAGTGTCTTGTGCTAAATTTACCTTAAACTAAACCACTAAAGCCTACTGGTGCTTGACAGTCAAGGCAGGTGTGCAGACACCTCAGCAAGAGCCAATGGATGCAATCCTGTTATATTCACCCTTTATGCATTCTTATTTATTAATCTGCCTCTCCTCCTTTGATCCAGTGCCTTCAAAATGTGATTTGTTTCATATTGTGGCAAAGCCTCTCACATATTAGAAATAAGACAAACATATCACAACACTGAGCCTTTCATATTTGACCAGAATAAAAATGTGTTTGGCACAGAACAGCTTCCACTCGAGGACATGAGGTTTCTTCATTGTTTCATAGCTTTGCACTGTTTACAGTTAGATTATTTTTTTTTACAGGTAAAACAAATTAACCAAGGCCCAGCATTCTTTGTGTTCAAAATAGAGGTTGTCACTGACTAAGGACATGATCAATGAGGCTGTACATTTACAGAGAATAGTGTCTAGTGAAGTGATAAATGCCCTGACACTGCTCGTTTTCTGTGTGTCTTGGCATGTCTTCATGCAAGTCAACCCCTTGACGCATATTTTCTAATAAATAAGTAAAAGCACCAGAGAGGAATAAATGCATACTCTAAATAGAAGCTGACAGCTCACAGATTTGGAGATGGGATGCTGAAGAGGGGTTCCTTCTTTTCTGCTGAATCTTGCAGGCAAGGCAATGGAGATGGTCCTGTGCTGGTATGACAGAGAGCTCTAGCTACTACACAGTCACTGAAAGGACCATGGTCAGGTCCCGAGGGGTACAAGGATGCTTATTAAATGGCACCACACAAAGACAGCAGACCACTCATGCAGAGAGGAAGACTCTAGCCTGGAGAAGGTGAATGGTTTAAGAGCAGAGATGGGGTGCTTTAATTAATAATGACATCCTTTTAGAGTCTCTCAACATTTTGTGTTTTATTGTTGTTTTTCTTGGGGCTTGCAGGCAGCAGGCACTCAACAGACGCCGAAGTGAATGGGTTGTATTCAGTATAACCGAAATTAACAAATACTACTGACGAATTTCCATGAGTATCTTCCCAGAGCAATGGACCTAAAACTGCTCTGCTTTTGATATTGATTCACTGGGCTAGTCTGTGCATATAAAAATTAGCATTAAAATGACTAAAAAACCCATTGTTTCACAGAGCTGTCAGAAAAATGAGTGGCACTGCATTACATGGATGATTACCAATAATTCCCTTGCCGGGAGTCAACTGAAAGCAGATCTAATTACCATCCCCTCTGGCAAACCACTTTGTCATGAACAACAACATAACAATATGCTCTTTTGACACTGGACCAGTGTCCCAATATTGTCTGGTAATGGTGTTGTAAATCAAAAACCAGCTTTTACAATGTCTCAGCTGATAAACAGACCTCTGAGTTGACGACTTTAATACTAACAAGGTAACATTTACAGTAAGTGGTAGAAGACCATGTCTTACACTTATTTGTGTTGTGTGGCTGTATTGTCCTTCACCTGTCTGTTCTCTTTATGGAATTCCTATTACTTTTAAGTCCCAGTGGAAAATACACAATGTGTTGCTTTTATATTCAAGTTTGTTTTTGTAATATTAGTAGGTCCTTAACCCTTCCCACACTTTGGGCTGGATTCAATCCGTATCCAGGAAGTATCACGGAAGATCCATATTAGAATTTAAAGGTAATATCCGATTGAGCCGACATACAGTATGCACTGTTTACCGTGAATGCAGTCTCCGCGAATGTGTGAACATTGCCTTTAAAATTCGATCTAGCTATAATGGGGATCTTCCGCAATACTAATACTTTGGCGGTACGGATTGAATCCAGACCTTTGTTCATAACGCTTCATGATGAATCATCTGAAAACACTAAGTCAAAGTACATTGCATGTTCTTTCAGTCTTGTAGGTCACCTCAATGTGAGAACATCCTGCCTCACATTTCATCTTCATGTGAGGAGTGGTGTCAGCCAGACATAAATCGATGAGCAGCCTCCTCCCTTGTTACCATGACGTTAAATGGCCCTAGTAGAGTACATCTCTCATCATCTCAACTGCCCAATATGCACCCTGGCATGCAAAGCCATATCCCCATGACAGCAGATAAATATGTCTGAATTTAGGAGGTTGACATGATTAACCATATCCCAGTGGGCCACTGAATCACAATGCTCTTCAATCATCTGTCACACTGCATCCTCTTAACACCTTTATACAAGCTTTGTAGAAGTCCAGCTTTATGAAGTCAGTTGACCATGATGGACCAGGACAACGTTCGATAATAAAAATGTACACGTGTCCCACATCAACAACACCATCATAATTTCATGTTGTGTTTACTTTCCTCGTCATCATTACAGTCGAGCGTAATTTACTGCTTCATACAAATCATATTTTTTTCTTCCTTGGTGTGCTGCAGACTATTCCACCACAGAACCATTTATTGTATTGAAATAATTACTCCTGAGTAGATGCTCATCCAGAGGTGAAATTGAAATTATTTCTTCATACGGGAGAGTGAACCATGGAGTATAGAACAATTCTGAATTTGTATATTTCCACAGGGATTCCAATGACAAAGGTAACATTATTAGTCACAATAGCAGCAGTATCATGAATTAATCTTGGGTTTATCTATTCCGTCCTCAACCTTTTCTTCTTTGAGCAAAACGAATGACCCAGGTTATTTCCCAAACCCTCGGAAGTCTGTCTCTTTTTTCTTGTTGTCTTGACTGGGTTTAAGGCTATTGGCCAAATGGAGGTAGAATAGCACAGATTAGTTTAAACAAATCAATTATAATCACCGCTTCCACCCATAAATATGCTCTACTCACACTGTATTGTGTATTCAATTTTCCAAACAAGGAGGCTGAATTAGAAGTCTTGTAAATTGTATGTATTGTCCTGTGTTTTCCCTTTGCAATCAGAGGCCGGCAGTCTTTGCTCACTTGTTAATTGAAGTTGCTTTTTCCTGTTATGTATATTTCCACGAAACTTAATGGGGGTGTATATCACATTAAACATGCATGAAAATAAAATGTGTCTTGCTCTCTCACTCCTATACACGAACACACACAACCACCCTCACATAAACAAACACACACAAACTCACACACAGACACACACACCTTTCTCATTTACGGAACCATTTATTAATTTGGTTGTGGGTTATCCTGAGTGAATTCAAAACTGTATTTTGCGTTTGTAGTGCTGCAACCATTGAGAAAGCCTAATTTATAATTAGGGTGTCTTATGCCTCCTTTTGCCATAAAAAAAGGGGTTAAGTGAGGTGAGGAAATTGTTTCAGTTTAATGAACATTATTCCAATATAAAGTACAATACCAATATTTTGCTTTCTTTACTAACAGCTTTGCAGTTCTTGTTTAATTACATTTTTCTCAATCGTGTACAACCATTTTTTGGAATGTTGACGATTTTCAAAACAGAGTCCACAAGACACAGAACTCTGTGGCCTTTTGCAAAACAGTAAATACATTCATCAAAACTATACTATACCATCAAAATTGCTAATACATTCAACAAAACAACATGACTGCCTGCAAAAAGATTAATGCAACCATACTTATTTCTTAAGTCCAAGCAGACAAAACAGAAAGTTAGTCGGTGTTTTAAAAATCCCAGGTTCATTCATTTATCGGTATCATCACAATCCAATTCCATGTTTTCAATATAAAAGGTTGGTTTGCTCATAGTTTTGTAGACTTTCCATTGATATGACTGATATGAACGTATAGGCATACATCCACACCAAAGCAAAGCTCTATAATGGAAGGTCACAATGTTGGAGATGATGATTTAGGAGTAACCCAAAGTTACTTAGAAGTATCCCAACTTCATTCTCTGCATGTCCACAATATTGTAACATATCACAACAATTAGACAGTCCCCATTGCCTTTCCATATACAGTGCATTCGGAAAGTATTCAGACCCCTTCCCGTTTTCCACATTTTGTTACGTTACAGCCTTATTCTAAAATTGATTAAATTAATTTACACACAATACCCCATAATGACAAAAACTGTTTTTTAGAAAATAAAAAACAGAAATATCTTATTTACGTAAGTATTCAGACCCTTTCCTATGAGACTCGAAACTGAGCTTAGGTAAATCCTGTTTCCATTGATCATCCTTGAGATGTTTCTACAACTTCATTGGAGCACACCTGTGGTAAATTCTATTGATTGGACATGATTTGGAAAGACACACACCTGTCTATATAACAGCTGACAGTGCATGTCAGAGCAAAAACCAAGCCATGAGGTCCAAGGAATTGTTTGTAGAGTTCCGATACAGGATTGTGTCGAGGCACAGATCGGGGGAAGGGTACCAAAACAATTCTGCAGCATTGAAGGTCCCCAAAAACACAGTGGCTTCATTCTTAAATGGAAGAAGTTTGGAACCACCAAGACTCTTCCTAGAGCTGGCCGCCCAGCCAAACTGAGCAATCGGAGGAGAAGGGCCTTGGTCAGGGATGTGACCAAGAACCCGATGGTCACTCTGAGGAGCTCTAGAGTTCCTCCGTGGAGATGGGAGAACCTTCCAGAAGGACAACCATCTCTGCAGCACTCCACAAATCAGGCCTTTATGGTAGAGTGGCCAGACGAAAGCCACTCCACAGTAAAAGGCACATGACAGCCCGCTTGGAGTTTTCCAAAAGGCACCTAAAGGACTCTCAGACCATGAGAAACAAGATTCTCTGGTCTGATGAAACCAATATTGAGCTCTTTGGCCTGAATGCCAAGCGTCACATCTGGAGGAAACCTGGCACCATCCCTACGGTGAAGCATGGTGGTGGCAGCATCATGCTGTGGGGGAGTTTTTCAGGGGCAGGGACTGGGAGACGAGTCAGGATTGAGGGAAAGATTAACAGAGCAAAGTACAGAGAGATCCTTGATGATAACCTGCTCCAGAGCGCTCAAGACCTCAGACCGGGGCGAAGGTTCACCTTCCAACAGGAGAACGACCCTAAGCACACAGCCAAGACAATGCAGGAGTGGCTTTGGGACAAGTCTCTGAATGTTCTTGAGTGGCCCAGCCAGAGCCCGGACTTTAACCCAATCTCTGGAGAGACCTGAAAATAGCTGTGCAGCGACGCTCCCCATCTAACCTGGCAGAGTTTGAGGGGATCTGCAGAGAAGAATGGGAGAAACTCCCCATATACAAGTGTACCAAGCTTTTAGCGTCATACCCAAGAAGACTCAAGGCTGTAATTGCTGCCAAAGGTGCTTCAACAAAGTACTGAGTAAACGGTCTGAATACTTATGTAAATTTGATATTTCCGTTTTTTTATTTTTAATACATTTGCAAAAGCCCGGTCTAAGATATCCATGTCAGGTACTAAGGGAAGTGATCAGAAGTTCTGTAAATATATTTTAGCATTTGATCATTGCTGTTCTGCTATAGATACGTTTCAAGACAGATCCAAAAATTGCTTGATTGAGAAAAACTGTAATCTGCAATGTATTATTTTACGGTTGCTCTGATTTTGCTCTGTGCATCTGAACAAGTTGTGTTGTTTTGTTGTTGTTTATTTTGCTTTTGCACGTTGCTGTTGGTGTTGCTTTTGTTGCCTACACAATGATCCTCTTTGTGGACAATTAAGTCCATCTATTATTCAATGTGTGCCACCCACTACAGCAAAATGGAATGCTGCGAGTGGGTATGTGCTTCTGGAAGTCAAGGGTTACTGTATATTTTGATTTGAATATCAGATCCTGAGGGCATAACTCTCTCATAGAGTTTGCCGCAGGTGAGATCAACAAGGTATGCAAACAAGTCAGATACATTTGAAGTGAGTCACACGAATGTAAATAGGGCACAAATACTGATGTATCTTCTCATGCTGCGTGGAAATGCACCCTTGTTACTACACTATGTTCCATAGTTTTCACACTACAGATACTAGTTTATTCAGGAATGAGAGTAATTTAAGTGCAGGTCAAACAGCTCTGTCAGGTGTGAGAGAAGAGACTGTGCACTAAAAAAGTATTCCAGGAAGTGGATTGCCAAGTTAGGTTGTTGATTCAGTTCAAATATTTTAGGTAAAATTGAAAGGTACGCTGCTGTCTCCGCTGTCGGGTGAAGCTCCCTGTGTAAGGTTACTAGGAAGACCTGCATTAGTGATGGAGACCTGGGCATCTCACCACTTCCCATAACTCCCTCTGAAACCAGTGTGGCCGAAGAGACCTGGGAGCCAAAGAGCTGAAGCTGAAGCAGAATGGGAAAGAGCCTACTATTGAGTTGTGGATGTAGAAAAGTAATCAGGAAGCTACAGGCCTTCAGTGTCTGCATACTGTACATGTGCTGTCCCTGAACAAACAAACCACTGAGGCACACTGCTTAACATTCACCAATTAAGTGCTTCAGTCTCGCATGACCAGGTAAGGACTTGGTATATCACAGAAAATCTGATTGATTTAATATCACAGATTTATTCCATGAAAGAAAATATCTATATTTTAGAGATCCACACTTTAGCTGACTAAGATGGTGAGTGAAGGTATTTGGTGGCAACTAAAGCAACCCATTACTGTTCATCTTCTGTAATATGAAGAAAAATATGCTGCATAAAGTCTTTGACTATCATAAATTCCAAAGCAGCTATCTACAAAGTATGCCAACTAATACATTACATTTAACTCATGGGGAAATGTTGTGTCCTTGTCAATGTCATGATGGCCATTTTAGTGATGGAGATGATCACTTTTCCAGCCATTGGAAATAGCATTGGTGGACCAAATCTGTGGAATGAGCCCAACTTTAATCAAGCACACACCCCTAAAAAAAAACAAGAAGAGAAATGACTTGGCATAAGCAGTGCTGCTGACTAGTAGAGATTTCAAAGAGTGTGGCATCACATTACCTCTCATTCATTTAGGTTTTGTAGCTTGCTTAATATGTTATTGACTGCATTAGTGTAAAGATGAATGTGTTGTTAAATTATGTTGGCTCATGGCGCCGTCCATCCATGTTTAAATATCTGCCCTGTCAGCTTCTCTTAGGATTATAAAGCATACAATTTACTGCAAGGGCATGTGCGGATCTATAAACTGAGCTGGGCCATCACGAAGCAAACAAAGTGTGCTGCAAAAAACTGATGTCTGATCAATTGATACAATGAGTCAAAGTGTACCCCCAAGACTGAGAATACAGTATGTGCTTCACATTAGTGATTAGGGAAGATACCCCAGTTAAAATTGTGTACTGCAGTGGAAAGGCATTGTATGTAACCAAAATGTCACTCATAATTTCACATTATGTGTGGCTAACAATCAAGTTAGAATATTGTACGGTTAATGTAATCCATTGTGTTCAATGACACTCCATATGTAGAAAACCATAGAGGAAATCCTTGCAAATAAAAATATAAGACATTTGGGAGGCAGCAAGATAATGATTATTTTACGATGCACAGGAGAGCAGAAACAACTTTCTGACAGTTTCATCATACATTACTTCACAGCAGTTCTCTCCAAATTGACATTGTTGGCTTTGATCAAAGCCCAAACAGAGCTATGGCAGTCTGAAAGGGGTGTTTCAAATGATTTCTGTGACAGAGAGCGTATCTTCAAAACACTGCCAGTGCCTTCAAGGAAGATACAGTCTAAGTGTGTGTGTGAGTATGTGTGTGGAGGGGGAGGAAGCATATGTGTGTCTGTCTACTGTAACTTGAATATTTGTAATGCATTGCACTCTAAGTAATATAAGAAAAGACACTTCTGGAAAATGTAATTACATTATTTTTCAGATGAGTTAGCACATATATTTCTATTTCACATCCCATATAAGTAGTATCTAGCATAATACATGAAAACAAGTGACATGATACATGTTGTGATGCCTATTGTGTTTTCTATTTGATTAATCACATAGTGGCTTTGTTTCCATTGACCATAGGGCATGACTGATTGGTGGCAGACATTCCCTGTCACCCTAGAGAGTAGGTGTTTCTGTGTCACATCCCCTCTGAGGGTCCTGTTGAGCTTGTTAAGGGAGAAAACTCATTTTGTTTATAGCCACTTAGACTGTTTGGCCTGACAGGCTTCTATGGGAGATTTGCTCCCTCTGGCACACATTACTGCTCTCTCTATTTTTCTCTCTATAAAGTGAACTAAATATGAATGCAACATGTAAAGTGTTTCATGTGCTGAAATTAAAGAACCCAGAAATTTTCCAGACGCACAAAAAACATATTTATCTCAAGTTTTGTGCACAGTCCTTGTGCTGGTTACAATAAAAGGCCACTCTAAAATGTGCAGTTTTGTCGCACAACATAATGCTATGAATGTCTAAAGTTTTGAGGGAGTGCGCAATTGGCATCCTGACTGCGGGAATATCCACCAGAGCTGTTGACAAATAATTTAATGTTAATTTCTCTACCAATGTCGTTTTTGTCACGCCCTGGCTCTGGGGACTCTTGTATGTTGAGCCAGGGTGTTAGTTTCTTTGTGTAGTGTCTATGTTTTGTGTTCTATGTTCAGTTTCTAGTTCATGTGTTTTCTAGGTTGGCCGGGGTGGTTCTCAATCAGAGGCAACGAGAATCAGCTGTTGCTTGTTGTCTCTGATTGGGACCATACTTAGGCAGCCTGTTGTGCACTTGTGTTTTGTGGGATCTTGTTCCGTGTAGGTTTGTGTGTGTTATCCGAGGACTTCACGTTTCGTTTTGTTGTTTTGTATATTTGTTTAAGTACACTATTAAAAAGATGTACGCATATCACGCTGCGCCTTGGTCCACTTATTATGACGATCGTGACAGTTTTAGAGAATTTGGCAGTATGCCCAACCTACCTCACAACTGCAGACCACGTGTAACCACGGCAGCCCAGGACCTCCACATCCGGCTTCTTCACCTGCGGGATCGTCTGAGTCCGACCACCCGGACAGCTGATGAAACTGTGGGAATGCACAACCAACAAACTGTCAGCAACTGTCTCAGGGAAGATAATCTGCGTGCTCTTCGTCCTCACCAGGGTCTTGACCTTATTTCAATTTGGCTTCATAACTGACTTCAGCGGGCAAATGCTCACCTTCAATGGCCACTGGCATGATGGAGAAGTGTGCTCTTCACAGATGACTCCCAGTTTCAACTGTAATGGGCAGATGGAAGACAGCGTATGGCGTTGTGTGGGCGAGTGGTTTGCTGAGGTCAACGTTGTGAACAGAGTGTAACATGGTGGCGGTTGGGTAATGGTATGGGTAGGCATAAGCTACGGACATCAAACACAATTGCGTTTTATCGATGACAATTTGAATGCAGAGAGATACCGTGACGAGACCCTGAGGCCCATTTCCGTGCCATTCATCAGCCGCCATCACCTCATGTTTCAGCATGATAATACACGGCCCCATGTCGTAAGGATCTGTACACAATTCCTGGAAGTTGAAAATGTCCCAGTTCTTCCATGGCCTGCATACTAACAAGACATGTCAACCATTGAGCATGTTTGGGATGCTCTGTATCGATGTGTAGGACAGCGTGTTCCAGTTCCCGCTAATATCCAGCAACTTCGCACAGCCATTAAAGGGGAGTGGGACAACATTCCACAGGCCACAGTCAACAGCCTGATCAACTCTATGCGAAGGAGATGTGTCGTGCTGCGTGAGGCAAATGGTGGTCACACCAGATACTGATTGGTTTTCTGATCCACACCCCTACCTTATATGTTAAGGTGTCTGTGACTAACAGATGCATATTTGTATTCCCAGTCATGTGAAATCCATAGATTAGGGCCTAATGAATTTATGTCAATTTACTGATTTCCTTATATGAACTGTAACTCAGTAAAATCTTTGAAATTGTTGCATGTTGCATTTATATTTCAAAAGAAATGAAGACATACAGCAAGGATTAAATCACAATATCTGCTACTTGAAATGTATCGCATATAAGACATTATTGTGTTGAGATTGTAGGCTCTCTTGAAAATTAGCAAGAAATAGCATCTAAAATTGACAAAGGTGAAAGTGCCCTGACACGTTCACTGCTTCTGAGGACACCCTTTCCTTTGTCTATTTGTGAAGTCACCATAACTGGGAACCACTTCAAGCAAGGCCCTACACTCCCAGATGGGATAACTTGAGTGGGATCTCTATTTGAAGTTGCAAACTGAAGCGTCTAAACACAGCAGACTCCGAGCTATCTGCTTTTTGATCATGCACACCTGATGTGAATTTCATTTGTGCCACTCAAAGAGCAGAGGGCCTGCTTGTCCCTTCACTCCCCCACCCATGCAAGCTATCAATGCTATCCCCTCACAGGATGTGGCTCCAGCCTCAGCAAACTGTCATCCCACGATGTGCATGCTGATCTGGTGGGGCGAAGGCTTCAGATTCCTGGTGTTACACAAACGCTGCCATTTAAAATGAAAGAAACATGAAAGGCTTTTTGATGTTCAAGAGGTTCACCATGCTCTGAACAACAACATGAGCATGAGCAACAAGGAAGTTATTTTGAGGACAGCTACAAATACTGGGTGGGGGGGGGGTCTCAAAAGGAAAGAGGAGCAAGGACAACCTCAAAGGGAACACAGTTTCAAAACTATGACCGTTTTGTCTTGTAGATAATGATGCTGTAGTTTAAGGTCAAATAAAAAAATTGACAATCTGCATTATTTTAGATAAAACTGAGATAGCATAGGCAGGAATGTGGATCATTGTTGTTTGTAGGGACAGTCAGATGAGCTCAATGGGAGAAGGGCATACGAATGGAAGAAACTGTCATGTCTCTTCCTCTCATGTGTTCTTCCCTATAATGGAGACTACTGGACAAATTTCGGCCCAGGAAATACAGATAGGTTTCTGTGTGTGCGTAGCATGGTGTCTGCCCCAGCATCTCAGGAGACCCGATTAGGTGCCTTGATCTTTCCTATGGCAAGAACAAGACCTCAATCTCTCACTATCTCCACTTTAATCAAATCCCAACTTTTTTTCTCCTGCCACAAAACTGTCACTGGCAGAAAATAAGCTATTTCTCATCAAAGAGTGGGGTTCAATTGATTTCCAGGCTGGGGGAAATTGTATTCATAAAGTTGAAAAAATAAAAGTCCACCTGCATCCCACATCAGGCAAATTACTTCTGACTTTTAATTTATTTCTGCAGGAAATGGAAGGCTACATCCTAACCACAGTCAATAGGAGGACTGGAGAGAAGAGGTGTAATCAGGCGGCTCATCAACTCCAAGGCCTCCATCCTGTCAGTTTTAATTGGTACTCAGACCACACAATCTGCTCCCCCAGATACACTCACGCCACTCCCCAAACCCAGCGCCTGGACCTGCTCCTCAACATGTCCTTCCTAATGAAAACTGAACATTTCCCCACATTTCACTGCTGCAAACCAATCATGGCCAGTGGGACAACCATATTTATATGTAATGGTGAGGAGAATTGGGACAGTGAAATTGTTATATTATTTGTTATATTTCATCCATGACCTTCAGAGTCAATTATTAAAGTAGAATTGTGGGTTATTTTATCGATTGACTAAATCATATCTTCTGTCAAATACGATGGCAGTATTTCTGAGTGTTTTATTTGTATTTATAAACTGGGTGGTTGGAGCCCTGAATACCATGGGTATGACAAAACATAAATTTTTACTGTTCTAATTACATTGGTAACCAGTTTATAATAGCAATAAGGCACCTTGGGGGTTTGTGGCATATTGGCAATTTACCATGGCTAAGGGCTGTATCCAGGCACTCCGCGTTGCGTCGCGCTTAAGAACAGCCCTTATCCGTGGTATATTGGCAAATAACGACACACCCTCATGCCTTAATGATTAAATATAGGCCTAAGTACTGCATACATACATACACTTATTAGTCATATCAACTTCATGAGCATCTTCTCCAGCAATGAAAATCTAGAAGTGGCTATCAACTTGAAACACATCACCTTTAAAAAAAAAACAGTATATATACAGTACCAGTCAAAAGTTTGGACACACCTTCTCATTCAAGGGTTTTTCATTATTTTTACTATTTTCTACATTGTAGAATAATAGTGAAGACATCAACACTATGAAATAGCACATATGGAATCATGTAATAACCAAAAAAGTGTTAAACAAATCAAAATATATTTTATATTTGAGATTCCTCAAAGTAGCCACCCTTTTCCTTGATGACGGCTTTGCACACTCTTGGCATTCTCTCAACCAGCTTCACCTGGAATGCTTTTCCAACAGTCTTGAAGGAGTTCCCAAATATGATGAGCACTTGTCGGCTGCTTTACCTTCACTCTGGGGTCCAACTAATCCCAAACCATCTCAATTCAAATCAAATCAAATGTTATTCGTCACATACACGTGTTTAGCAGATGTTATAGCGGGTGTAGCGAAATGCTTGTGCGTCTAGCTCTGACAGTGCAGTAATATCTAACAAATATATCTAACAATTTCACAACATATACCCAATACACACAAAACTAGTAAGGAATGGAATTACTATGGAATTTAAGAATATATACATATATGGACAAGCAATGACAGAGCAGCATGGACTAAGATACAGTAAAATGTTATAGAATAGAATACAGTATATACATATGAGATGAGTAGTGCAAGATATGTAAACATTATTAAAGTGGCCAGTGATTTCAATAGGCAGCAGCAGCCTCTAATGTGCTCGTGATGGCTATTTAACAGTCTGATGGCCTTGAGATAGAAGCTGTTTTTCGTTCTCTCGGTCCCAGCTTTTTAATTTTTTTTATTTATTTCACCGTTATTTAACCTGGTAGGCCAGTTGAGAACAAGTTCAACTGCGACCTGGCCAAGATAAAGCCAAGCGGTGAGATAAAAACAACAACACAGAGTTACACATGGGATAAACAAAAACATTCAGTCAATAACACAATAGAAAATCTATATACATTGTGTGCAAATGTAGTAAGTTATGGAGGTAAGGCAATAAATAGGTCATAGTGCAAAATAATTACAATTTAGTATTAACACTGGAGTGATAGATGTGCAGAAGATGATGTGCAAATAGAGATACTGTGGTGCAAATGAGCAAAATAAATAACAATATGGGGATGAGGTAGTTGGGTGGGCTAATTACAGATGGGCTGTGTACAGGTGCAGTGATCGGTAAGCTGTACTGACCTCGACTTCTGGATGATAGCAGGGTGAACAGGCAGTGGCTCGGGTGGTTGATGTCCTTGATGATTTTTTTGGACTTCCTGTGACATCGGGTGCTGTATGTGTCTTGGAGAGCGGGTAGTTTGCCCCTGGTAATGCGTTCGGCAGACCGCACCACCCTCTGGAGAGCCCTGCGGTTGCAGGCGGTGCAGTTGCCGTACCAGGCGGTGATACAGCCCGACAGGATGCTCTCAATTGTGCATCTGTAAAAGCTTGTGAGGGTTTTAGGTGCCAAGACACATTTCTTCAGCCTCCTGAGGTTGAAGAGGCTTTGTTGCGCCTTCTTCACCACATTGTCTGCGTGGGTGGACCATTTCAGTTTGACGGTGATGTGTACGCCAAGGAACTTGAAGCTTTCCACCTTCTCCACTGCGGTCCCGTCGATGTGGATAGGGGGATGTACCCTCTGCTGTTTCCTGAAGTCCACGATCATCTCCTTTGTTTTGTTGACGTTGAGTGAGAGGTTATTTTCCTGGCACCACACTCCCAGAGCCCTCACCTCCTCCCTGTAGGCGGTCTCATCATTGATGGTAATCAAGCCTACTACTGTTGTGTCGTCTGCAAATTTGATGATTGAGTTGGCGTGCTTGGCCATGCAGTCATGGGTGAACAGGGAGTACAGGAGGTGGCTGAGCACGCACCCTTGTGGGGCCCCAGTGTTGAGGATCAGCAAAGTGGAGATGTTGTTTCCTTCCTTCACCATCTGGGGGTGGCCCGTCAGGAAGTCCAGGACCCAGTTGCACAGGGCGGGGTTCAGACTCAGGGCCTCAAGCTTAATGATGAGCGTGGAGGGTACTATGGTGTTGAATGCTGAGCTATAGTGAATTAACAACATTCTTACATAGGTATTCCTCTTGTCCAGATGGGATAGGGCAGTGTGCAGTGTGATGGTGATTGCATCATCTGTGGATCTATTGGGGCGGTAAGCAAATTGAAGTGGGTCTAGGGTGACAGGTAAGTTAGAGGGGTTGAGGTTGGGTGATTGTGGAGGCCAGGTAATCTGATGTAGCACTCCATCACTCTCCTTCTTGGTCAAACAGCCCTTACAAGGCCTGGAGGTGTGTTGGGTCATTGTCCTGTTGAAAAACAAATGATAGTCCCACTAAGCGCAAACCAGATGGGATGGCGTATCGCTGCAGAATGCTGTGGTAGCCATGCTGGTAAAGTGTGCCTAGAATTCTAAATAAATCACTGACAGTGTCACTAGCAAAGCACCCCTACACCATCAAACCTCCTCCTCCATGCTTCAGGGTGGGAAACACATGCAGAGATCATCCGTTCACCTACTCTGTGGTTGTTACAAAAAAAATCAAAATTGGACTCATAAGACCAAAGGACAGATTTCCACCGGTCTAATGTCCATTGCTCGTGTTTCTTGGCCCAAGCAAGTCTCTTCTTAATTTTGGTGTCCTTTAGAAGTGGTTTCTTTGCAGCAATTCGACCATGAAGGCCTGATTCATGCAGCCTCCTCTGAACAGTTGATGTTGAGATGTGTCTGTTACTTGAACTCTGTGAAAATGTATTTGGGCTGCAATTTCTGAGGCTTGTAACTCTAATGAACTTATCCTCTGCAGCACAGGTAATTCTGGGTCTTGCTTTCCTGTGGTGGTCCTCATGAGAGCCAGTTTCATCATAGCGCTTGATGGTTTTTGCGACTGCATGTGAAGAAACTTTCAAAGTTCTTGACATTTTCCAGATTGAATGACCTTCATGTCTTAAAGTAATGATGGACTGTCATTTCTCTTTGCTTATTTGAGCTGTTTTTGCTATAATATGGACTTGGTCTTTTACCAAATAGGGCTATCTTCTGTATACCACCCCTACCTTGTCACAACATAACTGATTGGCTCAAACACACTAAGAAGGAAATAAATTCCACAAATTAACTTTTATCAAGGCACACCTGTTCATTGAAATGCATTCGAGGTGACTACCTCATGAAGCTGGATGAGAGAATGCTAAGAGTGCGCAAAGCTGCCATCAAGGCAAAGGGTGGCTCTTTGAAGAATATCAAATATCAAATATATTTTGATTTGTTTAACACTTTTATGGTTACTATATGATTCCATGTGTGTTATTTCATAGTTTTGATGTCTTCACTATTATTCTACAATGTAGAAAATAGTAAAAATAAAGAAAAAACCCTGAAATGAGTAGATGTGTCCAAACATTTGGCAGGTACTGTATATGATAATAATAATAATAATAACAATAACAATAACAATAATGATAATAATAATAGAACAATTATAAGATCCTCTTTTCATTTCATTTGATAGAAAATTGGAATAACGCTTTTTTCTTAATAGCCACTGGGTGCAGAAAGTGAATGGAAATTTGGTGTATGGAATGTCTCTGGCTCACAGATCAGGTTTGATCTGAATGCATGTTGCTCTCCTCCTGTCTAATGAACACTTTGAGAGGAGATTAACTGACAATGAAAAACAAAAAAGTTTCTGGTCACTTTCATTCTGTCTCAGCTGTTTACATATTAGACATCCTCTCAATGTCTGCAAACAAAATCGTGAGCCAAGTCCATCCTCACATTGACAACATTGATTATGAAATTCTGATAAGATTAATAATTAATGTATTCACAGCACTAATTCACAAGGTCTAAGCATGGACCTATCTTTACATACATTTGAAGGTTGGGAAGTGGTTTTGGACTATTGGATCCCCATGATGCAACTCTAAAGAGTTTATAGGAGAGAGTTCCTATACCAGTTTGTCATTTCCCCTAATAAGAAAACCCTAATAGAAATAAAAACAGTCTTACTGAGATCTGTTGTTCTTGTCTTAATGGGATGGCAAAATAATAATTTGAGGCGAGTTCTCAACTGCATGTGAATTGAAAGTTATGGAAATAGTAGTAGTTCAATTTACTGTGAGTCTGTCAGGCTTGCTGTGACAAATCCCTGTTTGTTGAATACTTATAACATGACTATGTCTCACAAAACTCCCCTCAACTGTTGGATACTTGGCAGGAAGTATTGGAAAAAGCAGCCTGCATGACATGGGGGACAGGTGCTGCTTGCTTGCAGCAGTGCGGGGGATGGGCAGGAGCCAGTGAGTTTGACATGGGAGGGAGAGAGAGAGTAGCCATACTGACTCGCGCTAGTTAGACAAAATTGTAGATGCCTTAGGTTATCTATCATCCCATCTAGTAGTGACTGTCTTGACTGCATCAAATCGATGTAATGGAGCTAGTTATGATAGCAAGCTATGTTAGCCAGCTAGATAGCTAGCTACCTAGGCTAATTGAAGCTATTTTGCTGCGCTTCCCATCCTTGTCTATGACAACTCCATTCAGATTAAACAACAGCCTACCTGATGGTTGCTTGTTGTAGCCTACTTCTTCTCATTTAACTAACTTAATTCTGTCATTTCAATTCCATTTTGCATTGATTAGAGATCTCCCATGTTGCTTGCTATACATGGAGCAACCAACCAACTAACCAACCAACCCCTACCAACCCCTAATCTTAAGGGTATTTACCTAAGTAGACAGTGCCACTTTGATTGGCCAACAATAGGTTACGGTGTAGGCTACGGTATGTATTTTTATGGGGCGCACATCATAAAAACTACATTAAAAAGTATGTTGTTTTATTGAAAATATAATTTAATTTAATTTAGACAAAGCCTTTTCATTGTTAAAATAGGCCTAAATGTTTATTTATTTTTTGAATACTCTCCAATACAAGTCCATTCGGATATTCAAATATTCTAATAACCGTGCCCATCCCTAATTAAGAGATATCTCAATAATAATTCTCAGGATAGTACATTGGTAGCCTCTGGAAGCAAAGTCTGCAAAATAAATGTTAATCGGGAGCTTCATGAAATGGGTTTCCATGGCCAAGCAGCTGCACACAAGCCTAAGATCACCATGCAAAATGCCAAGCTGGAGTGGTGTAGAGCTCGCCGCCATTGGACTCTGGAGCAGTGGAAACACGTTCTCTGGAGTGATGAATCACGCTTCAACATCTGGCAGTCCAACGGACAAATCTGGGTTTGGCGGATGCCAGGAGAACGCTACCTTCCCCAATGCATAGTGCCAACTGTAAAGTTTAGTGGAGGAGAAATAATGGTCAACATATAATGACAAAAGAAAAGCTGCATGCAACTAATTATAGACAAGTTGACTAACAAATAGCCTACCATAATGTTGGAAATTATTAACAAAACATATCTAAATAAGGCAAAACAAATCCTGCACCCCCTTTCAAATAACTTTTACACTGTCCTTGACTGTAGCCTATAGCACATTTTCTATATTAGCGGGTTAGGATTGGGTGCAGGCCTCAGATTTCCACTTTATCACATATAGAAGGGTGGTTGCGGATGGGTTATTAGCAATTGCGGGAGGGTGCGGGTGAACAAACAGCTGACCCGCGCACCACTAGAGCACGCCCACATTTATATCGACAGGGTTGAAGTGGAGCGGGTCAAGAGCTTCAAGTTCCTCTGTGTCCACATCACTCAGGATCTATCATAGTCCACACACACCAACACAGTCGTGAAGAGGGTAAGACAACGCCTCTTCCCCCTCAGGAGGCTGAAAATATTTGGCACGGAACCTCAGATCCTCAAAAAACTCTATAGCTGCACCATTGAGAGCATCTTCACTGGCTGCATCACCACTTGGTATGCAACTTCTTGGCATTCGACCGCAAGGAGCTAAAGAGGGTAGTGCGTACAGCCCACACAGTACATCAATGGGGCTGAGCTCCCTGCCATCCAGGACCTCTATACCATGGGGTGTCAACTGAAGGCCCTAACAATTGTCGAAGGCTCCAGCCACCCAAGTCATAGACTGTTCTTTCTGCTACCGCGCTGCAAGCAGTATATGCTTAACACCCCAGCCATCCTACAATCCAAACTAGATGCCCTCAATCTCACACAAATTATCAAGGAACCTACCAGGTACAACCCTATATCCGTAAACATGGGCACCCTCATAGATATCATCCTGACTAACTTACCCTCTAAATACACCCCCGCTGTCTTCAACCAGGATCTCAGAGATCACTGCTTTATTGCCTGCATCCGTAATGGGTCCGCGGTCAAACGACCACCCCTCATCACTGTCAAATGCTCCCTAAAACCCTTTAGCTAGCAGGCCTTCCTAATTGACCTGGCCCAGGTATCCTGAATGGATATCGATCTCATTCCGTCAGTAGAGGATGCCTGGTTGTTCTTTAAAAGTGCTTTGCTTAAATAAGCATGCCCCATTCAAAAAATTCAAAACTAAGAACAGAACCATACGATGATCTTAGCCTTAAGATGCTTTTGAGAAACCAGGCCCAGTCCATTTCTTATTTCCACAGTCTGTTTTACTAAGAGGGTAAGTATCTGAATCAGACGGGCATCTCAATACTGCATGTACTGTATCTCAAGACCTTGTTGTTGATACTATAGGAGAAGGTCATCCATTTGGCTGAGAGGCATCCCATAAACAACACCATAAAACGTGGATTGGTCTGAACTGAACAGTGTGATATAGAGGGATTTGAGAACTGTCCATGCTGTGAAATGACTTCTGCTCAGTGAGTGGACTCCCTAAGGTTTCTGCTAGTGCTCACATCATCAGAAGGCTTGATAATCTCCTGGTTATAGAGTTGGCTGTTTTAGCAGGTTGGTAATTCTTTGAGCTTCAGAGATCAAGGATTACAAGCCACTTCTGGCATATAGCCAGGTCCAAGGGGAAAAAGAGAAAACAAGTTATGTCTGCTTTGAGACCTACCAGACATATTTGCTCGTAAGCCATTCATTACTCATTGTCGTGAAATTGGTTCCTTTTTACTCATTGTTACATACATGACAGTGGAGGTATGCTGAGCTTCAATAATTGCCCCTATTATCCCAATTTATATTGGGTAAATCTGCACATATTTGGATGTCATCTGAAGGGAGAGAAGGGAGATCTTAAAACCAGAGGGTAACTCAATGAACTTGAGAAAGGCAATTTTCAGTGAGTAGTTGTAGGAAAAAGCTGCAGATGTTGTCACCCTTTTCAAAGTACAGTAAAGTCATCCACATAGAGAGAGGGGGAAAAGGTGGGATGGTATAACATATCATCAAAGGTTTTGCTTATACTTTTGAATCAAAAACTTTTGAGAACTTTATTTTTATTTGTATAAAGTATTTTGTTGAAGAGTCAGATGTTTTCTCCACAGTGCCACAGTCTTGCAGTGATTATGGATTTTATTTGAGGCTAATAGCTAGTTGGTTGTCATAAAACCATGGATTGTCTTGGATTGGCTAGTCTCCCATGCATAACAGCTTTGATATTGAGATCAATTTAATCCCCCAGTGGATTTATTCCTATCTTTTTACCTGGTGCAGCACTGGTACACCTGCCAGCAACTAACATACTAACTGACATTGAACTTGGCCAAATGCGGTTGCTTTTATTGTGTATTTTACTAGTACCCTCAACAAGCCTTCATGTGTTTTCAGACTGCTGTCTTCACCATTGTCTAAAAGTGACCAGGTTAATTGTCCCTTTCCCCTTCATACATCAGTCCTGGGGAGATCATTTTTTATAGTATGAGGTGATGTGAACCTTTTGACTTCAATTTCCTCGCCGTTTCAGAGTTAAATTAGAGGGATGCTTCAAAGCTTGCCACAGCTCTCTGGCCTCTGCAAGGATAGCTAGGTTACAAGTTAAAGAGAGGGAGGTACAGCCACTATGGACCTTCACTGTGCCTTTCCCTCTCACATCGCTAGACGATGATGAGTCTCTGGAATACGTATTGCTAGATGATGAGTCTCTGAAATGTTCACACACTTTACTCCAGGTCAGACAGAATTATTCTTTGCACCACAATGTTTTAATGGATAACAGCTTCTTCTCTTGAGGGTCTCATTAACATTACCACCTTAAGGGACAGTTTGATGTTTTTGAAACCAAAGATGTTGTCATAAATGTAAACAGCCACTGGCTAATTAAAGCCAATGTAGACCATACCACAGGTACAGGTGATAATGGAAATTATATGAGTAAAGTTACCATTATGTGGGCAGCAGGTAGCCTAGCTGATTGAAATACCCGAGCCGACAAGGTGAAACATCTGTTGATGTGCCCTTGAGCAAGGCATTTATCCCTAATTTGCTCTAGGGGCACCGTACTACTATGGCTGACACTGTAAAACAACACATTAAACTGCAACTATCCGGTGTATGTGACAATAAAACATTTATTGCATGTGATTACAGGCAATATGACTGATGTCCTGTCATGTTATATCAATATTAAAGTTATGTTCATGACAACCTAATATAGGCATTACAATGTAACATTTGAAAAAGTGTTGTCCAAGTTTGTTTTCTAATCGCATATTACTGGTCAGCATCTACAAAGCAATAATGCAGGCTTCTGAGTGCACTGAGGCTGCACTAATGTATCAAACATTCATTGCAATTAGCACCTTCTCATTTGGGTAAGTAATGACACAGCTACTTTGATAAATGGCAATCACTCTTTTTTTGTGTGTGTATGTGAGTGTGTATGTGTGTGTGTACCTTAGGGTGAAATTTTGGTTAAAGTACAGGACTATATGACCTGTTGATTGTTTAAAGGAATCCCTCAAAACATGAATCAGGGTGCATGAGTGCAAAAGTACCACTCTTGCGCCTTCACAAATAGGGGAAGGTAGCATGCTACTTTGAGGTAGCCACCATGAAGAGCAAGCAGATGGTGAGCACAGATGTTCCTAGGTTGGGGAACAGTCTGCAGCCTGGCTCCTATTCCCCTGGGCCTAGTCCATTTCAGTGGGGAACTCACCACAAGGTGTTCAGGTTGGCAAGCACTATGGCTATGCTGGATCTGAAGCTAAAGGTTCACACCTCTCCTCTCTATGGTTCCTCTATGTGCCTTTCTCTCCCTCATTTGAAACTCATCTGAAGCTTGCTTGAGGAAATGTGTTTTCTAAATTACTGCGAAAGTAGAAAACATACACTAAGCTCTTCTTTAATTGGGCAACCATTAAAGTTTGATTCCCCATCAAAGCAAAGTGAATATATTCACCATGATTTTTTACTTACATATGATTTTATAATGTTGGCAGTTTTCATAATATTGAATTTTTATATTGCAATTTGCACCTCCTGAGGCACAAGTTAATTCATAAAATCACTTCAAGAGTGTGGATTATTATTCCTTAATCAAAGTACTTTAATTTCCAAATACATGTTATTGGCTGTTTTTATTGGTGTTTTTAAAGTGTTCCATGATAAAATAAAATAAAATCATCACTGGATGCTTTTACCATGTTCAGCCATAAATGTTAAAGCAATAGCAAACCTGATTTTAAATAATGTTTTAATAAATTATCTTAAATAGGTATGTTAGAGCTGGACTGGAATAAAATGATGCACAAATTGTGGTTCTCAAACACTGTTGTTGGCCATATTTCCGATGCAGCTATTATCCAGCTTTGAAAAATAAAACGAAAGTTGTGATTTATTTTAACCTTTAATTTCTTAGAAACATAGTTACATAATCATTAAGAATATAAGCACTCTTTCTATTTGTTGTTATATTTTTAAGGTACCCAACCATAAAATTGGAATATCATTCTACTATAACACTGTGGGGAAATGCTTCCAATAAATGAATCTGATGGCTGCAACTCAATTGTATATTTTGTAATTACAATAAAAGGTACTGGGAAAGAACCAAAACGTTTAAGGTGAATGGATTTTCCTTTTTTAATTTGATAACTCTTTCTTCCCTGTCAGTCCTTGTCAGTCAGAGCTGAGAGTTTGGAGGCATTTACCAGCCAAATCGATACATGGCTTACTGCATATTTTAAAGGAAATGAATTTAGCTCGTTCAAAGATGCCGATAAACAACATTAGAGCCGAGAGCTTTGACGCATCAGGAAAAACATGTTCATCTATCAAACTGTTTTTGGATATGTTTAAAAAAAGGTTTTGGTAAGCAACGTCAAACAATACCAAATGCAATTAAAACAAGGTTTTTGCTTTTTCAAAAAAAACATTGTTGAGTACATCCTGAAAAAATTTCAAGAATTGGCTGTTTGGTAAATGTATTGGAGACTTAAAGATGCTTACTGATTGTCCATTGATAACACTATTAAACTGTAGAGCAGTAGAGTGGGTAGCGAATTCTAAACGTTTAAACTCCATGATCAGGACATCCCATGATCCTTACTCACTTTAGTCTTTCATCAACTCACTTCAATAAATATTCAGCTATGCAAATAGGATACAAATGAGCATTTTGTACTGGGTGACATAACGTATATTTAGATATGCAAATAAATGATTAAAGCTAAACTAAAAAAAGTAGGAACACACAGAATGCCAAAAGGAGGTCATCATCAGAGGGCCCAAAGAAGATACATGCCTGAGTAGAGGGTGAGATAGAGGCAGGGCATGTGATCCTTCTGCGGTTTAGCATCTGGCCCGAGGTAGAGCAGCGCTGTTGTGCTTTTTGCATATGTATGTGAGTTATTGCTCCAGAGGGAGACACTATATATCCAAGGACCTGTGGATGGGTGACAATGAGGGCCCAGATTTCCTTCTTCTTTATCTGTGCCTGTCTCCCTCCTGATGTATCTCTCAGCACAACTTCAGATTGCCTCATCTATCATTGCCCTCAGATATGGAAATGTAGATCTCGACATGGGGCGTGTCACATTGTTATGAGTACAATCTGGGCGATCATGGGGGAGGTCCTCCATCGTAGACGGAGGGGAAACAGCATGAACATCTATTCATTCGATAATGTATTTTTTGACACTTTCTTTCACTCTTTCCTTAACTATTTGATGTAATGCATGTTGTCGAACCTAGATCAATAATGTATACAGTACCAATTTTACATCCTCTTGCACAACATTTTTATTTATTTCACCTTTATTTAACCAGGTAAGCCAGTTGAGAACAAGTTCTCATTTACAACTGCGACCTGGCCAAGATAAAGCAAAGCAGTGTGATAAAAACAACAACATAGAGTTACATATGGGGTAAAACAAAACATAAAGTCAAAAATACAACAGAAAATATATATACAGTGTGTGCAAATGTAGCAAGTTATGAAGGTAAGGCAATAAATAGGCCATAGTGCAAAATAATTACAATTAGTATTAACACTGGAATGATAGATGTGCAAGAGATGATGTGCAAATAGAGATACTGGGGTACAAATGAGCAAAATAAACAACAATATGGGGATGAGGTAGTTGGGTGGATGCTTAAAGTTAGTGAGGGAGATAAGCTTCAGAGATTTTTGCAATTCGTTCCAGTCATTGGCAGCAGAGAACTGGAAGGAATGGCGGCCAAAGGAGGTGTTGGCTTTGGGGATGACCAGTGAGATATACCTGCTGGAGCGCATACTACGGGTGGGTGTTGCTATGGTGACCAATGAGCTAAGATAAGGCGGGATTTTGCCTAGCAGTGATTTATAGATGGCCTGGAGCCAGTGGGTTTGGCGACGAATATGTAGTGAGGACCAGCCAACAAGAGCGTACAGGTCACAGTGGTGGGTAGTATATGGGGCTTTGGTGACAAAACGGATGGCACTGTGATAGACTACATCCAATTTGCTGAGTATAGTGTTGGAGGCTATTTTGTAAATGATATTGCTAAAGTCAAGGATCGGTAGGATAGTCAGTTTTACGAGGGCATTTTTGGCAGCATGAGTGAAGGAGGCTTTGTTGTGAAATAGGAAGCCAATTCTAGATTTCACTTTGGATTGGAGATGCTTAATGTGAGTCTGGAAGGAGTGTTTACAGTCTAACCAGACACCTAGGTATTTGTAGTTGTCCACATACTCTAGGTCAGACCCATCGAGAGTAGTGATTCTAGTCGGGTGGGCGGGTGCCAGCAGCGTTCGATTGAAGAGCATGCTTTTAGTTTTACTAGTGTTTAAGAGAAGTTGGAGGCTACTGAAGGAGTGTTGAATGGCATGGAAGCTCGTTTGGAGGTTTGTTAACACAGTGTCCAATGAAGGGTCAGATGTATACAAAATGATGTCGTCTGCGTAGAGTTGGATTTGAGAGTCACCAGCAGCAAGAGCGACATCATTGATATACACAGAGAAAAGAGTCGGCCCAAGAATTGAACCCTGTGGCACTCCCATAGAAACTGCCATAGGTCCAGACAACAGGCCCTCCGATTCGACACATTGAACTCTATCTGAGAAGTAGTTGGTGAACCAGGCGAGGCAGTCATTTGAGAAACCAAGGCTATTTAGTCTGCCAATAAGAATGTGGTGGTTGACAGAGTCTAAAGCCTTGGCCAGGTTGATGAAGACGGCTGCACAGTACTGTCTATTATCGATCGCGGTTATAATATCGTTTAGGACCTTGAGCGTGGCTGAGGTGCACCCATGAACAGCTCGGAAACCGGATTGCATAGCGGAGAAGGTACGGTGGGATTCAAAATGGTCGGTGATCTGTTTGTTAACTTGGCTTTCAAAAACTTTCGAAAGGCAGGGCAGGATGGATATAGGTCTGTAACAGTTTGGATCTAGAGTGTCACCCCCTTTGTAGAGTGGAATGACCGCGGCAGCTTTCCAATCTCTGGGGATCTCAGACGTTACGAAAGAGAGGTTGAACAGGCTAGTAATAGGGGTTGCGACAATTTCGGTGGTTGTTTTAGAAAGAAAGGGTCCAGATTGTCTAGCCCAGATTACTTGTAGTGGCCCAGATTTTGCAGCTCTTTCAGAACATCAGCTGTCTGAATTTGTGTGAAGGAGAAGCGGGGGGATGCTAATGCAGTACGCCAAAGGATGTTTTTGTGCTGGTCAAGGGCAGTGAAGTCTGAGGAGAACCAGGGGCTATATCTGTTCTTAGTTCTGTATTTTTTGAATTGGGCATGTTTATTTAAGATTGAGAAATTACTTTTAAAGAACAACCAGGCATCCTCTACTGACGGAATGAGATCGGTATCCATCCAGGATACCTGGGCCAGGTCAATTAGGAAGGCCTGCTCGCTAAAGTGTTTTAGGGAGCGTTTGACAGTGATGAGGGGTGGTCGTTTGACCGCGGACCCATTACGGATGCAGGCAATAAGGCTGTGATCGCTGAGATCCTGGTTGAAGACAGCGGAGGTGTATTTAGAGGGTAAGTCAGTCAGGATGATATCTATGAGGGTGCCCATGTTTACGGATTTAGGGTTGTACCTGGTAGGTTTGTTGATAATTTGTGTGAGATTGAGGGCATCTAGTTTGGATTGTAGGATGGCCGGGGTGTTAAGCATATCCCAATTTAGGTCACCAAGCAGTACGAACTTTGAGGATAAATGGGGGGCAATCAATTCATATATGGTGTCCAGGGCACAGCTGGGGGCTGAGGGGGGTCTGTAGCAAGTGGCAACAGTGAGAGACATTTCTGGAAAGGTGGATTTTTAGAAGTAGAAGCTCAAACTGTTTGGGTACAGACCTGGATAGTATGATAGAGCTCTGCAGGCTATCTCTACAGTAGATTGCAACTCCACCCCCTTTGGCAGTTCTATCTAGACGGAAAATGTTGTAGTTGGGGATGGACATTTCTGAATTTTTGGTGGCCTTCCTAAGCCAGGATTCAGACACTGCTAGAACATCAGGGTTGGCGGAGTGTGCTAACGCAGTGAATAACTCAAACTTAGGAAGGAGGCTTCTAATGTTAACGTGCAGAAAACCAAGGCTTCTACGGTTACAGAAGTCAACAAATGATAGCTCCTGGGGAGTAGGAGTGATACTGGGGGCTGAAGGGCCAGGGTTAGCCTCTACATCACCAGAGGAACAGAGGAGGACTAGAATAAGGATATGGCTAAAGGCTTTATGAACTGGTCTTCTAGAGTGTTGGGTACAGAGAATAAAGAGGGCAGATTTCCGGGCGTTGTAGAATAGATTCAGGGCATTCTGTACAGACAAGGATATGGAAGGTTATGAGTACAGTGGAGGTAAACCTAAACGTTGGGTAACAATGAAAGAGATAGCATCACTGGAGGCTACGATTGAGCCGGTCTTGGCGTGTATGGGGGGTGGAACAAAGGAACTATTTGAGGCAGTTTGAGAGGGACTTGGGGTTCTACAGTGAAATTGTATAATAAGAACTAACTGGAACAGCAATAGGCAAGGCATATTGACATGAGAGAGAGGCATAAAGCAATCACAGGTGTTATTAGAGAGAGCTAAGACAGCAACTGTTAATGGCGATAAAGTTTGGGCTGAGGCTAAACAGATAAACAGGACAGGGTACCGTGTAAAGGAACAGTCCAGCAGGCTTCCGCTGTGCAGCTGAGTGATCATAAGGTCCTGTGAACAGCAATATGTGAGTCCGAGAGCAGTTTGAATTGGTGCTACAGCACAGCGAGCAGGAAGCACGGCTGTTGTTAGCATGTGCTAGCGGGCCGGGGCTAGCAGATGGATCTTCGTGGTCGTCGCAACAGGAAGCCTGTTGAAACCACAGACGATTACGTCGGCAGACCAGTCGTGATGGATCGGCAGGGCTCCGTGTCGACTCTAGGAGGTCCCGTCCGGTTGACAGAGAGGTAGATAGCCGGGAGATGTACCTGACTCAAGGCTAGCTCAAGATTGATTAGCCAACAACAACGTCTATTTGGTTGCAGCTAGCTAGTTGCGATTATCCAGTGTTAAAGGTCCAGTGATTCAGTGATTCCGGCAGAAAATGAGATTGGTTCTGGGTCGATAACGCGCTGTACAGACAGTGCAGACTGGCCGATAATAGTCCAGGCTAGAGCTGGCTGGTAGGTAGTGCAGGCCATGGACAATGGTGAAAAACCACTAACGGTGGCTAATAGCGAGTAGCTAGTTAGCTGGCTGGCTGGCTACTCCCGTCCGGTAGACAGAGAGGTAGATAGCCGGGATATGGGCCTGCTCGAGGCTAGATCAAGGCTAACTGGTGCTTGCTTCGGGGGCAGTGGTGATTAGCCTACAGCAACATCCATTCGACATCCATTCTGTTGTGGCTAGCTAGTTGCGATCCGGTGTGAAGGTCCAGTGATTCAGTTATTCCGGCAGAAAATCCGATGTTCTGGGTAAAAACCGCTAACGGTGGCTAATAGCAAGTAGCTAGTTAGCTAGTTAGCTGGCTGGCTAGTTTCACCTGGAGATTCTAGATAAAGGTGAGTAAATAATAGAATCTGTTCCACATTGAGTGAGGCGGGTTGCAGGAAAGTATATTTAGAAGAAGGATGAAAAGTGTGACAGGGAAATATATACGTGAAATACAAAAAAATACAAAAAACTGGCTATTTACATGGACACACAAGAGAACACGACCGCACTGCTACGCCATCTTGGAATGATGTCTTTTCCATGATAGTAAACTTTTTCCTCAGTTTGTATAGTGAGAACTTAGTTTGTATAGTGGTAAACATATTTAAAGTCAATATTTGTATTCCAACTGTTGCTGGGAGCAGAATAGCTACAGTTGAAGTCAGAACTTTACATACACTTAGGTTGGAGTCATTAAAACTAGTTTTTCAACCACTCCACAAATGTCTTGTTAACAAACAATAGTTTTGGCAAGTCGGTTAGGACATCTACTTTGTGCATGACACAAGTAATTTTTCCAACAATTGTTTACAGACAGATTATTTCATTTATAATTCACTGTATCACAATTCCAGTGGGTCAGAAGTTTACATACACTAAGTTGACTGTGCCTTTAAACAGCTTGGACAATTCCAGAAAACGACGTCATGGCTTTAGAAGCTTCTGATAGGCTAATTGACATAATTTGATTTAATTGGAGGTGTACCTGTGGATGTATTTCAAGGCCTACCTTTAAACTCAGTGCCTCTTTGCTTGATATCATGGGAAAATCAAAAGAAATCAGCCAAGACCTCGGAAAAAACATTGTACACCTCCACAAGTGTTGTTCATCCTTGGGAGCAATTTCCAAATGCCTGAAGGTACCACGTTCATCTGTACAAACAATAGTACGCAAGTATAAACACCATGGGACCACGCAGCCGTGATACCGCTCAGGAAGAAGACGCGTTCTGTCTCCTAGAGATGAACGTAATTTGGTGCGAAAAATGCAAATCAATCCCAGAACAACAGCAAAGGACCTTGTGAAGATGCTGGAGGAAACAGGTACAAAAGTATCTATATCCACAGTAAAACAAGTCCTATATTGACATAAACTGAAAGGCCGCTCAGCAAGGAAGAAGCCCCTGCTCCAAAACTGCTATAAAAAAGCCAGACTACGGTTTGCAACTGCACATGGGGACAAAGATCATACTTTTTGGAGAAATGTCCTCTGGTCTGATGAAGCAAAAATAGAACTGTTTGGCCATAATGACCATCGTTATGTTTGGAGGAAAAAGGGGTTAGCTTGCAAGCCGAAGAACACCATCCCAACCGTCAAGCACGGGGGTGGCAGCATCATGCTGTGGGGGTGCTTTGCTGCAGGAGGGACTGGTGCACTTCACAAAATAGATTGCATCATGAGGAAGGAAAATGTATGTGGATATATTGAAGCAACATCTCAAGACATCAATCAGGAAGTTAAAGCTTGGTCGCAAATGGGTCTTCCAAATGGACAATGACCCCAAGCATACTTCCAAAGTTGTAGCAAAATGGCTTAAGGACAAAAACGTCAAGGTATTGGAGTGGCCATCACAAAGACCTGACCTCAATCCTATAGAAAATGTGTGGGCAGAACTGACAAAGCATGTGTGAATAAGGAGGCCTACAAACCTGACTCAGTTACACCTGCTCTGTCAGGAGGATTGGGCTAAAATTCACCCAACTTATTGTGAGAAGCTTGTGGATGGCTACCCGAAACGTTTGACCGAAGTTAAACAATTGAAAGGCAATGCTACCAAATACTAATTGAGTATATGTAAACTTCTGACCCATTGGGAATGTGATGAAAGAAATAAAAGCTAGTAATAGGGGTTGCGACAATTTCGGTGGCTAGTTTTAGAAAGAAAGGGTCCAGATTGTCTAGCCCAGATTACTTGTAGTGGCCCAGATTTTGCACCCCTTTCAGAATATCAGCTGTCTGAATTTGTGTGAAGGAGAAGCGGGGGGATGCTAATGCAGTACGCTAAAGGATGTTCTTGTGCTTGTCAAGGGCATTCAAGTCTGAGGAGAACCAGGGACTATATCTGTTCTTAGTTCTGTATTTTTTGAATGGGGCATGTTTATTTAAGATTGAGAAATTACTTTTAAAGAACAACCAGGCATCCTCTACTGACGGAATGAGATCGATATCCATCCAGGATACCTGGGCCAGGTCAATTAGGAAGGCCTGCTCGCTAAAGTGTTTTAAGGAGCGTTTGACAGTGATGAGGGGTGGTCGTTTGACCGCGGACCCGTTACGGATGCAGGCAATAAGGCTGTGATCGCTGAGATCCTGGTTGAAGACAGCGGAGGTGTATTTAGAGGGTAAGTCAGTCAGGATGATATTTATGAGGGTGCCCATGTTTACGGATTTAGGGTTGTACCTGGTAGGTTTTTGATAATTTGTGTGAGATTGAGGGCATCTAGTTTGGATTGTAGGATGGCCGGGGTGTTAAGCATATCCCAATTTAGGTCACCAAGCAGTACGAACTCTGAGGATAAATGGGGGGCAATCAATTCACATATGGTGTCCAGGGCACAGCTGGGGGCTGAGGGGGGTCTGTAGCAAGCGGAAACAGTGAGAGACTTATTTCTGGAAAGGTGGATTTATAGAAGTAGAAGCTCAAACTGTTTGGGTACAGACCTGGATAGTATGATAGTATGAAAAAGCGTGTGTGAATAAGGAGGCCTACAAACCTGACTCAGTTACACCAGCTCTGTCAGGAGGATTGGGCTAAAATTCACCTAACTTATTGTGGGAAGCTTGTGGATGGCTACCCGAAACGTTTGACCGAAGTTAAACAATTGAAAGGCAATGCTACCAAATACTAATTGAGTGTATGTAAACTTCTGACCCACTGGGAATGTGATGAAAGAAATAAAAGCTGAAATAAATAATTATCTCTAATATTATTCTGACATTTCACATTCTTAAAATAAAATGGTGATTCTAACTAAGACAGGACATTTTTACTAGGATTAAATGTCAGGAATTGTGAAAAAAGTTTAAATGTATTTGGCTAAGGTGTATGTAATCTTCCGACTTCAACTGTATGTGACCACTATTGATTTATTACAACTAGTACGAATATCAAGAAAATGTCAATGATGCCAGTGCATATGGCCATGGCTGGCTGTAATCAACATCCTTGTGTTTCTCTGAAATGAAAAATGTTCCTAACTTGTCAACTCCCTTTCTTTCATTTGTTTATTGGCTCCCCTTAATAAACTCTGATTAATTAGATTAGACTTAATGAAAGAGTAACCACCTTGCATTACACAAGGTCATTCACTATCTATTCTCAAACTTGGAATACTATAGCGGGTTATCTCATGGCTGAACCTTGACCAGACCACAAAACACACCAGTGCCATGATAATGCAGAGCAGCGATGATCAGCATGGTAATGCATTGTTTTTAGCCAAATGACTATCTAGCTAACTACCAATGTCTTCAGCGTAGCTAGCTGTAGCGTGTGAGAGTGAGAACTGTGCGAGACGTGAACCAGGGTCGACAATTTCTCATGTAAACATCCATGGAAGGCCAACGCCTTGGACTTAACTTCATGTTTGACGTTAGCTGGGAGTATCCAACTTTACATTATACAAGCAAACAGACTTTTCAGAGGACCTTCCTGAACCTACGGACTCAGAGGAAGCTGCATGCTCGAATGGTGAAGCTACAACCTCAAAGCCCTGCACCCCCAGACACTCAAGAGTCCATCGACACAATCAATGCTCCTGCAACCCCTGAGCCCTGCACCCCCAGGCGCCAAAGGTCCATTCTTGGTTGGTAAACAGTTCAATTATCAATTGATTGTCATGTTCACTTGTTTAGCCTTAATCACACAATTTAGCTGTCTTCAACAGGGGTGGACAATCTCATCCACAGAGGGCTTTTGTAATGACAGGGTTATGATCCTAAACATTATTCAAGGAAACAGTATGGACATAGGAATTTATACATACTGTAAAACTGTCACACTGATTCAATTAATCATATTCTGACCCAAGACCTTTATTATTTGCATCACTGGTGTATCCGGTTGGTAGATCTGGTTGGCCCCACACTGGCCTTTGCTGGATACGATTTTATCAATATAATGAGAAAATACATGGTTGGAGAACAAAACTGCACTCACACTTGCTGCCCTCAGGTTTGCTGTGGAGTCTGTACCTTATCATTCCTTTACTGTACATCTCTTTACTTCTGCCTATATATTTTCCCAAGGAAGAGAAAACACATTGCGAGCACAACCAGCAAATACCTGAACTTCATGAGGGAGACCGAGGCCTCATACCTAGAGACACTTGAGTTCCAGCGTCAGCAGCAGGATCAGCACTTCAATCAGCTGTGTTAAGATGAGGCATCAGCCAGCACAGCAGACAGGAAAGCCAGGGTGGCTGAGATGGCCCAGACCACCTCGTTTAACAACAGCTTCAAAGCTTCATTTGGACAGTTTGTCCAAGCCATAAAAGGACGTCAGACATCAGCAGCAGACATGTCACTAGACTAAACTATAAAATACGTATTTTTTATTCACTTAAATTTGCACTACACCAAAAGCATTGTGAATGGGGCTTTCAATTACTGGTGTTCATTGAATTTAGCCTAGTGTTAAAATATGAAAATAATTTGGAGCAATAAACTTTGTAAACATGCTTACTTGTGCTGGTTATACATTTAGGAAATAAAGATTAGGTATACTATGATTCTGACACACTTTTATTAAACAACAATCAAACATTGGTCGAACATAGAAGATACAATTGTGTAGTAGGGTTTTCACAGGGGGTAAAAAACTAAACTAATAAAGAACATACGTCTTATGGTAAAATGAACATAAGGGAGTATATAGTAGTACCGTATTAATCATGTGATAGGAGGTACAGTAACCAAAAAAGGGAGAGAAACACTGAGCTAAGGGACCAGGCTCAGTCTGTCATGCCAGCAGTTATGTTGTTGTTCCAGGAAAAATAGATCTATTATTTATTTGCCTTGTGCTAATTTTCTCTTTATTTTGCCTACCTACACACCAGAGAGCACCAGCCTTCGTTATAGCAATAAATGGCAATATTTTCAGAATTTGTGGGTAGCTTCCACAGGGCAATGGCAATTCACTTTTGGAGAGGGACACAAAGGTGGAACACTGTATCTCCATAACAGGACTCAGCCTGTTGCAGAGGAACTGGAAAGTCTCTGCCGACATGTGGATTTATCGATCCATTGGGTGCCTGTAAATTGTGGAACACAGTGATCCCACCACTCAGTAGACTGGCACAGGGTCCAGACAGTGGGTGCTCTCCTGCGGCTCTGCAACATATGATAGATCTGAAACACATATACAGCATTGCAGACTGTTACTATAGGTTCATGATTTTGCAATGTAGCTTAGGGAAATAGTTTCTACCTCAGCACTCCTCACTGACAGAGTTCCTTAGAGCAATTAAGGGAGCTCCTGCGAGCAATCACAATTACCACACCAGATCAGTGTCACGCCCTGGCCTTGAGAGGCCTGTTGTCTTTAGTTGGTTTGGTGAGGATCTATGTTAGAATTTCTATGTTTAGGATCTAGATGTGTATTTCTAGGTTTGGCCGGGTGTGATTCCCAATCAGAGGCAGCTGTCGCTCGTTGTCTCTGATTGGGGATCATACTTAAGTAGCCTGTTTGCCTACCTTAGTTGTGGGATCTTGTTCCGTGTTTAGGCTTGTATGTGTATAGCCTGAGGACTTCACGTTACGTTATTTCTTGTTTTGTTTATGTTTATTGAGTTTAATAAACATGTTCGCATACCACGCTGCACCTTGGTCTGACCCGTCTCTCAACGATCGTGACAGAAGATCCCACCACAAAAGGACCAAGCAGCGTGGTCAGGAGGAGCAAACACCCGGGACACAGCGGGAGGCTACTTTGGAAGATGTCCTCCTCGGTTGGGGGAGAATCACTGAGGAGGAAGCCGTCATTTACGGTAAGGCAATGAAGGAGGAAGCCCGGGTAGGAGAGGATCAACCGCGACATTGACGACGCCGGCTGAAGAGGAAGCCCAAGAAGCAGCCCCAATAAAATTTTGAGGGGGGGCTCACGGGGTGGACGACGAGGCAGCAGGAGGCCGGGAAAGGGCTGACTAGAGAGGAGGTCCCCAAGACCTGCGGATCGAGAGAGAAGAGCCCCGACCACTGCACCCGGTGGGGTTCCAGTTGGAGTCCCTATGACCATGGGAACAGGAATGGGAACAGTTTTACACTGAGGAGTCGGAGGATGACGACGACAATGAGTTTCTGTTCCCTAACTCGTGGGGGCTCCCGGAGGAGTCCTCACGGGAGGAGGATTGGGCGCGGAGAGAGAAGGACTAGAACAGTCGTACATCTCCAACGCCAGTTCCCAGTCCGGCACGGCCCGTGCCTGCTCCTCACACCAAGCCAGTGGTGCATGTACCCCAGTCCGGCACGGCCTGTGCCTGCTCCTCACACCAAGCCAGTGGTGCGTGTTCCCAGTCCGGCACGGCCCGTGCCTACTCCTCACACCAAGCCAGTGGTGCGTGTTCCCAGTCCGGCACGGCCCGTTCCAGGACAGAAACATGCACCTAAAATGGAATCAGCAGGTACAGTCGGTCCGTCTGGATCTTTGGAGGAACGTATACAACGGCAGGTGAGCAGGATCCAGGCTCTCGGCAGCACAATGGAGCGCATGGTGAGTAGATTGGAACGATGGGAGAGAGGTGGCGTTTCTACACCTCCTCCAACCACACAACTCACCCGACCTCCAGCGACGGTCCCCTGCAGGGAGCACTTTAGCGTGTCGGTGCCCAGTCTGGGGCCAGCAACCAGCCCAACTACACGGTTGGAAACCACCTCTGCGTTGGTGCCCAGGGTGGGTACGACGTACAGTCCCGTTTTGGAGCAGGAGCTACTGAACGTGTCGGTGCCCAGTCTGGGGCCGACAACCAGTCCTACGACAGGGCCGGAATTTTCCTCTGCGTCGGTGCCCAGGCTGGGCACGGCGTTTAGACCTGCTCCAGAGATGGGGATGGATACGGTCCGGAAGTTTGCTCCACTCCGGAGCCAGAGCAGTCCGCTCCACCGGGATCCTGCTCCGGTCAGCGTCTCCACTCCGGAGCCAGAGCAGTCCGCTCCACCGGTGCCCAGTCCAGCTCCGGTCAGTGGATCCACGCCGGAGCCAGAGCAGTCCGCTCCACCAGTGCCTGATCCAGCTCCAGTCAGCGGCTCCATTCCGGAGTCAGAGCATTCCGCTCCACCGGGGTCCAGTCCAGCTCCGGTCAGCGGATCCACTCCGGAGCCAGTGGTGCGTGTTCCCAGTCCGGCCCAGCCCGTTCCTGCTCCTCGCACCAGACCAGGATTGCCAATCCAGGCCTAGACATCAGCCCCTCTCCAGGTTCGGGGTCTCCCACACCAGGGTCCAGACAGGGCTTGGTGCATCGTGGGAGGAAGGAGAGGGGAAGCATCGCGCCAAGGTCCAGATCAGACCAGGGGCGCAACGGGGAGGCAGAGAGGAAGAGGTCGTCACGCCCGGAGCCGGATCCGCCTCCGAGGCTGAGAGCCCACCCGGACCCTCCCCTAATGAGTCAGGTTGGTGCGGCCGGAGTACGCACCTTTGGGGGGGGGGGGGGGTACTGTCATGCCCTGGCCTTGAGAGGCCTGTTGTCTTTAGTTGGTTTGGTCAGGGCATGAGGATCTATGTTAGAATTTCTATGTTTAGGATCTAGATTTCAAAGTTTGGCCGGGTGTGATTCCCAATCAGAGGCAGCTGTCGCTCGTTGTCTCTGATTGGGGATCATACTTAAGTAGCTTGTTTGCCTACCTTAGTTGTGGGATCTTGTTCTGTGTTTAGGCTTGTATGTGTATAGCCTGAGGACTTCACGTTACGTTGTTTCTTGTTTTGTTTATGTTTATTGAGTTTAATAAACATGTTCGCATACCACGCTGCACCTTGGTCTGACCCGTCTCTCAACGATTGTGACAATCAGACTGTCTGGACTCAGGTGATCAATAGAACGTGAGCTGGCCACTCCAGTCAATGGGACACATATCAACTCACCATAGCATAGAATAAAAATAAGTTGATGCTAGATAATGAACAATGCTGAAATAGCCGTTGAGCAAAACAAACTTCCAGAAGTAATCAAGGCACTCTCATGTAGTGATCAAGTAAAAGAATTTGGGAAAAAACATTCAAGACACAAAGATAAACAAATATACATGGAATAATGAGAATGCAATATCATAAAAGGAAAAGGAAAATGGTGTACACATGAACTCATATTACCAAACTTAAAAAAGAATGAATAACAAAAAGATCTCTTATAGAAAGGGAGAATAATCCATTTCCTCATTTAGACCTGACAAGACAGTGGCACTTAGTTTAAAGATCCAGAACGTTTTTTGCGTTGTCGGAGGCTTTTGAGACGAGAGTAATACCGTATTGCCACCGTATTGCAGAACTGCACCTTAGTGCAAACAACTGTAATAGCTGTCCTCATTCCAAATAAGTTTTGAACAATTCACAAAGACAGATACACAACTAGCTAAACAGATATACATACCGCTCTTGAGCGCTTCTTTCGACGCATAAGCTAGTTTTTCAACTGGCTGAAGCGATCCTCTCCTCGCATGATGATACGTTGTATATTTGAGCTGTCTCTTTTCAGCTGTCTCCTCTCATTTGCTGCCCACTTACAAACATTTTAAGGATGGCAGAAAAAAGCCTGACTAACTCCACCAGCACGTCTCCCTCCTCCATACTTAAAAGTTCCAGTAACCGACGATCGCAACAATGTCGCTGTCGAATTGCGTCATCGATCGGTGTCTTAAAATAGTCACTAGCAGTTTTTCCAGTGGTGGAAGAAGTAGCCAATTGTCATACTTGAGTAAAGGTTAAACTACCTTAATAGAAAATGACTGAAGTGAAAGTGAAAGTCACCCAGTGTTATGATGTCATGTCATAGTGTTGTGGGAACCAGGTTAAATTTAGTATATAAGTGACTTGGTGCCACAGTGTCTGAATAACAAGGATTCCATTATGTCAAGGGAGCTTACTGGTGGGTTATATTATTAACTTGGGTACAGGGTAATACCATCAAAGAAGGGAGTGCCAAATGATGGTTAGCAGATGTTGTTGAAGAAACGTGTCACAAGAGGTATATAAACTGAGAGGTTTTCTTTGTTCAGTTAGTTCGACTGGCAAAAGGCAGAGCATGTTCCTTTTGTTATACGAACCACAGTACCTATTAAATATTTGAATGAACTCTCCATCTAAGTGTTAAATATCTTCTTGCATCATGAATTACTTGATACCCGAGAAACTCATCATAACACCCAGCAAAATACTACTTGAGTAAAAGTCTAAAAGTATTTGGTTTTGAATATACTTAAGTATCAAAAGGAAATATAATTGTTAAAATATACTTAAGTATCAAAAGTAAAAGTATAAATCATATCACATTCCTTATATTAAGCAAAGCCAGGGGCACACTCCAACACTCGGACATACGTTTACAAATAAAGCATTTGTGTTTAGTGAGTCCGCCAGATCAGAGGCGGTAGGGATGACCAGGGATGTGCGAATTGGACAATTTTTCTGTCCTGCTAAGCATTCGAAATGTAACGAGTACTTTAGGGTGTCAGGGAAAATGTATGGGGTAAAAAGTAAATTAATTTCTTTAGGAATGTAGTGGAGAAAAAGTAAAAGTTGTCAAAAATATAAATAGTAAAGTAAAGTACAGATACCCCAAAAAAACGACTTAAGTAGTACTTTAAAGTCGTTTTACTTAAGTAGTTTACACCACTGAGTTTTTCCCACAAATTAAACCCAGTCCTGTTTCCAGTTCCAGAGCAAATGGAAAACAACCAACAACCAGCGCGGTTTGGTTCGTCTAGTGGAATTGTGTCATATAATGGAATGAAACAACTGTTTCAGTGTTCGATCTTATACTGTATAATTGCCTAGTATTCATTATATGTCAGAAAATTATTGTTGTTGTTGTTGCAACTGGGCTTAATCTATTGACTATACACACTGAATAGTTTTGGTGCACTTCATGAGTACATCCATAAACTAATTCCCTGAGTAATTTCCCATGTTGACTTAACTATGCAATACAGAAACATATACTATAGTATGAGAAAACAGGAACATAATGCAGAAGAATTCTTAAACATATGCACAAACACACACACATTTGGCTCAGGCATGTCTCTCTAGTGAGATTTGGAGGATGAGTCGAGGTCCAGAGCTGTCTATAATGTGAAGAAAACTGCCCTGAGGTGACAAAGATGAACAAGAGAGGCGGTTACAAGTCTAATCCCCAGTCCTGTCTCCATGGAGGAGTTTTGCATAAAGCAACAGCTGCACAGCAACGTCGGTCACAGAACAGAAACCGGAGGTCATCTGGCACAAGTTTAATCATTAAGAAAATCAGAGTACCTCAATTGAGCAGATTAAAGTAAACGTTTCCTCTCACACTGCTCACTGACATCAGATGCAGGGGATACCTTTTTAAACGGCATCTTCTGAAGTCTTAATGGGTGAACCTGGGAAAATGTTATCAATGTCAACGTTAACCTGCTTTTCCCAAGATAATCTAGATTTTAATGCAGGATAAAGATTTGTAATAGAATGTATGTCAAAGGCAGGAGAAATCATATGTAATAAATCTTCTCACTACAGATATGATCAAATCAAATTGTATTTGTCACATGCTTCGTAAACAACAGGTGTAGACTAACAGTGACATGCTTACTTAGGGGGCCCTTCCCAACAATGCAGAGAGAAAGAAAATAAAGAAATAATAGACAAATAAAACATGTAATAATACAAATAATAATAAATACACAATGAGTAACGATAACTTGGCTATATACAGTGAGGGAAAAAAGTATTTGATCCCCTGCTGATTTTGTACGTTTGCCCACTGACAAAGAAATGATCAGTCTATAATTTTAATGGTAGGTTTATTTGAACAGTGAGAGACAGAATAACAACAACAAAAAATCCAGAAAAACGCATGTCAAAAATGTTATGAATTTATTTGCATTTTAATGAGGGAAATACGTATTTGACCCCCTCTCAATCAGAAAGATTTCTGGCTCCCAGGTGTCTTTTAGACAGGTAACGAGCTGAGATTAGGAGCACACTCTTAAAGGGAGTGCTCCTAATCTCAGTTTGTTACCTGTATAAAAGACACCTGTCCACAGAAGCAATCAATCAATCAAATTCCAAACTCTCCACCATGGCCAAGACCAAAGAGCTCTCCAAGGATGTCAGGGACAAGATTGTAGACCTACACAAGGCTGTAATGGGCTTCAAGACCATCGCCAAGCTGCTTGGTGAGAAGGTGACAACAGTTGGTGCGATTATTCGCAAATGGAAGAAACACAAAATAACTGTCAATCTCCCTGGGCCTGGAGCTCCATGCAAGATCTCACCTCGTGGAGTTGCAATGATCATGAGAACGGCGAGCAATCAGCCCAGAACTACACGGGAGGATCTCGTCAATGATCTCAAGGCAGCTGGGACCATAGTCACCAAGAAAACAATTGGTAACACACTACGCCGTGAAGGACTGAAATCCTGCAGCGCCTGCAAGGTCCCCCTGCTCACGAAAGAAACATATACAGGCCCGTCTGAAGTTTGCCAATGAACATCTGAATGATTCAGAGGAGAACTGGGTGAAAGTGTTGTGGTCAGATGAGACCAAAATCGAGCTCTTTGGCATCAACTCAACTCGCCGTGTTTGGAGGAGGAGGAATGCTGCCTATGACCCCAAGAACACCATCCCCACCGTCAAACATGGAGGTGGAAACATTATGCTTTGGGGTTGTTTTTCTGCTAAGGGGACAGGACAACTTCACCGCATCAAAGGGACGATGGACGGGGCCATGTACCGTCAAATCTTGGGTGAGAACCTCCTTCCCTCAGCCAGGGCATTGAAAATGGGTCGTGGATGGGTATTCCAGCATGACAATGACCCAAAACACACGGCCAAGGCAACAAAGGAGTGGCTCAAGAAGAAGCACATTAAGGTCCTGGAGTGGCCTAGCCAGTCTCCAGACCTTAATCCCATAGAACATCTGTGGAGGGAGCTGAAGGTTCGAGTTGCCAAACGTCAGCCTCGAAACCTTAATGACTTGGAGAAGATCTGCAAAGACAAAATCCCTCCTGAGATGTGTGCAAACCTGGTGGCCAACTACAAGAAACGTCTGACCTCTGTGATTGCCAACAAGGGTTTTGCCACCAAGTACTAAGTCATGTTTTGCAGAGGGGTCAAATACTTATTTCCCTCATTAAAATGCAAATCAATTTATAACATTTTTGACATGCGTTTTTCTGGATTTTTTTGTTGTTATTCTGTCTCTCACTGTTCAAATAAACCTACCATTAAAATTATAGACTGATCATTTCTTTGTCAGTGGGCAAACGTACAAAATCAGCAGGCGATCATATACTTTTTTCCCTCACTGTAGAATCGATGTGCAGGGGTACAAGGTAATTGAGGTAGATATGCACATATAACTAGGAATAAACTGACAGATAATAAACAGTAGCAGCAGCGTTTGTGATGAGTCAAAAAAGTTTGTGCAAAAAGGGTCAATGCAGATAGTTAAATAGTTAGACAAATGGCTACCCAGACTAACTATTTAGCAGTCTAATGGCTTGGGGGAAGAAGCTGTTCAGGGTCCTGTTAGTTCCAGACTTCGTGCATCAGTACAGCTTGCCGTGCGGTAGCAGAGATAACAGTCTATGACTTGGGTGGCTGGAGTCTTAGGGCCTTCTTCTGACACTGCCTGGTATAGAGGTCCTGGATGGCAGGGAGCTTGGCCCCAGTGATGTGGTCGGATGCCAAGCAGTTGCCATACCAAGCGGTGATGCAGCCAGTCAAGATGCTCTCAATGATGCAACTGTATAACTTTTTGAGGATCTGAGGGCCCATGGCAAATCCTTTCAGCCTCATGAGTGTGAAGAGGCATTGTCATGCCCTCTTCACAACTACGTTGGTGTGTGTGGACCATGACAGACACTTAGTGATATGGACGCCAAGGAACTTGAATCTCTCGACTTGGCTTGCTCTGCCCTCAGTTTCCTGTAGTCCACGATCAGTTCCTTTCTTTCTGACGTTGAGGGAAACGTTTTTGTCCAGACACCAGACTGCTAGGTCTCTGACCTTCTCCCTTTAAGCTGTTTCGTCGTCGTCCGGTGATCATGCCTACCACTGTCGTGTTGTCGACAAACTTGATGATGGTGTTGGAGTCGTGGGTGAACAGGGATACATGAGGGTACTAAGCACGCACCCCTGAGGGCCCCCGGTGTTGAGGGTCAGCGTGGTGGATGTGTTGTTGCCTACCGTCACCACCTGGGGGCAGCCCGTCAGGAAGTCCAGGATCCAGTTGCAGAGGGAGGTGTTCAGTCCCAGGGTCCATAGCTTAGTGATGAGCTTGGAGGGCACAATGGTGTTGAACGCTGACCTGTAATCAATGAACAGCATTCTCACATAGGTATTCCTCGTGTCCAGGTGGGAGAGAGCAGTGTGGAGTGCAATAGAGACTGCATCATCTGTGGATCTGTTGGGGCGGTATGTGAGTTGGAGCGGGTCCAGGGTGTCTGGGATTTATTTTTTATTTTTATTTCACCTTTATTTAACCAGGTAAGCCAGTTGAGAACAGGTTCTCATTTACAACTGCGACCTGGCCAAGATAAAGCAACGTAGTGCAATAAAAACAACACAGAGTTACATATGGGGTAAAAAAAAACATAAAGTCAGAAATACAACAGAAAATATATATACAGTGTGTGCAAATGTAGCAAGTTATGGAGGTAAGGCAATAAATAGGCTATAGTGCAGAATAATTACAATAGTATTAACACTGGAATGCTAGATGTGCAAGAGATGATGTGCAAATAGAGATACTGGGGTGCAAAAGAGCAAAATAAATAACAATATAGGGATGAGGTAGTTGGGTGGGCTAATTTCAGATGGGCTGTGTACAGGTGCAGTGATCGGTAAGGTGCTCTGACAACTGATGCTTAAAGTTATTGAGGGAGATAAGAGTCTCCAGCTTCAGAGATTTTTGCAATTCGTTCCAGTCATTGGCAGCAGAGAACTGGAAGGAATGGCGGCCAAAGGAGGTGTTGGCTTTGGGAATGACCAGTGAGATATACCTGCTGGAGCGCAGACTACGGGTGGGTGCTGCTATGGTGACCAATGAGCTAAGATAAGGCGGGGATTTGCCTAGCAGTGATTTATAGATGGTCTGGAGCCAGTGGGTTTGACGACGAACATGTAGTGAGGACCAGCCAACAAGAGCATCACAGGTCACAGTGGTGGGTAGTGTATGGGGCTTTGGAGACAAAACGGATGGCACTGTGATAGACTACATCCAATTTGCTGAGTAGAGTGTTGGAGGCTATTTTGTAAATGACATCGCCGAAGTCAAGGATCGGTAGGATAGTCAGTTTTACGAGGGCATGTTTGGCAGCATGAGTGAAGGAGGCTTTGTTGCGAAATAGGAAGCCGATTCTAGATTTAACTTTGGATTGGAGATTCTTTATGTGAGTCTGGAAGTTGAGTTTACAGTCTAACCAGACACCTAGATATTTGTAGTTGTCCACATACTCTAGGTCAGACCCGTCGAGAGTGGTGATTCTAGTCGGGTGGGCGGGTGCTAGCAGCGTTCGATTGAAAAGCATGCATTTAGTTTTACTAGTGTTTAAGAGCAGTTGAAGGCTACTGAAGGATTGTTGTATGGCATTGAAGCTCGTTTGGAGGTTTGTTAACACAGTGTCCAATGAAGGGCCAGATGTATACAAAATGGTGTCGTCTGCGTAGAGGTGGATCTGAGAGTCACCAGCAGCAAGAGCGACATCATTGATATACACGGAGAAAAGTGTCAGCCCAAGAATTGAACCCTGTGGCACCCCCATAGAGACTGCCATAGGTCCAGACAACAGGCCCTCCGATTTGACACACTGAACTCTATCTGAGAAGTAGTTGGTGAACCAGGCGAGGCAGTCATTTGAGAAACCAAGGCTATTTAGTCTGCCAATAAGAATGCGGTGGTTGACAGAGTCGAAAGCCTTGGCCAGGTCGATGAAGACGGCTGCACAGTACTGTCTATTATCAATCGCGGTTATAATATCGTTTAGGACCTTGAGCGTGGCTGAAGTGCACCCGTGACCAGCTCGGAAACCGGATTGCATAGCGGAGAAGGTACGGTGGTATTCGAAATGGTCGATGATCTGTTTGTTAACTTGGCTTTCGAATACTTTCGAAAGGCAGGGCAGGATGGATATAGGTCTGTAGCAGTTTGGATCTAGAGTGTCACCCCCTTTGAAGAGGGGGATGACCGCGGCAGCTTTCCAATCTCTGGGGATCTCAGACGTTATGAAAGAGAGGTTGAACAGACTAGTAATAGGGGTTGCGACAATTTCGGCGGCTAGTTTTAGAAAGAAAGGGTCCAGATTGTCTAGCCCAGCTGATTTGTAGGGGTCCAGATTTTGCAGCGCTTTCAAAACATCAGCTGTCTGAATTTGTGTGAAGGAGAAGCGGGGGGGGCATGGGCAAGTTGCAGCAGAGGGTGCAGAGTTGGGATGATAGTGTTGATGTTAGTACTGGCCAGCCTTTCACAGCATTTCATGGCTACAGATGTGAGTGCTACGGGGCAATAGTCATTTACCTTGGCCTTCTTGGGCACAGGGACTATGGTGGTCTGCTTGAAAAATGTAGGTATTACTGACTCAGTCAGGGACAGGTTGAAAATGTCAGTGAAAACACTTGCCATATGGTCAGCGCATGCTCTGAGTACACATCCTGGTAATCCGTCTGGCCCTGCGGCCTTGTAAATGTTAACCTGTTTAAAGTTTAAAGACCAAACTAACTAATGGGACCAGGTTCAAATCTATATTCTACAGCAGTGGTCAACAACCTTTTCTGAGTCAAGATCACTTTCGCATTCAAAAAGCAAGCCGAGATCTATCAGTCAGATTTTTTTTTTACATTACTTAAAAAATGGAACATTAACCTAATAAAAACAGTTCTGTAGGAATGTGGTTTGTGCAGTAGGCCTAATACATTATCACAGCATATTGGCTATATGCCTGGCCTGCCAATATTGTTATTCTCAGACCATATTATATTTCAAAACTCATGCTTTGATAACAAAATAGATCAGTTGCGAGGCAAAGCTGAGCATAAATTGAACTAATTTGCTAAAAATTAGCTTTTTTATTTTTCTGGACTGATGGTACCTGCATCTGATGGTCATGGTGCTTTCAAGACAACTGGGAACTTTGAAAAAAACAAGGTCAAATCATGACATTTGACAATATAGTTATTTAGCAGACACTCTTATCCAGACTGACTTACATTTTCATATTTGTTCGTACTGGTCCCCCGTCGGAATCAAACCCACAACCCTGGCGTTGCAAGTGCCATGCACTACCAACTGAGCCTGAAGTCAGTGATCTTGAGGTCGAAATGTCGGTGCTCTAGGAAGATGCCTGAGTTTCCGACGAGTTGGATGGCTGTTCAAAAAGTTCCCAGTTGTGCAATAAAATCTAATCAAATTGTATTGGTCGCATACACATATTTACCAGATGTTATTGCGGGTGCAGTAATATCTCACAATACACAACAATACACACAAATCTAAAAAGTAAAATAATGTAATGAAGAAATATAGAAATATTAGGATGAGCAATGTCGGAGTCCAGAGTATAAATGCTAGACACTACCGGTCAGAAATTTTAGAAAACCTACTCATTCAAAGGTTTTTCTTTCTACATTGTAGAATAATAGTGAAGACATCAAAACTATGAAATAACACATATGGAATCACGTAGTAACCAAAAAAGTGTTAAACAAATCAAAATATTTTTTATATTTGAGATTCTTCAAATAGCCACCCTTTGCCTCATTCATTCTGCTTTTAAAAATAAAAAATAAAATAAAAAGAGTCCACACTAACAAAGGAAATAGAAGGTCTAACAGAAGAGATAGATAGCAATAAAAACTGTAACATAGAGGCTTAGAATAAATTAGAGGAAAAACAAAAAGAATTGGAGAAACTTATTCAAGAAAGATCAAGTGTAATATATTATAAAAAATAAAGCAAACTGGATGGAATATGGGGAAAAATGAACCAAATTCTGTTTTAATCTTCAACATAGAAATGCTACCAAAAATAATTTACTGAAACTGGTTACAAATGACGGAGTCACCCATGATTCACCAAACTATATTTTGAAGGAGAAAGCAAAGTACTTTAAGCATATGTTTTCGTTTCAGTCGCCTCCATCTCAACAAACTGACGCTAACTGTAGTGACTTTTTTGTATTGATAATGTAAAATTAATAGCCATACAGAAAGACTCATCTGAAGGTGAAATTACAGAGGAGGAACTTCTGGATGCAATTAAAGACTTTAAGTCTGTGAAATCTCTAGGGTTGGATGGCATACCAGTCGAGGTATACCAAACCTTTTTTGATATACTCAGAGGACCGTTATTAGCATGTTTTAACCATTGCTCTGTAAATGGTAGATTATCAGACACTCAAGAAGAAGGTCTGATTTCATTATTACTGAAACAGGATGCGAGTGGGAAATATAAAGATCCAGTCCATTTAAAAAATTGGAGGCCCCTTACACTTCAGTGTTGTGATGCAGAAATTATAGCAAAATGTATAGAGCATAGAATTAAAAAGGTATTATCGGATATTATTCATTATAATCAGACAGGTTTTTTACATGTACGATACATTGGAGATAATATGAGGCAAGTACTGGAAACAATAGAACATTATGAAAAATCTGGGAAACCAGGCCTACTATTCATAGCAGACTTTGAAAAGGCATTTGATAAAGTACGACTGGAGTTTATATATAAATGCCTGGATCATTTCAATTTTGGAGAATCTCTTATAAAATGGGTTAAAATCATGTATAGTAACACTAGGTGTAAAATAGTAAATAATGGCTATTTCTCAGAAAGTTTTAAACTGTCAAGAAGAGTAAAACAAGGTTGTCCACTATCGGCATATCTATTTATTATGGCCATCGAAATGATAGCTATTAAAATCAGATCCAACAATAATATCAAGGGATTAGAAATCCAGGGCTTAAAACAAAGGTGTCATTGTACGCTGATGATTCATATTTTCTTTTAAATCCAGAATTTGAATCCATCCACAGCCTCATAGAGGATCTAGATACATTTCCTAACCTCTCTGGATTACAACCAATTTATGATAAATGTACTACATTACGTATTGGATCACTAAAAAATACAATTATTACATTAGCATGTAGTTTACCAATAAAATGGTCTGATGGTGATATGGATACAGTGGGGAAAAAAAGTATTTAGTCAGCCACCAATTGTGCAAGTTCTCCCACTTAAAAAGATGAGAGAGGCCTGTAATTTTCATCATAGGTACATGTCAACTATGACAGACAAAATAAGAAAAAAAAATCCAGAAAATCACATTGTAGGATATTTATGAATTTATTTGCAAATTATGGTGTAAAATAAGTATTTGGTCAATAACAAAAGTTTCTCAATACTTTGTTTTATACCCTTTGTTGGCAATGACACAGGTCAAACGTTTTCTATAAGTCTTCACAAGGTTTTCACACACTGTTGCTGGTATTTTGGCCCATTCCTCCATGCAGATCTCCTCTAGAGCAGTGATGTTTTGGGGCTGTCGCTGGGCAACATGGACTTTCAACTCCCTCCAAAGATTTTCTATGGGGTTGAGATCTGGAGACTGGCTAGGCCACTCCAGGACCTTGAAATGCTTCTTACGAAGCCACTCCTTCGTTGCCCGGGAGGTGTGTTTGGGATCATTGTCATGCTAAAAGACCCAGCCACGTTTCATCTTCAATGCCCTTGCTGATGGAAGGAGGTTTTAACTCAAAATTTCACGATACATGGCCCCATTCATTCTTTCCTTTACACGGATCAGTCGTCCTGGTCCCTTTGCAGAAAAACAGCCCCAAAGCATGAAGTTTCCACCCCCATGCTTCACAGTAGGTATGGTGTTCTTTGGATGCAACTCAGCATTCTTTGTCCTCCAAACACGATGAGTTGAGTTTTTACCAAAAAGTTCTATTTTGGTTTCATCTGACCATATGACATTCTCCCAAACTTCAGACGGGCCTGGACATGTACTGGCTTAAGCAGGGGGACACGTCTGGCAATGCAGGATTTGAGTCCCTGGCGGAGTAGTGTGTTACTGATGGTAGGCTTTGTTACTTTGGTCCCAGCTCTCTGCAGGTCATTCACTAGGTCCCCCCGTGTGGTTCTGGGATTTTTGCTCACCGTTCTTGCGATCATTTTGACCCCACGGGGTGAGATCTTGCGTGGAGCCCCAGATCGAGGGAGATTATCAGTGGTCTTGTATGTCTTCCATTTCCTAATAATTGCTCCCACAGTTCATTTCTTCAAACCAAGCTGCTTACCTATTGCAGATTCAGTCTTCCCAGCCTGGTGCAGGTCTACAATTTTGTTTCTGGTGTCCTTTGACAGCTCTTTGGTCTTGACCATAGTGGAGTTTGGAGTGTGACTGTTTGAGGTTGTGGACAGGTGTCTTTTATACTGATAACAAGTTCAAACAGGTGCCATTAATACAGGTAACGAGTGGAGGACAGAGGAGCCTCTTAAAGAAGAAGTTACAGGTCTGTGAGAGCCAGAAATCTTGCTTGTTTGTAGGTGACAAAATACTTATTCTCCACCATAATTTGCAAATATATTCATTAAAAATCCTACAATGTGATTTTCTGGATTTTTTTTTCTCAATTTGTCTGTCATAGTTGACGTGTACCTATGATGAAAATGACAGGCCTCTCTCATCTTTTTAAGTGGGAGAACTTGCACAATTGGTGGCTGACTAAATACTTTTTTTCCCCACTGTATATTCTGAATACATATCCCAAATGAAATAAATGTTCTCACTCCAATAAATGTTATGGAGTGAGTAATGTCATGAAGGGAAATATATTTTTTTAAAGGATATGTACCGTGGGGAGAACAAGTATTTGATACACTGCCGATTTTGCAGGTGTTCCTACTTACAAAGCATGTAGAGGTCTGTAATTTTTATCATAGGTACATTTCAACTGTGAGAGACGGAATCTAAAACAAAAATCCAGAAAATCACATTGTATGATTTTTAAGTAATTAATTTGCATTATATTGCATGACATAAGTATTTGATCACCTACCAACCAGTAAGAATTCCGACTCTCACAGACCTGTTAGTTTTTCTTTAAGAAGCCCTCCTGTTCTCCACTCATTACCTGTATTAACTGCACCTGTTTGAACTTGTTACCTGTATAAAATCCTGGAGTGGCCTTGCCAGTCTCCAGACCTGAACCCAATAGAAAAACTGCTCCAGCTCCTTCAAGTTGGATGGGTTCCGCTGGTGTACAGCAATCTTTAAGTTATACCACAGATTCTCAATTGGATTGAAGTCTGGGCTTTGACTAGGCCATTCCAAGACATTTAAATGTTTCCCCTAAACCACTCGAGAGTTGCTTTAGCAGTATGCTTAGGGTCATTGTCCTGCTGGAAGGTGAACCTCCGTCCCAGTCTCAAATCTCTGGAGGACTGAAACAGGTTTCCCTCAAGAATTTCCCTGTGTTTAGCGCCATCCATCATTCCTTCAATTCTGACCAGTTTCATAGTCCCTGCCAATGAAAAACATCCCCACAGCATGATGCTGCCACCACCATGGTTCACTGTGGGGATGGTGTTCTCAGGGTGATGAGAGGTGTTGGGTTTGCGCCTGACATAGCGTTTTCCTTGATGGCCAAAAAGCTCAAATTTAGTATCATCTGACCAGAGTACGTTCTTCCTTATGTTTGGGGAGTCTCCCACATTTCTTTTGGTGAACAGCAAACGTGTTTGCTTATTTTTTTCTTTAAGCAATGGCTTTTTTCTGGCCACTCTTCCGTAAAGCCCAGTTCTGTGGAGTGAATGGCTTAAAGTGGTTCTATGGACAGATACTCCAATCTTCGCTGTGGAGCTTTGCAGCTCCTTCAGGGTTATCTTTGGTGTCTTTGTTGCCTCTCTGATTAATGCCCTCCTTGTCTGGTCCGTGAGTTTTGGTGGGTGGCCCTCTCTTGGCAGGTTTGTTGTGGTGCCATATTCTTTCAAATTTTTAAATAATGGATTTAATGGTGCTCTGTGGGATGTTCAAAGTTTTGGATCTTTTTTTATACCCCAACCCTGATCTGTACTTCTCCACAACTTTGTCCCTGACCTGTTTGGAGAGCTCCTTGGTCTTCATGGTGCCGCTTGCTTGGTGGTGCCCCTTGGTTAGTAGTGTTGCAGACTCTGGGGCCTTTCAGAACATGTGTATACATACTGAGATCATGTGACACTTAGATTGCACACAAGTGGATTTTATTTAACTAATTATGTGACTTCTGAAGGTAATTCGTTGCACCAGATCTTATTTAGGGGGTTCATAGCAAAGGGGTGAATAATATTCACGCATATTTACTTTTTAGAATTTTTTGAAACAAGTTATTTTTTTCATTTCACTTCACCAATTTGGACAATTTTGTGTATGTCCAATACATGAAATCCAAATACATTTACATTTTAGTCATTTAGCAGACGCTCTTATCCAGAACGACTTACAGTTAGTGAATACATATTTTTTTTATACTGGCCCCCCGTGGGAATCAAACCCCTGGCGTTGCAAACGCCATGCTCTATCAACTGAGCTACATCCCTGCCGGCCATTCCCTCCCCTACCCTGGACAACGCTGGGCCAATTGTGCGCCACCCATGAGTCTCCCGGTCGCGGCCGGCTGCGACAGAGCCTGGATTCGAACCAGGATCTCTAGTGGCACAGTTAGCACTGCGATGCAGTGCCTTAGACCACTGCGCCACTCAGGAGCCCATAAAAATCCATTTAAATTACAGGTTGTAATGCAACAAAATAGGAAAAACGCCAAGGGGGATTAATACTTTTGCAAGGCACTGTATATATATTTGCGAGAAGAAAATACATATGGGGGATTGGAAGTGATGCAGACAATTACATTGATGGAAGTGACAATCTATCTGCAATATTAAAGCTGATCTATCTCCCCCCCCAAAAAAAGAAAAAGAAAAGCATATCATCATGTTCATGTTGAAGTCCGAATAATCTCCTACATTTATCTCCACGCACATTATTTCACCTTGCTTCTAGCTTAGCATTTGGTTTGTAAGAGTGGAATGTTGTATAAACCGACCTCAGAAACAACGTTTACATTTTGAAATGCGATCTCACCCCTGCCATAGACAGGGAAAGTGTCCAGACTAGACATTAACTTTTTCTGAGCCTGCCGAAATCACACATCAGCCTCATTATTATGGATATACACTACCGGTCAAAAGTTTTAGAACACCTACTCATTCAAGGGTTTTTCTTTATTTTTACTATTTTCTACGTTGTAGAATAGTAGTGAAGACATCAAAACTATGAAATTACACATATGGAATCATGTCAGAAAAAAAAGTGTTTTATACTTGATATTGTTCAGATAGCCACCCTTTGCCTTGACAGCTTTGCACACTCTTGGCATTCTTTGAACCAGCTTCACTTGAAATGCTTTTCCAACAGTCTTGAAGGAGTTCCTGATATGCTGAGCACTTGTTGGCTTCTTTTCCTTCACTCTGCCATCCGACTCATCCCAAACCATCTCAATTTGTTTAAAGGTTGGGGGATTGTGGAGGCCAGGTCATCTGATTAAGCACTCCATCACCCTCCTTCTTGGTAAAATAGCCCTTACACAGCCTGGAGGTGTGTTGGGTCATTGTCCTGTTGAAAAACAAATGATCGTCCCACTAAGCCCAAACCAGATGGGCTGGCGTATCGCTGCATAATGCTGTGGTAGCGATGCTGGTTAAGTGTGCCTTGAATTCTAAATAAATCACAGACAGTGTCACCAGCAAATCACCCCTACACCATAACACCTCCTCCTCCATGCTTTACGGTGGGAAATACACATGCGGAGATCATCCGTTCACCCACACCGCGTCTCACAAAGACACTGTGGTTGGAACCAAAAATCTCAAATTTGGATTCCAGACCAAAGGACACATTTACACCGGTCTAATGTCCATTGCTCGTGTTCCTTGGCCCAAGCAAGTCTCTTCTTATTATTGGTGTTCTTTAGTAGTGTTTTTTTTGTTGCAGCAATTCGACCATGAAGGCCTGATTCACACAGTCTCCTCTGAACAGTTGATGTTGAGATGTGTCTGTTACTTGACCTCTGTGAAGCATTATTTGGGCTGCAATTTCTGAGGCTGGTAACTCTAATGGACTTATCCTCCATTCCTGTGGTGGTCCTCATGAGAGCCAGTTTCATCATAGCGCTTGATGGTTTTTGCGACAGCACTTGAAGAAATGTCAAAGTTCTTGAAATGTTCTGTATTGACTGACCTTCATGTCTTAAAGTAATGATGGACTGTCAGTTCTCTTTGCTTATTTGAGCTGTTCTTTTCATAATATGGACTTTTACCAAATAGGGATATCTTCTGTATACCCCCCCCCCCCCCCCGGCCTTTTCACAACTCAACTGATTGGCTCAAACGCATTAAGAAGGAAAGAAATTCCACAAATTAACTTTTAAGATGGCACACCTGTTAATTGAAATGCATTCCAGGTGACTACCTAATGAAGCTGCTTGAGAGAATGCCAAGGGTGTGCAAAGCTGTCCTCAAGGCAAAGGGTTGCTATTTGAAGAATCATATTTTGACACTTTTTTGGATTCTACATGATTCCATATGTGTTATTTCATGGTTTTGATGTCTTCACTATTATTCTACAATGTAAAAAATAGTAAAAATAAAGAAATACCCTTGAATGAGTAGATGTTCTAAAACTTTTGACCGGTAGTGAATATAAATTCATTGTACAAAACATTAGGAACACCTTCCAAATAGTGAGTTCCACCCACTTTTGCCCTCAGAACAGCTTCAATTCGTCGGGCGTGGACTCTACAAGGTGTCGAAAGCGTTCCACAAGGATGCTTGCCCATGTTGACTCCAATGCTTCCCACAGTTGTGTCAAGTTGGCTGGATGTCCTTTGTGTGGTGGACCCTTGTTGATACACACGGGAAACTGTTGAGCGTGAAAAACCCAGCAGCACTGCAGTTCTTGACACACTCTATCCGGTGCGCCTGGCACCTACCACCATACCCCGTTCAATGGAACTTAAATATTTTGTCTTGCCCGTTCACCCTCTGAATGGCACACATACACAATCCATGTCTCAATTGTCTCAAAGCTTAAAAATCCTTCTTTAACCTGCCTCTTCCCCTTCGTCTACACTTATTTGAAGTGGATTTAACAGGTGACATCAATAAAGGATCATATCTTTCACCTGGATTCATCTGGCCAGTCTATGTCATGGAAAGAGTAGGTGTTCCTAATGTTTTGTACACTCAGTTTGTATATGTGATGGGATGTATAGACAATATGGACAGTATATGGATAGAATATGTAGTATATCTGAAGAATAGTATGTGTACAGCAATAGTTAAATAGGATAGGTATTGACAGTATATGCATATGAAGTCGGTAAAACAGTATGTAAATATTATTAAAGTGACCAGTGTTCCGTGACTATGTACTATCTAAGGTGCATGGTAGAGTAACCGGGTGGTAGCCATCTAGTGACAGTGACTAAAGTTCAGGGCAGGGTACTGGACGGAGGCGGGCTAGTGGTGACTATTTAACAGTCTGATGGCCTTGAGATAGATGCTGTTTTTCAGTCTCTCAGTCCCAGCTTTGATGAACCTGTCCTTACCTCGCCTTCTTTCTTGAACGCACTGGAAGTCGGAAGTCAGAATTTCAGAGTTCCCAGTTCCCAGTTGTTTTGAACACAGCATTAGTCTCAGTGGAGGGAAGGAGAGCGCAGCAGAGGGTCCACCTCTCACTGTCCCTGCTCTGTCCTTCCTTTCCTCTGGTGAGACTAACCGGAGAGAGGGGACACTGTCTTCCACCTGATAGTGATACTCGAGTCGCATCGCATCTGCCTCATGCACAAATGCATGTTATACCTATGACCAGAAAGTGAAATATTCCTCGATATTAAAATAGACACAACGAGCTGCTAATAATATTAAAAACGCAGGGCTATCGATACACTTGGCTACTCATTCATTGCAGCTGCAGCACAAATGGAAGTAGGGAGAAGTGCGTTTTGTAATAATGTGCTGAATAAAAACTTAGACATGAAGTCACTCATAAAAACAGCAGCTCTTTGCTGTATTCTTTGACAGTCTCTCTCTGGTCATGGTTTTAGAAGTTATTAAATATCAGCTAGGCTAGTATCAAACGTTGCTGTAGGTAGGCACAGTGATTTGAGCTAGTGCAGTAGGCGCACTCGATTTAGCCACAGATCTCCCGGTCTGCCGGGTAGGCGGAGTTTGTCTTTTCAGACAAATTAAATGGTTAAAAATGGGAAGACTTTTGCCTACCAGCAGGGCTTCTGAATCAAGTGTACTTACCGCCAACAGCACTACACACACAAAATAAAGGAGCGCAAGCGTTTATCGTTGGCTTTTCTACAGAAATGTTTGGTGATCGACTAGGAATGCCTTAAAGATCGACCGGTTGGTGACCACTGTTCTACAGCATACATTATATGACCTGTATTTACACATCGAGCTTAGATAAGTGTCAGGCCAATACTTTTTTTACCTTCTTTACACTTAGAGGAATTCATTTATTCCTAGAACGTGTTGGTTTTTGAGCCACATAGAAAAGCTGGATTAATGTATAATTCATATACAAATAGAACTCCAATACAAAGACAAATGAGTGCTCATATGATGATGGTAAAGGATTGACATAATGGGTACATGTTCCTCCCTCATGTCTTGGGTTCTCTGCAAACTTTCTCCTTTCTCAGATAATGACATTGGTTCCAACTCTGCATTGCATGTCATGTGACAGCTCAGTTGCCTAACCACCTCAGGAGACTCTGCACTGGTGTAAATAGGCCTTGTTTTTGGACTTTCCCTCAGACTATTATTTGGTTTCCTTTATGGTTATTATGACCAGAAAATATATAATTCACTAAACAAATTGTTTCCCTGTGTCACGCCCTGGCTCTGGGGACTCTGAAATGTTGAGCCAGGGTGTGTAGTTTCTGTGTTATATTTTCTATGTTGATGTTCTAGGTTGTTTAGATCTATGTTGGCCAGGGTGGTTCCCAATCAGAGGCAGCTGTATCTCGTTGTCTCTGATTGGGGACCATACTTAGGCAGCCTGTTTGGCACTAGTCGGTGTGGGATCTTGTTCCGTAAAGGTTTGTTTTGTGTAACCTAGGACTTCACGTATCGTTTGTTTGTTGTTTTGTGTCGTGTTAAGAACTTAATAAAATGTACGCTTATCACGCTGCGCCTTGGTCCGTATCTTCCGTTAACGATCGTGACACCCTGACATAATGGTGTTTGGGAACCTTATTGATATGCCATAAAAAAGGTTTTATGCCTGTTTTAAAAGATAGAGTTGTGAAGAAATCAAAGGTTGGCAAGTTTTGGAATAAGGGACATTTTCTTATTATATAATGGCCTTGCCACCGGCAGCCTGCTGTTCAGACACTAGTGTACTGGAAGTTAAAGCTCTCTCTCTCTCTCTCTCTCTCTCTCTCTCTCTCTCTCTCTCTCTCTCTCTCTCTCTCTCTCTCTCTCTCTCTCTCTCTCTCTCTCTCTCTCTCTCTCTCTCTCTCTCTCTCTCTCTCTCTCTCTCTCTCTCTCTCTCTCTCTCTCTCTCTCTCTCTCTCTCTCTCTCTCTCTGAATCTGTCAATCAGATCCATTCCCAGGCGATACAGTGCTGTTGACTAGGTAAGGCTGCTAGGAGTTCTACTGTATGAATGGGAGTTAATAACTTGGACCAGTGTGGCGATTACAGCCGTGTTTAGGAGAAAGGGAGATCTGCGCTGGGCATTGTAATAAGCCTCATCATCAAGAAAGCACAGCGGGGGAGAGATGCAGAATAGGAGACAGTTCAGCCAGAGGAAGAGTGAAATCCCCTCCCAGTCTAATTACAGAGCTCAGGACTTATCAGTGGCAGACATCAGCCCTAGTAGCTCCTCCTCAGAATAAGCAGAAATGTTGGAGAAGAGAGAGCTCTTCAAAAAACAGTCGCTAATGTTGAGTGAGAGATTAGCATACGCATGTCAGATATCATACTTCAAACAGAGTGAATGAGTAAGCCATATGCATTAGGGGTAAAGAGGTGAGTGTATGGGCCCATATCTGATTTATATTGGTGTTCCCACGGTTTTCCTTTGAAGATACACTGCTTATTTCCAGATTAGCTATGCACATTACACATCACATGTTTCCAATGATATGTGTTGGACAAGAAAATCACTGTTTTTATGGCAAATACAGTGTCTACATAGCTACAGTAGTAAAGCTATTGTAGTATACGTCAATCGTAGGTGTTACCATCAATTAAAGAGTCTGCTCATACTGAACTTCGATCATAAGGTTTATTCAGATCACAAGCTTCAGCATGAGTAACAGGTGACATGACACCCGGAGAGAGACGCCTCAGAATGGCTGCTTGCTCTACCCTCCCCGTCATTTTCCCCCCTATTTATAAACAATGATGCCCCCTCTTCTGGCCAATCACCAGTCTCCCCTGTCTACAACCCACCTCCTGTCTGTGGTATGTGGTATTACACCTAAAACATTGCCTTCTGATACTAACCTAAACAACATTCCTTGTTCCTCCAAAATAGTCATAATCTCAATACACGACACTATCATTAATGAATTTCAACTTCAAAATGAACACATTTACTTATATGTTTGCTGGTACTTTCTTTTTTAAAGTAGGTCAAAGCTAAATTTGTGCTCTACAAAAAAAGAGCCGGAAAACAGCAGATCTGTAATTGTTACTCTTTGTATAACATGGTTGTGGGCTAAGAATAATGCTTCGCCCAGTGAATTAATAAATAGTTCATTTCCCATACTACCATGGGTTGCTCTGAGATCCACCTAGCTATAGCCCTGAAGATTTCAATCACTGTGGTTGTGTGGTTGTCCTTGACTTAGCTGACGCTGGTGCTCAGCTTGCAGCTTGATATCATATCCATATTCTTCTCTCTGCCAAATACTAGTGAGAACCACAGAGGCTTACCAACCTTCATAAATCCCAATTCGTGATAAATAATTGTTTTAATATGTGAAGTGTTGGCACATTTGTCATATATCACATTCACTTTGACTGTATTTACATATTGAGCACATCCACTGTCTAAGAGGTCAGATCTTTATGAAGAGTTTGTGCAAGCCACATCTGACTCTCCAGTAACATTTTAGTGTACTGTGGCACACCACCCATCATAATAATAGGAAACTAAATCCAACCTGGTAAACTGGTTTACACATTGTTGTTTTGTGTGTGTGTGTGTGTGTGCGTGTGTGCGTGCGTGTGTGTTTTTCAGTGTGTGTGCTCTCATACTACAATATACAGAACTACATTAGTGAATATGAATTGAGTCATCTGTGATACCATTTGATTTCCCTCTCATTCCCTTTCATGCCAATGAAAAATTCCAATGTGGGAGTGATGTACAGCTTTTGGTTCCCTGCCATGGACCACGGCCCAAGTAGAGGGGGTCTGGAAATATTCCGAAGGTCATGTCCCAAGACAATGGCTGCATTGTCCTTCAGCTCCACTGCTGACACTAATCTTGATACATCAGTTTAACCTGCATCCTCTAGAGTTGCAGAGATCAATCAATCCACAATGTAATTTCATCAGGATTTTTCCCTACCGCACCACCCCTTTTCCTGAGCACGAGACATGCTATTCATCAACAGAGTTATTGAGCATGGGTATTTAAAAATGTTTTGAAAATGCAGTGACTGATTTTTGTAAGGGTACGTGACACAACAGCAGTCAATGGATTTATAATGACTGTGGGTAAAACCATGTCGTAAATATCCCCTCTCTAAATTATATCTTACTCCTTCAGCCCTTGTGTCCAATAAATCAAACAAAAGGGCTCAACTACTCACAAGCTTTCTCCTGCATGACTCTCCATTAATGAGTTGTAAATGTATGCATGGCTCCCATATTGTTAGAGGAGTTGTTGTTGTTATTATTGGTTGTAAGTAAGGATATTTTCACATGAAATACACTCTTTGTATACCAATGGTCTTAGAATTAACTATACCAATGACATATTTTGCTTGTCAAGATAACTGCTGTATTTTGTTTAACTTCTCTTGTGGAATGAGGGTTTCATGTCATGGAGAATTATGCTGATTTAGTGGTCCCTGTGTTTTCCTCTTACGAAGTCCCCTCCCTCCCTCCAAATGTATGAAGCATGGCGCGTCTACATGTTTACCAATGACAAATGGGGGGCTCAGCCCTGGTCTTTGGGGAGAGGAAGTGGAATCAGGTGCACTGAGGCTAGGCCTGAGCTCCAGCAACAGCAAACCCAGGAGCCACCAGCAGAGGAAGGGATGATAATTCTGGGCTAAAGAATTAATACATTCACATGGGAGAGAAGGAGGGCTGAATAATTTTTCCTGCCTGCTGTTGCATCACAATGCACATTCCCATTGCACCCTTCATGAGAATGAATGTGGCTGGGGAGGGCAATTCAAGATCCAAACAAGCAGAATTGCATTTCTACAAATGTTGAGTTTTCAGAATTGTAAGGCTTGGTGGAGGACTTAAGAGCAACTTTAAGAGAGAATAAATACATAATAATGGAATAAATTGTGTGAGACATACAGTACAATATGATCAATTAAACGTCTACTTTCTCAGTTTTGCCACACTGAACATTAGGTCTTAAATGCTTTATATGAACATGAACCATGTCTGCATCTATGAAAGGGAGAAGTAATGTGGTCCTGAATGGATATACAGTATAAGAAACTGTCTAAAGGGCAATCTCATTGTGACGCTATTCTACCAGAAATGATAGTGAATGATGAGCCTTGATTTTTCAAGAGTGGGTGAACAGACGTCTTTCAGATTGTGTGATGTAAATGTCATTGATTGCACCAATGGTATGATGATTTTACAACGAAATCTTGAGTCTAAGGCAAATGAAGACAGTTGTCGTAACTGTAGGCAACAGGAGATTATGGAGTGTGTCACCCTTTTAAATACGGCTGTGGTGCCGTCTGTAAATTACGGAGTGCGTTGCCGTTTTAATTATGGAATGTGTTGCTGTCTGTTAGCTGTCAGTCAAACTGCTCAAAGTACAAATGAAACTAACCTTGACGGTTAGTTTAGGCATATATTCCAAAGATTTGGTTAAATTTAGGCAGAAGGGTTAATAAGTTTAGTCATTAATTCTGGTTATAAAACAGGGTTGTTTTGATCCTGGATGCTGATTGGAGGAGCAGTGTTCCAAGCCGTGCTATTCACCGATATTGGCACACCTATGCCTGCTAACAGTTCCATCTGAAATAACCCTGCGCCTCCAAAAGAATATCATCATGTTCATGTTGCTGTCCGAATCATCTCCTACATTTATCTCCACGCACATTATTTCCCCTTGCTTCTATTTTAGCATTTGGTTTGTAACAGCCGGGGGTTGTATAAGCCGACCTCAGAAACAATGTTTCAATTTTGAAATGCGATCTCCCCTGTGCGATAGACAGGGAAAGTGTCCAGACTAGACATCAACTTTTTCTGATCCAGACGATATCACGCATCACGCTCATCATTTTGGATATACACTACCGGTCAAAGGTTTTACAACACCTAATCATTCAAGGGTTTTTCTTTATTTTTACAATTTTCTACATTGTAGAATAATAATGAAGACAACAAAACTATGAAATAACACATATGGAATCATGTCAGAAAATAAAAGTGTTAAACAAATCAAAATATATTTTATATTTGAGATTCTTCAAAGTAGCCACCCTTTGCCTTGATGACAGCTTTGCACACTCTTGGCATTCTCTCAACCATCTTCATGAGGTAGTCACCTGGAATGCATTCCAATTAACAGGTGTGCCTTAAAAGTTAACTTGTGCAATTTCTTTCCTTCTTAAAGCGTTTGAGCCCATCAGTTGTGTTGTGACAATGTCAAGACTTCCTCCGAGGCTGCCTCCTCTCCTTTTTCGGGTAGGCGTTCGTCGTCACCGGCATTCTAGCCACTGCCGCTCCTCATCTCATCATTCCATTAGTTTTGTCTTGTTTATTACACACACCTGGTTCATATCCCCTCATCAGTACCTGTATAAGTGTTCCCTCTGCCCCCTTGTCTTTGTGTGTGATTGTTCATTGTAGAGGATATATAGCTCGGTGGAGCTAGATTTGTATTGTGTATCACCGGGATAATCACCCGTGTGCCTTGTCTTCCCCAGTGCGCTGTTTACCGCACTGGGGTATATTACGAATTGATGCATACCTCTGTTTATTTGAATAAACAATTTATTCCGTGATTTACTCTCCTGCGCCTGACTCCGTCCAACATCACCCGCTACAGAATCACACACCCCGAACAACATGGAGTCAGCAGGAACTGGGAATATGTCTGGAGTCGTGGAGCGGGTCCGGGAACATTCGAACATGCTAGCCAGCTTGGGCGAGACGATGGATTGGGTTCTCCAGGTCGTCCAACGCCTGGAGAGGAGAGGACCTGACCCTTCGAGACCAGCTGAGCGACCGGATCCAGCCACCCACACCCCAGCACCGAGAGGGATTCACATTTCCCGACAGATGGAGTACGACGGGACAGCGGCCACTGCCAGGGTTTCCTCCTGCAGATGGAACTCTATTTCTACACCATCATCCCAGCTCCCTCGGAGCGGGAGAAGGTGTCCGCCCTAGTCTCCTGCCTCTCGGGCAAAGCACTACATTTAAACTCAGTTTTTCACAATTCCTGACATTTAATCCTTGTAAAAGCTCCCTATCTTAGGTCAGTTAGGATCACCACTTTATTTTAAGAATGTGAAATGTCCGAATAATAGTAGAGAGAATGATTTATTTCAGCTTTTATTTCTTTCATCACATTCCCAGTGGGTCCTATCTTAGGTCAGTTAGGATCACCACTTTATTTTAAGAATGTGAAATGTCCGAATAATAGAAGAGAGAATGATGTATTTCAGCTTTTATTTCTTTCATCACATTCCCAGTGGGTCCTATCTTAGGTCAGTTAGGATCACCACTTTATTTTAAGAATGTGAAATGTCCGAATAATAGAAGAGAGAATGATGTATTTCAGCTTTTATTTCTTTCATCACATTCCCAGTGGGTCAGAAGTGTACATACACTCAATTAGTATTTGGTAGCATTGCCTTTAAAATGTTTAACTTGGGTCAAACGTTTCAGGTAGCCTTCCACAAGCTTCCCACAATAAATTGGGTGAATTTTGGCCCATTCCTCCTGACAGAGCTGGTGTAACTGAGTCAGGCCTCCTTGATCGTACACGCTTTTTCAGTTCTGCCAACAAATGTTCTATAGGATTGAGGTCAGGGCTTTGTGATGGCCACTCCAATACTTTGACTTTGTTGTCCTTAAGCCATTTTGCCACAACTTTGGAAGTATGCATTGTCCATTTGGAAGACCCATTTGCGACCAAGCTTTAACTTCCTGACTGATGTCTTGATATGTTGCTTCAATATATCCACATACATTTTCCTTCCTCATGATGCCATCTATTTTGTGAAGTGCACCAGTCCCTCCCGCAGCAAACCACCCCCACAGCATGATGCTGCCACCCCCGTGCTTCAGGGTTGGGATGGTGTTCTTCGGCTTGCAAGCAACCCCCTTTTTCCTCCAAACATAACGATGGTCATTATTGCCAAAGAGTTCTATTTTTGTTTCATCAGACCAGAGGACATTTCTCCAAAAAGTACAATCTATGTCCCCATGTGCAGTTGCAAACCATAGTCTGGCTTTTTTATGGCAGTTTTGAAGCAGTGGCTTCTTCCTTGCTGAGCGGCCTTTCAGATTATGTCGATATAGGACTCGTTTTATTGTGGATATAGATACTTTTGTACCTGTTTCCTCCAGCATCTTCACAAGGTCCTTTGCTGTTGTTCTGGGATTGATTTGCACTTTTCGCACCAAAGTATATTCATCTCTAGGAGACAGAACATGTCTCCTTCCTGAGCGGTATGACGGCTGCGTGGTCCCATGGTGTTTATACTTGCATACTATTGTTTGTACAGATGAACGTGGTACCTTCAGGCGTTTGGAAATTGCTCCCAAGGATGAACCAGACTTGTGGAGGTCTACAATGTTTTTTGCTGAGGTCTTGGCTGATTTCTTTTGATTTTCCCATGATGTCAAGCAAAGAGGCACTGAGTTTGAAGGAAGGCCTTGATATACATCCACAGGTACACCTCCAATTTACTCAAATGATGTCAATTAGCCTATCAGAAGCTTCTAATGCCATTACATCATTTTCTGGAATATTCCAAGCTGTTTAAAGGCACAGTCAACTTCGTGTATGTAAACTTCTGACCCAATGGAATTGTGATAAAGTGAATTATAAGTGAAATAATCTGTCTGTAAACAAATGTTGGAAAAATTACTTGTGACATGCACAAAGTAGATGTCCTAACCGACTTGCCAAAACAACAGTTTGTTAACAAGAAATGTGTGGAGTGGTTGAAAAACGAGTTTTAATGACTCCAACCTAAGTGTACGTAAACTTCTGACTTCAACTGTACATCTCCGAGTCCCTGGGCCAGGGGTTCATACGTCCCTCCACTTCGCCCGCCTCCTCAAGTTTTTTTTTTTGTGAAGAAGAAAGACGGAGGTCTGCGCCCTTGCATTGATTACTGAGCACTTAACAAGGGGACTATTTGTTATAGTTATCCTCTACCCCTCATTCCATCTGTGATCGAGTCAATGCTTCTTCACAAAATTAGATCTCCGGAGTGCATACAACCTGGTGCGTGTCCGAGAGGGAGATGAGTGGAAGACAGCATTCAGCATAACCACGGGGCATTACGAATACCTGGTGATGCTGTACGGTTTGATGAATGCTCCATCAGTCTTCCAGTCCTTTGTGAACTAGGTTTTTTCGGGACATGCTTGGTCGCGGTCTGCTCGTCTACATCGATGACATTCTGGTGCATTCCGCTACACGCGCCAAGCATATGTCCCTGGTTCCAAAGTGCTAGGCCGACTGTTGGAACATTACCTTTATGCAATGGCAGAGAAGTGTCTATTTTTCCAGCAGTCCGTCTCCTTCCTCGGATACAGCATTACCACCTCAGGTGTGGAGATGGAGGGAGACCGCATTTCATCCGTGTGTGATTGGCCGACTCCAACCACGGTAATGGAGGTGCAGCGCTTTCTTGGCTTTGCCAACTACTATCAGAGGTTCATCCAGGGCTTTGGCAAGGTCGCAGCTCCCATCACCTCTCTGTTAAAGGGTGGGCTGTCCAGGCTAACCTGCTGGTCTGCTGTGGCTGACCAGCAGTATCCTGAGGGCTCTGTTCACCTCATCCCCGGTACTGGCCCATCCTGATCCATCACTACCGTTCGTAGGGGAGGTGGATGTGTCAGAGGTAGGGATAGGCGCTGTCCTATCTCAACGCTCGGACACGCCACCCAAGCTCCGCCCCTGTGCCTTCTTCTCCAAGAAGCTCAGCCCGGCGGAGCAGAACTACAACGTTGGTGATCGGGAGCTGTTGGCTGTTGTCAGAGCCCTGACCTAGTGGAGGCACTGGCTCGAGGGGGCAAAACACAATTTCCTCGACTGGACTGACCACCGTAACCTGGAGTACATCCGAGCAGCGAGGAGCTGAACCCTTGACAGGCCAGGTGGGCCCTGTTCTTCACCCGGTTTGATTTTACACTGTCCTAAATACCGGGTACTAGGAACGTGAAGGCAGACGCACTGTCACGGCTGTACGACACAGAGGAGAGGCCCATAGATCACACCCCCATACGCCCGGCCTCCTGCATTGTGGCGCCGGTAGTATGGGTGGTGGACGCGGACATAAAGTGGGCGTTACGCACCAAGCCATCTCCACCTCAGTGTCCTCTTGTCACCCAGGTATCGGCCGTACAGTGCGCTGCCTGAATGGATAGTACTGGTGGACTACCTTGGCTAAGGACATGAGGGTGTATGTCTCCTCCTGCTCGGTGTATTCCCAGAGTAAGCCACCCAGGCACCTCCCAGCAGGTAAGTTACAGCCCTTACCAGTTCCACAACGGCCATGGTCCCACTTGTGTATTGACTTTCTTACTGATCTTCCCCTCTCTCAAGGTAACACCACCATCCTGGTTGTTGTGGACCGCTTTTCCAAAGCATGCCGCTTCTTTCCTCTGTCCAGTCTCCCCACGGCCCTGCAGACTGCGGAGGCCCTGTTTACACACGTCTTCTGGCACTACGGGGTGCCAGAGGACATAGTGTCTGACCGGGGTCCCCAGTTCACATCCAGGGTCTGGAAGGCGTTCATGGAACGTCTAGGGGTCTCGGTCAGCCTGACCTCTGGTTTTCACCCTGAGTCTAATGGGCAGGTGGAACGGGTGAATCAGGATGTGGGTATGTTCCAGCGGTCCTACTGCCAGGACTGGCCGGGGGAGTGGTCGGTGTTCTTGCCATGGGCCGAATATGCTCAGAACTTTCTCCGCCACTCCTCCACTAACCTATCGCCATTTCAATGTGTTTTAGGTTATCAGCCGGTTCTGGCACCGTGGCATCAGTGGCAGATCGAGGCTCCTGCGGTGGATGACTGGTTTCGGCGCGCAGAGGAGACGTGGAACTCTGCTCATGTCCACCTCCAACGAGCCGTGCGTCGCCAGAAGGACAATGCTGAACGCCACCGCAGTAAGGCCCCGGTCTTTGTACCGGGTGATCGGGTCAGGCTCTTGACCCGGAATCTGGCCCTGCTGGAAGCTGAGCCAGCGGTTTGTGGGGCTGTTCAACGTCCTGAGGAGAATAAACAAGGTGACCTATAGGTTACTACTCCCTCCAGATTACCGCATTAACCCCTCGTTCCATGTGTCTCTCCTCAGGCCGGTGGTGGTTGGTCTGCTCCAGGAGTCTGAGATGCGGTAGGTCCCTCCGCCCCCTCTGGACATCGAGGGGGCCCCGGCATACTCCGTCCATTCCATCCTTGATTCGAGGCGTCAGGTGGGGGGCCTTCAGTACCTCGTGGAGTGGGAGGGGTATGGTCCGGAGGAGTGGTGCTGGGTCCTGGTGAGGGATATCCTCGATCCCTGCCCGTTGCGGGATTTCCACCGTCGCCATCCGGTTCGCCCTGCTCTGCGTCCTCCTGGTAGTCCCCGAGGGCAGTACCTGTATAGATGTTCCCTCTGCCCCCTTGTCTTGGTGTGTGATTGTTCATTGTAGAGGATATTTAGCTCGTGGAGCTAGATTTATATTGTGTATCACCGGGATAATCACCCATGTGCCTTGTCTTCCCCAGTGCGGCGTTTAACGCACTGGTAAATATTACGTATTGCTGCATACCTCTGTTTATTTGAATAAAGCACTTAATCCGTGATTTCCTCTCCTGCGCCTGACTCCGTCCAACATCACCCACTACAGACAAGGTAGGGGTGGTATACAGAAGATAGCCCTATTTGGTAAAAGACCAAGTCCATATCATGGGAAGATCAGCTCAAATAATCAAAGAGAAACGACAGTCCGTCATTACTTTAAGACATGAAGGTCAGTCAATACGGAAAATTTCAAGAACTTTAAAAGTTTCTTTGAGTGCTTTCGCAAAAACCATCAAGCGCTATGATGAAACTGGCTGTCATGAGGACCACCACAGGAATGGAGGATACATTCATTAGAGTTACCAGCCTCAGAAATTGCAGCCCAAATAAATGATTTACAGAGTTCAAGTAACAGACACATCTCAACATCAACTGTTCAGAGGAGACTGTGTGAATCAGGCCTTCATGGTCGAATTGCTGCAAAGAAACCACTACTAAAGGACACCAATAAGAAGAAGATACCTTTTTTTTGTAGGGGGTAGATCAGCATTAATATTGCAGATAGATAGTAACTTCCATCAATGTAATTGTCTGCATCACTTCCAATCCCCCATATGTTTTTTTTCTTTCTCGCAAATATATATATATATATATATATATATATATATATATATATATACACACATACAGTTGATGTCGGAAGTTTACATACACTGAGGTTGGAGTCAATAAAACTTGTTTTTCAACCACTCCACAAATTTCTTGTTAACAAACTATAGTTTTGGCAAGTCGGTTAGGACATCTACTTTGTGCATGACACAAGTAATTCTTCCAACAATTGTTTATAGACAGATTATTTCACTTATAATTCACTATATCACAATTCCAGTGGGTCAGAAGTTAACATACACTAAGTTGACTGTGCATTTAAACATCTTGGAAAATTCCAGAAAATGATGTCATGGCTTCTGATAGGCTAATTGACATCATTTGAGTCAATTGGAGGTGTACCTGTGGATGTATATCAAGGCCTACCTTCAAACTCAGTGCCTCTTTGCTTGACATCATGGGAAAATCAAAAGAAATCAGCCAAGACCTCAGAAGAATAATTGTATACCTCCACAAGTCTGGTTCATCCTTGGGAGCAATTTCCAAACGCCTGAAGGTACCACGTTCATCTGTACAAACAATAGTATGCAAGTATAAACACCATGGGACCACGCAGCCGTCATACCGCTCAGGAAGGAGACGCGTTCTGTCTCCTAGAGATTAACGTACCTTGGTGCGAAAAGTGCAAATCAATCTCAGAACAACAGCAAAGGACCTTGTGAAGATGCTGGAGGAAACTGGTACAAAAGTATCTATATCCACAGTAAAACGAGTCCTATATCGACATAACCTGAAAGGACGCTCAGCAAGGAAGAAGCCACTGCTCCAAAACTTCCATAAAAAATGCCAGACTACGGTTTGCAACTGCAGGTGGGGACAAAGATCGTAATGTTTGGAGAAATGTCATCTGGTCTGATGAAACTAAAATAGGACTGTTTGGCCATAATGACCATTGTTATGTTTGGAGGAAAAAGGGGGGACTTGCAAGCCGAAGAACACCATCCCAACCGTGAAGCACGGGGGTGGCAGCATCATGCTGTGGGGGTGCTTTGCTGCAGGAGGGACTGGTGCACTTCACAAAATAGATGGTATCATGAGGAAGGAATATGTATGTGGATATATTGAAGCAACATCACAAGACATCAGTCAGGAAGTTAAAGCTTGGTCGCAAATGGGTCTTCCAAATGGACAATGACCCCAAGCATACTTCCAAAGTTGTGGCAAAATGGCTTAAGGACAACAAAGTCAAGGTATTGGAGTGGCCATCACAAAGCCCTGACCTCAATCCTATAGACAATTTGTGGGCAGAACTGAAAAAGTATGTGCGAGCAAGGAGGCCTATAAACCGGACTCAGTTACACCAGCTCTGTCAGGAGGAATGGGCCAAAATTCACCCAACTTATTGTGGGAAGCTTGTGGAAGGCTACCCGAAATGTTTGACCCAAGTTAAACAATTTAAAGGCAATGCTACTAAATACTAATTGAGTGTATGTAAACTTCTGACCCACTGGGAATGTGATGAAAGAAATCAAAGCTAAAATAACTAATGCTCTCTACTCTACTATCTGACATTTCACATTCTTAAAATAAATTGGTGATCCTAACTGACCTAAGACAGGGAATTTTTACTAGGATTAAATGTCAGGAATTGTGAAAAACTGAGTTTAAATGTATTTGGCTAAGGTGTATGTAAACTTCCGACTTCAACTGTACACATACATACATACAAATACACATACATATACTACCGTTCAAAAGTTTGGGGTCATTTAGAAATGTCCTTGTTTTCAAAAGAAAAGCAATTTTTTTGTCCATTAAAATAACCTAAAATTAATCAGAAATACAGTGTAGACATTGTAAATGTTGTAAATGGCTATTGTAGCTGGAAACGGCAGATTTTTAAAGGAATATCTACATAGGCGTACAGAGGCCCATTATCAGCAACCATCAGTCCTGTGTTCCAATGGCACGTTGTGTTTGCTAATCCAAGTTTATTATTTTAAAAGGCTAATTGATCATTAGAAAACCCTTTTGCAATTATGTTAGCACAGCTGAAAACTGTTGTGCTGATTAATGAAGCAATAAAACTGGCCTTCTTGAGACTAGTTGAGTATCTGGAGCATCAGCAATTGTGGGTTCGATTACAGGCTCAAAATGGCCAGAAACAAATCACTTTCTTCTGAAACTCGTCAGTCTATTCATGTTCTGAGAAATGAATGCTATTCCATGCGAGAAATTGCCAAGAAACTGAAGATCTCGTACAACAACCTCTCCGATAATTTTCATGATGTCCATCCTATTTGCTTCTATATGCCATGCTTTTCTAACTTTGCTCCTTCACAAAAGCTCTCAACCTATAACTTATTATGGACACAGTATGCTTTACATTAGTTATCTTGTTGTTATTAGTTGTTGTTAGTTGTTATTAGTCCCATCCTTCAACTCCATTCAACACCTCCCATCTATCTCGTAACCATCCATATTGGATTTCTATTTGCCATATATTTTTCAACTGTACTGTGATGTTTTACAAAAGTTCTGAACCCTTCTATTCTCATTGTTTCTAAAGATTGTAAATTGAAAATAAAAATGTTTACTAAAATAATTATAATATTATTGATCAACTGACTATGACTTTTCATATCACCCAGTAGTGCTATCTGCAGGGTTAGCTCCAGGTAAATATTGCAGTCCTTCAGCCATTCCTGGAACTGTGACCAAAAACAAGCTACAAATGGACAGTACCAAAACAAATGATCTAAAGATTCTGTCTCTTCGCAGCAAAATCTGCAGAGCTGGGAAGATTGTATCCCCCATATAAATAACATTCTATTGGTAGCAAGAATTTTGTATAACAATTTAAATTGAAAATTATAAGTTTTGAATCCGGCGTCGTTTTGCGTATCAGTTCATAAACATTATGCCATGGAAGCGGTACGTCAAAAATCTCTTCCCAACTATTTAGCAATCTATATGGGATGGCTGTCAATACTTTGGTCCTGAAATGAAACCGGTATACTTTTTTATTTATCACAATTTTCTTTAAACAATTATGTTCTTTAATGCAGGGCTGACAGACAAGTTCCTTACTTTTTCCCCCTTCCACTTTCCTCTTCCATTTTTGCGGTAATGCTGCAATTATTTGGTTGTAATTTTGGGTAGAGCAGACATTTCCATATTATTTTGTTAGCTGCATGTACGACATAACTCCACCAGTCCTACCTATGATATCATTTACGAAGATTATACCTTTTTTAAACATTATTTAAAAAAATAATGGTTTTTTATCAATTAGTATATTTGAGTTTAACCCCAATATTTGTTGCATTATTTGTTCTGTCATTTCTGGAGGATTAAATTGAAATTGCAACCAACTTTCTATGGCTTGTTTTAGAAATAGTGATATTTGGGAGATTATTTCCTTTTCAAATAACTGAAAGTGAGAGGTTGTAATCTGAACAATGGGAAAAAGGCCGTTCTTGAACATTGGATGAGACAATCTTAGTAATTTGCTAGAGAACCAGTTCGGATTTAAGTATGACTTTTGTATGACTGAAGCTTTTAGTGATAGGTCTAATGCTTTAATATTTAATCATTTCTGTCCTCCGAATTCATATTCATTATATAAAAATGGCCGTTTAATTTTGTCTGGCTTGCCGTTCCAAATAAAATTGAGTATTTATTTATAATACTAAAGAGTTAATCAGGGGGATTTTTCACAAATTGACAGGTATAGTGGGGAAAAAAGTATTTATGTGCAAGTTCTCCCACTTAAAAAGATGAGAGAGGCCTGTAATTTTCATCATAGGTACACGTCAACGATGACAGACAAATTGAGGAAAAAAAATCCAGAAAATCACATTGTAGGATTTTTTATGAATTTATTTGCAAATTATGCTGGAAAATAAGTATTTGGTCACCTACAAACAAGCAAGATTTCTGGCTCTCACAGACCTGTAACTTCTTCTTTAAGAGGCTCCTCTGTCCTCCACTCGTTACCTGTATTAATGGCACCTGTTTGAACTTGTTATCAGTATAAAAGACACCTGTCCACAACCTCAAACAGTCACACTCCAAACTCCACTATGGCCAAGACCAAAGAGCTGTCAAAGGACACCAGAAACAAAATTGTAGACCTGCACCAGGCTGGGAAGACTGAATCTGCAATAGGTAAGCAGCTTGGCTTGAAGAAATCAACTGTGGGAGCAATTATTAGGAAATGGAAGACATACAAGACCACTGAAAATCTCCCTCGATCTGGGGCTCCACGCAAGATCTCACCGCGTGGGGTCAAAATGATCACAAGAACGGTGAACGAAAATCCCAAAACCACACGGGGGGACCTAGTGAATGACCTGCAGAGAGCTGGGACCAAAGTAACAAAGCCTACCATCAGTAACACACTACGCCGCCAGGGACTCAAATCCTGCAGTGCAAGACGTGTCCCCCTGCTTAAGCCAGTACATGTCCAGGCCCGTCTGAAGTTTGTTAGAGTGCATTTGGATGATCCAGAAGAGGATTGGGAGAATGTCATATGGTCAGATGTAACCAAAATATAACTTTTTGGTAAAAACTCAACTCGTCGTGTTTGGAGGACAAAGAATGCTGAGTTGCATCCAAAGAACACCATACCTACTGTGAAGCATGGGGGTGGAAACATCATGCTTTGGGGCTGTTTTTCTGCAAAGGGACCAGGACGACTGATCCGTGTAAAGGAAAGAATGAATGGGGCCATGTATCGTGAGATTTTGAGTGAAAACCTCCTTCCATCAGCAAGGGCATTGAGATGAAACGTGGCTGGGTCTTTCAGCATGACAATGATCCCAAACACACCGCCCGGGCAACGAAGGAGTGGCTTCGTAAGAAGCATTTCAAGGTCCTGGAGTGGCCTAGCCAGTCTCCAGATCTCAACCCCATAGAAAATCTTTGGAGGGAGTTGAAAGTCCATGTTGCCCAGCGACAGCCCCAAAACATCACTGCTCTAGAGGAGATCTGCATGGAGGAATGGGCCAAAATACCAGCAACAGTGTGTGAAAACCTTGTGAAGACTTACAGAAAACGTTTGACCTGTGTCATTGCCAACAAAGGGTATATAACAAAGTATTGAGAAACTTTTGTTATTGACCAAATACTTATTTTCCACCATAATTTGCAAATAAATTCATTAAAAATCCTACAATGTGATTTTCTGGAATTTTTTTTCTCATTTTGTCTGTCACAGTTGACGTGTAGCTATGATGAAAATTACAGGCCTCTCTCATCTTTTTAAGTGGGAGATCTTGCACAATTGGTGGCTGGCCAAATACTTTTTTTCCCCACTGTATTTACCTTTCCATGGTAGCAATATCTTATTTATTTTTGCTAACTTTCTATTAAAACTTATTGGAGTGAGATCATTTATTTCATTTGGGATATGTATTCCGTGTATATCCACATCACCATCAGACCATGGATTTTTTATGGGGATTTTTTTATTATACTAATTAGATTTCCGCTGGGCGTATCAGTGTGTAGGTATCTATCTTTATTTCTGACTTTTCTTCAGGAATTTACACACATATTAATGATGACAGAAATGCTGTGACATATATTGGTTTACCTACTGGAGGTCTTTGGCATGCCTGTTAAACTATCTACTTTCAAGACAGCAATTTTTGAGGGAATTATTAATTACTGTAAGAACCATTAGCTGTTGATGAATAGCACCTTTTTGGATGTTGTGATTAATTTATGATCAAATCCCCAAGGCTTTGGTGGAGCACTTTGTGTAGATAATCACTTATTTTCAGACAGCTCAAGGCAGGCTTTTTTTTACTTCAAATCCCTCAAATGTGCACTCCTAAACCTTCTCTTTATTTGAAATGTGGTTGGTTCTGTGACTTTTCCGGGGCTTGAGGGGACATACACAAGTATCTTACTACATTGACGTGATGAAGCAGTGCATGTGATATGTCCACTGAAATAACTGGCCTTGACATGATCCACTCCAATGGAAATGACGCATCGATGAATTTCAACTGTTGTAGTCATTTCTTTCAGCTTCTACTTCTCTCTAATTTACCATGTGTTTGTAGAATTATCCATCCCACGCTCTAGTTCTCGCTCTGTCTCAGTGGAGACAATTAAAGTGTGACAGCCCTTCATTTAAGAAGTGCTGTTTTACCTTGTAGGGATGAACACAGGCATTCTAATTATCGGCGGACGACACCAGGCTTCCTCACTGTTTTAGTGCTTCTCCAATGTGACCTGATGTACCTGACAGCCAAGAAACACCAGACCTAAAATTACAGGGATTAATGTTTGCAAGACTAAACCCTTCAAATAGGCCTCTGATGTGAGTGCCATGCAGGGGAGCAGCAATGGAGAAGACAGAAAATCCACTTACACTCCTTTCTCTCCCATTATTCACTCCTTAAACCCCTGCATATGCATGTTCCAGTAAACCTGCTTGATGAATACATTCTTACTGTTTCACGTTAACACAATTTTCAGCATATGAGAGATGGCATGGCTTTATCACCGTAATGGATGTGGTGTGTGATGCAATCCAATGGCAATTCAGACTTGTCAACTCCTTCCTTGTCTACCACAAAAAAAGGTGCTATCTAGAACCAAAAAGGGTTCTTTGGCTGTCCCCAAAAGAGAACGCTTTGAAGAACCCGTTTGGTTCCATGTAGAACTCTTTCCACAGAGGGTTCTACATGGAACACAAAAGTGTTCTACCTGGAACCAAAAGGGTTCTACCTGGAAAACTCTTTAAAAACCCTTTTTTCTAAGAGTGTACTGATTTGCAACACTGACCTCCCTAAGATCTATCACAACACTTTGGCTGTGGGCTCTGTGTTTGAAATGACTTCTTCTCTCTATGAATTATAATGGCTATTTCAGACTAATTTACTTTAAAATGCATCGGGGAGACCCAGAGTGACCACTTGTTGGACTTCAGATGCCGACCTCAAGCAAATCCACTGAAATGAGGGATAAAACATGATGATTATTGGGCCTTCTCCCAGGGAGATACTGCAGTTAATGAACTTGAAAGCTTGAAAGGCTCAAAATAATGGCCAAGGGTTTGCATCGTTCACAACACTTCTGCAAGCAGATAATATACTTGCTCATTTCAAAAATCGAATCAAATCAAATTGTATTTGTCACATGCGCCGAATACAACAGTGAAATGCTTACTTACAAGCCCTTAACCAACAATGCAGTTTTAAGAAAGAATACCAAAACAAAATCACACAAAAAAAACACTAGATAAAATAATACAAAATAAAAGTAACAAATAATTAAAGAGCAGCAGTAAAAATAACAATAGCGAGGCTATATACAGTGGGTACCGGTACCGAGTCAATGTGCGGGGGCACCGGTTAGTCGAGGTCATTAAGGTAATATGTACATGTAGGTAGAGTTATTAAAGTGACTATGCATAGATAATAAACAGAGAGTAGCAGCAGTGTAAAAGGGGGGAGGGGGGGAGGGGGGGGGGGGGGGCAATGCAAATAGTCTGTGTAGCCACATGATTAGATGTTCGAGAGTATTATGGGGGTAGAAGCTGTTTAGAAGCCTCTTGGACCTAGACTTGGCGCTCTGGTACCGCTTGCCGTGCGGTAGCAGAGAGAACAGTCTATGGCTAGAGTGGCTGGAGTCTTTGACAATTTTTGGGCCTTCCTCTGACACCACCTGGTATAGAGGTCCTGGATGGCAGGAAGCTTGGCCCCAGTGTACTGGGCCGTATGCACTACCCTCTGTAGTGCCTTGCGGTCGGAGGTCGAGCAGTTGCCATACCAGGCAGTGATGCAACCAGTCAGGATGCTCTCGATGGTGCAGCTGTAGAACCTTTTGAGGATCAGAGGACCCATGCCAAATCTTTTCAGTCTCCTTAGGGGGAATAGGTTTTGTCGTGCCCTCTTCACGACTGTCTTGGTGTGCTTGGACCATGTTAGTTTGTTGGTGATGTGGACACCAAGGAACTTGAAGGTCTCAAACTTCTCCACTACAAACCCGTCGATGAGAATGGGGGCGTGCTCGGTCCTCTTCTTTTTCCTGTAGTCCACAATCATCTTGATTAAACCTATGAGTTGTCTACTAATGTGTACTATACTGTAGGGCAATAAATGAAAGCAGAGGTAGTCATGCATTTTGACTTGGAATAGGCTTGCACAATGCATTGGAAGCATCTTTCAACTAAAATATATTCCGATGATCATAGAATTTTCAGCCCATTGCCACACAGTGCGCTTCTGTGGGATAATATGCAGTAAAGTCTGTAGTAAATCTCATTGTGATGCTAAGGGATACTAAGCAGTGGGTTGCCTTGATTCCTCATTATATATATGTGCTTAATTGTGTGGGAAGATTGTAATTCCTTTATGCTACTTCAATCTGCTGAGACCAGATATCATGTCAATTTATGGAAAACGACTCTTTCTTTATTGTTGTTGGTGGTTCATTGATCAGCCTTTTGTCATGCTGGAAGATTTAATGGGAATAATTACAAGATCTGTCATATCAGTCCAAAGCACTACGGTAAAAGGCAAAAAGAATGGTGTAGAATTTCCATGTGGTTCAGTGCACTATGAGTTTTTTTTTTATAGCCCTTTAAACAAAGACATAAATACTCTATCTACGATCCTTTGAACAAAAATATCTTGAATGTGTACATTGAAACTCAAGGAAGGCAGATCAATGAAAAATAGTTTGTTTGAGGTCAGCATTTCTCTGACTGATTTTAGCACAGCACTTTTGTCTTTGGTGGAAGAAAGCCAAACCCTTTTGTTCTCAACAATCATAACGTATGACTAAGCCAAATTACCGTGGTTCCCTCTTCCCTCATCCAGACTTTCCACATTGTCCAAGGTTATCTCTTCCATCGATTCTTATCATCTGCTTGTCAATTGATCTATTACCGCTGCACCCCATCTTCTTAATGCTAGCTTGATTAATTATTGTCACCAAGAGTGGGAACTGTGAGGATTAGAGGAAGGGTGACAGCAAGAATTCCAAAGATCAAGAATAATATGCATTATCTCTGTTTTTGAATGTCTTAGCACATTGAGTAATCACAACTTCTGATTCAACCAAAAGGTTTTTGAGTGCCACAACCCAGTAGTCATTGATCCTGTTTACTGTATGTGACGACCAAACAGTTTAACCATCAACGAATATCACAATATAGGCCATGCACACAAAAACAACTACAGTGAGTTGTAAAATTCCCTCAGGTTAATGTATCTCATTTGTTTGTGCTTAGAACATCACATGACTCCAACAACATGTGACATGGCAAGAATCTACTGAGAGTTTCCAACTTCCACTGAACACCTTTCATGCATACATTTTTTCTTCTTCTTTAATTTTTTTTTATTTCTCATACCATTCAATATCATTCTGAGGCATCAGATAATTAGTGAGATGGAAATGAAATTCCCAAATCCAATTTGCATTACCATGACAAGCTTCATTGATACTCTGATATGTTTTATTCCCTGGTAGGGGAGAGAAGCTCTCTTCTACTTCCTGTACAGTTGTTTCCCCTGTTGCTCTTCCTCCTACATTTATATTTTCTAATTTATTTTCCATTGTCACTTGGGTTGCAGTTCGAAGTTTTGTTGGAAGGTTAGTCTTTTGACAGTTCTATCAGTCAGATTTTCTGACGCATATTTGTTTTGGCAGGGAAATACCCTGTGGATGTGAACGAATCAACGTATTAACATTGGATTAATGTTGCTGAAAATCTTTCCAGCTGCTGATGCCTGGAGAAGGCATTTCTTCGTGTTAGCAATATGGTTTTATTTTTGCTGGCAGGTGATATTTTCTTTTTTTCCAGAAGGCATTGAAGTTATTACTTATTCATTCCACAATTTAGAAAATAGGTTTTGTAAATAGACAATCTGACATTTTGAAATCATTTGGCTAGGTGTAACAAAATACTAAGTGTTTTCCTCTATTTCAAACTTTAGTAAAACCTGATATGGTTTAGAGTGCAAATGTAGTGCAAGCAAACCAAGATGCTTACTTTGCCAGGTGTTTAATCCTTAATAGTTGATTGATGCACCCGTGCGTCTATCTAATTAACATACTAACAAAATCCCCATCAAAATCTGTCTGTTTAAGCTAGAGATATCAGTTTTTTTGATTGGGCTGCGTCTCAATCCACCTTATCCACCTACAGTATGTTGGCTTTCTGCATCTGCGGTGGAAAGTGGCAGAGCAACAACGCTGTTTGTCAGACTAGGAGACATCCCGAAAATCTGTCTTCTCAAAAAACGTCTGTACGGTTTACAAACTAATATGACCACTCTATAGAAAGATGTGACTCTCACGAACACGATGGTGTTCTCCTTTTTGCTCTAAGATCCGCACAAGTATCATGGGACTGGTCTTACATCGGTACTGTCGATGTGCCAACTTCTGTCTGTAGTGTCTGAACCGCTTGGGCTACAAACTGATATGACCCCCCTATGTAAAGGGGAGACTCTCACGAATCACGATGGTGTTTCCGTTTCACTTCATGACCTCCACAAGCGTACTCGTCTGAAGTTAAGTTGGTACCGATGACATTTTTTTATGGAAGTAGTTTTGAGCCAAAAAAAAATATATATATATATATATATATACACTGAGTATACCAAACATTAGGAACGCCTTCCTAATGTTGAGTTGCACTCCCCCCCCCCCCCCCCCCAGAGCAGCCTCAATTCGTCGGGGCATGGACTCTACAAGGTGTCGAAAGCGTTCCACATGCTGGCCCATGTTGACTCCAATGGTTCCCACAGTTGTGACAAGTTGTCAAGTTGTTTTGTATACTAAGTGTATATCCTGAGCTTTCTTATATCTTCTAAATATAGGACAAACACTTCTTAAACTTATTCCGTATGATACATTTTTTGACGGTCTGTTTTTCCATTTATGAATGTGTTTCTATAGGCTATTGTAGTATTTTATCAAATCATTTGTTATTTTTTTATATACAGTACAGTAAAAAGTTTGGACATACCTACTCATTCATGGGTTTTTCTTTATGTTTACTATAATCTACATTGTAGAATAATAGTGAAGACATTAAAACTATGAAATAACACATATGGAATCATGTAGTAACCAAAAAAGTGTTGAACAAATCAAAATATATTTTATATTTGAGATTCTTCAAATAGCCACACTTTGGCTTGATGACAGCTTTGCACACTCTTGGCATTCTCTCATCCAGCTTCACCTGGAATGCTTTTCCAACAGTCTTGAAGGAGTTCCCACTTATGCTGAGCACTTATTGGCTGCTTTTCCTTCACTCTGCCGTCCAACTCATCCCAAACAATTGGTTTGAGGTCAGGGGATTGTGGAGGCCAGGTCATCTGATGCAGCACTCCATCACTCTCATTCTTGGTCAAATAGCCCTTACACAGCCTGGTGTGTTGGTGTGTTGGGTCATTGTCCTGTTGAAAAACAAATGATAGTCCCACTAAGCCCAAACCAGATGGGATGGCGTATCGCTGCAGAATGCTGTGGTAGCCATTCTGGTTAAGTGTGCCTTGAATTCTAAACAAATCACAGACAGTGTCACCAGCACAGCACCCCTACACCATAACACCTCCTCCTCCATGCTTTATGGTGGGAAATACACATGCAGAGATCATCCGTTCACCCACACCGCATCTCACAAAGACACGGCGGTTGGAACCAAAAATCTCAAATTTGGACTCCAGAACAAAGGACACATTTCCACTGGTCTAATGTCCATTGCTCGTGTTTCTTGGCCCAAGCAGGTCTCTTCTTCTTACTGGTGTCCTTTAGCAGTGGTTTCTTTGCAGAAATGTGTCCATGAAGGCCTGATTCACACAGTTCTCTCTGAACAGTTGATGTTGAGATGTGTCTTTGACTTGAACTCTGTGAAGCATTTATTTCGGCTGAAATTACTGAGGCTGGAAACTCTAATGAACTTATCCTGTGCAGTAGAGGTAACTCTGGGTCTTCCATACTTGTGGTGGTCCTCATGAGAGCCAGTTTCATCATAGCGCTTGATGGTGTTTCAAAGTTCTTGACATTTTCCGTATTGACTGACCTTCATGTCTTAAAGTAATGATGGACTGTCATTTCTCTTTGCTTATTTGAGCTGTTCTTGCCATAATATGGACTTGGTCTTTTACCAAATAGGGCTGTCTTCTGTATACCCGTCCTACCTTGTCACAACACAGCTGATTGGCTCAAACGCATTAAGAAGGAAAGAAATTCCACAAATTAACCTTTAAGGAGGCACACCTGTTAATTGTAATGCATTCCAGGTGACTACCTCATGATGTTGGTTGAGAGAATGCCAAGAGTGTGCAAAGCTGTCATCAAGGCAGAATCTCAAATAGTAATATGTTTTGATTTGTTTAACACTTTTTAGGTTACTACGTGATTCCATATGTGTTATTTCATAGTTTTGATGTCTTCACTATTATTCTACAATGTAAAAAATAGTCAAAAGAAAAGAAAAACCTTGAATGAGTAGGTGTGTCCAAACTTTTGACTGGTAGTGTATATATATACCTACAGTGGGGAGAACAAGTATTTCATACACTGCCGATTTTGCAGGTTTTCCTACTTACAAAGCATGTAGAGGTCTGTAATTTTTATCATAGGTACACTTCAACTGTTAGAGACGGAATCTAAAAAATCCAGAAAATCACATTGTATGATTTTTAAGTAATTAATTTGCATTTTATTGCATGACATAAGTATTTGATCACCTACCAACCAGTAAGAATTCCGGCTCTCACAGACCTGTTAGTTTTTCTTTAAGAAGCCCTCCTGTTCTCCACTCATTACCTGTATTAACAACACCTGTTTGAACTCGTTACCTGTATAAAAGACACCTGTCCATACACTCAATCAAACAGACTCCAACCTCTCCACAATGTCCAATACCAGAGAGCTGTGTAAGGACATCAGGGATAAAATTGTAGACCTGCACAAGGCTTGAATGGGCTACAGGACAATAGGCAAGCAGCTTGGTGAGAAGGCAACAACTGTTGGCGCAATTATTAGAAAATGGAAGAAGTTCAAGATGACGCTCAATCACCCTCGGTCTGGGGCTCCAAGCAAGATCTCACCTCGTGGGGCATCAATGATCATGAGGAAGGTGAGGGATCAGCCCAGAACTACATGGTAGGACCTGGTCAATGGCCTGAAGAGAGCTGGGACCACAGTCTCAAAGAAAACCATTAGTAACACACTACGCCGTCATGGATTAAAATCCTGCAGCGCACGCAAGGTCCCCCTGCTCAAGCCAGCGCATGTCCAGGCCCATCTGAAGTTTTCCAATGACCATCTGGATGATCCAGGGGAGGAATGGGAGAAGGTCATGTGGTCTGATGAGACAAAAATAGAGCTTTTTGGTCTAAACTCCACTCGCCGTGTTTGGAGGAAGAAGAAGGATTAGTACAACCCCAAGAACACCATCCCAACCGTGAAGCATAGAGGTGGAAACATCATTCTTTGGGGATGCTTTTCTGCAAAGGGGACAGGACGACTAAACCGTATTGAGGGGAGGATGGATGGGGCCATGTATCGCGAGATCTTGGCCAGCAACCTCCTTCCCTCAGTAAGAGCATTGGAGATGGGTCGTTGTCATGTTGGAAGACCCAGCCACGACCCATCTCCAATGCGAAACACACAGCCAGGGCAACTAAGGAGCGGCTCCGTAAGAAGCATCTCAAGTTCCTGGAGTGGCCTAGCCAGTCTCCAGACCTGAACCCAATAGAAAATCTTTGGAGGGAGCTGAAAGTCCGTATTGCCCAGCGACAGCCCCGAAACCTGAAGGATCTGGAGAAGGTCTGTATGGAGGAGTGGGCCAAAATCCCTGCTGCAGTGTGTGCAAACCTGGTCAAGACCTACAGGAAACGTATGATCTCTGTAATTGCAAACAAAGGTTTCTGTACCAAATATTAAGTTCTGCTTTTCTGATGTATCAAATACTTATGTCATGCAATAAAATGCAAATTAATTACTTAAAAATCATACAATGTGATTTTCTGGATTTTTTAGATTCCGTCTCTAACAGTTGAAGTGTACCTATGATAAAAATTACAGACCTCTACATGCTTTGTAAGTAGGAAAACCTGCAATATCGGCAGTGTATCAAATACTTGTTCTCCCCACTGTACATGGGTCAAAAAATTCAAACTCAAATAGCTAAACGGTATGACCATCTTAAAACAATTCCATATGTTAGCTTAGCATAACCCCCCAAAGGCTTAGACTTTTAGGAGTTAACTGTGATACCAGCAAGTAAATCAAAGCCAGGTTAACAAAGGAAAAAAGCCTGAATGGATTCAGACTACCACATGGTAAGGCAAAGGCCGGAGAGCATTTCAGTCTTCAGGTCTGTGAGAGAAATACCTTGTTCTCTCCAGTTCACTGTGCACTGTCACTCAGTCACACAGAAAGGGTTTAAACATAGAAATCTCCAACATCGACACACTAACAACCTCATTGAAAAGAGAGGAGGGCATCATGCAGTGAGACTAGCTTTTTCACACATTAAGGTGGGTCTTGCAGTGAGTCAAGCTTTCTCACACAATAATGGTGAGCCTAGAAAGAGAGAGGAAACATTAGGACTTCAGCAGTGAATATTCAGTGGATATTTTGCTGAAAGCAGACACAATCTTTCTTCTTATGTAATGATGGCTCTGATAAATGATCCATGTGACAACCTGGAATGATAACAAATCCAGAAATACCCTCCCTCTTGGCCTTGTAGATCTGGTATCATCATGTAGACCTTCGGGTTCTACATGTTCCTATAAGGAATGAGTTCATGGAGACAGATTACTTTATGTTCTCAACTCTGGCCAATGTTTTATTTATGCATCTGAGGAAGGCATTGCCTCTGACTCTCAGCTAATTACAGTATTCATCTCTCCGATCTGGGGTGATTATTGATATTGATAGGGCTTTAGAACAACTGAATGATGAATCTGACCAATGTACATTGTAGGTTTGCAAGTTTTTCCCAAAGCACCTCGTAAAACACAATTTCACTAATTTAATTGTTAGAGCGGAGATTTTGAGTCATGAAATAATTAATAGGCTGTAAGCACTGCTCTTAGAACAGCTTTCTATATCTAACTTTTTCCATTCCTTCTTTCATTTTCTTGAAGTGGCAACCCCCCATCATATACAGTTAAAGGATTGAAGCTTTAGCCAGTGTAGAGATTATAATCCATCCAGCTCTGTCAATGAGCCCTACTTTAAAATAAACCATCTCAAAACCAGCCCCATTCAGGACAATTATAAAAGATTGAACAGAGACCGACAAGCTATTTCACTTCTGCATGTGGGTTGCAAGTGTTAAATTACTTAGGCTTTACTAAGACAGGTCAAATTTCCATATGGACGTATTTTCTTATTACAACAACAAAGATTGTTATGTTGAAGACACCAGGTCAGTGTCTAATGCTCGTGGCCATGTTGCATAACACTTTTCTGTTCAAATGCAGCAGTGGGAATTACTTAGTTAGTTAGTGTTAGTTGCTGTTGGCACTTGTAATTATTTTCGTAATTATTGTTACAGCTACAATGGGCTTTACTGTAAACTACACATTGATGTCACTGAAACAAAATATGTATGTGATGAATTGATTACACCTTTCTGACTAAAAGATGAATGCCTTACAGAGAGATTAGACAATGACCAAATCACAACAGCTATGAATATCAAATACCCAATGGAAGTTATTTTTGAAACTGATCATCTTGTGGATTATGCATTTTTCCTTGTTGCTGCATTACTGAATGAAGAACAGGATGCAGGCTAGTCTTCACACCTCACCCAAACCACTAAGCCATGTTGAATTTCACCTTTGAGCTGGTGGCATGGTCACACAAGCATATGGATGCACTCTTCATCTTCTTTCTCTATCCCAGGCCTCACTCCTCTCTCCACACCCAAATGTACTTATTTCCTGTATAAAAAGAGAACGTAGGAGCAAGGGAATTTTTAGAGAGAGGAAAGGATTTCTGGCTTTCCCTGTAGTACCGCGGCAAACACTTCCCCGGCATGCTCTCTCCTGCTTGTCATATATGGTTTCAGAGAGCTAACCTTGCTTTGCGCTCTAAGGGAGCTTCAGGCAAGTGTCACTTTAAGTTACATGCGCTGTGAAAATCCAGGAGCCAAGCTAACGGTCACTGATCTATGAGAAATCAGGTCAAGTGCCGGCGTCTTCCACCGTCCTCGTAATCGTTAGGATTGGAGAGCCGACCCAGTGATTGAGGCAGTCCAGAAACATCTCCATAATGAGCAAGCCACCATCTGAACCTGTCCCTTGTTGCCGTCCGGCACAGTGACACAGAGACAACACTGTATATTGACAATGAAACACAGAGCTTTGATGGACCTGGCTTTGATAAGGAAAAGGGCCTACTAGAATAGATGCATTGAAAAAGCAACCATTCCTTTCAAATAAAAAGATTGAGTCTTTGCCTCTGTTTGCTCTTTGCCCATGCAATGAAAGGACTGTAACCTGTTTCGGAGTCCTTTAGATTGTATTATTTACTAGGCATCTATAGCTTGGTGGAGTTACTGGTACCTGAGTCCGTGAGCTACACCTAGTGGCAAGGCTCTCGACTGGGCAGACTATGAGCAGACTTTAATGTGATGGCCAGTCTGGACTGAAGGACATGGTACTTTTATCCTGTTTGTGATCAAATAAGTTGTGTGTTGCAGCACCCGTAGGTTGGGAGGAATGAAGACAAAATGAATAATATACAAGTTCATAAACACAGAGAACACATCTAAAAATGAGGGCACATTGGTTAGTGGATAAGTGCTATTAGTAAGAAACCTGGCAAGGTTTATGTGGACAATGAATGTCATGTAAACAAGTATGGCTGTCACTGTATCTAAGAGACAGTGTCTGCGTGCACCTCTGCATGTTAATATCTTCTATTCCGGAGTGTCAAGTCTTGTCCATATTCATCAGTGTGACATCTGCATGTGGCTTTTGTAGTGGTGCATGACATCGTCAGTGAGAGCAGCGTGTTGTAATAACTCCTCAGGATCAGAGGATCAGGTCACAGGTACACACATGAAAAGGCCCAGCCATCATTAGCACAGGAGGTTCAACACTGTGGGTAAAAGGCTCCCTCCTTACACCCCCAATGAGAGTGTCAATCAATGGCAGCATTAGGTGGAGGTGTGAAAACACTCACTGTGTTTGTGTGATGGAGAAAGGGGAATTCAGAAATAAGGTACAGTACTAGAGAGAAAGAAAATCACCTCCCTTCATCATCCTATTTTATTACATTTAACATTTTCAGCAATGACCCCATGCTACTGTACCCATCGACAGAAGAAACAAATGGTGAAACAAATAACACGTGGGTGATGAATGATTGCTTCTCAATTACATTTGATTCTTTCATTTTTTCCCACAAAAACACCTTTGATCTGTATTTTATATCCTAGTTGGGCATGATTAATTTTTCATCTATATGTATGGTGGTGGTGGTGGTGCTGTGGAAGTAAGGGATCATATATTTTTCGTGCCAAAGAATTGCCTCCCCTCAAATCAATGGCTGGTCTATTGAAACCTGGCTGGCAGCCATTAAGTCAGGCTACTCAGTGTGACAAGTACTGGGCTCTAAATGATGGAGGGTGAGGTGGCTCGATTGATTTCCATGGAAAATGTCACTTCAGAGGTGGAAATGTCTAGGTGACTGCTATGTTTTGAAGAACCAAAGTCTGCATAAATGCGTGATAAGAGTCCGGCTGTATGGTCATACAGATTACACCAAGAGCTGTCTAGCACTCAAAAAACATTCAGAGTTATGAAGACATCAAGCTATTAAATTACAATAATCTTATACTGTATTTGAGCCAGTTTGCTAAAGCAGGAAAAGAATCCTGCAGCAACAGGAAATGTGAATTATTATGTGGATTAAGATTAATGAAAACATTTTCCATACGCACAAAAAGCTTATTTCTCTCAGATTGTGTGTACAAATGTGTTTACATCCCTGTTAGTGAGCATTTTATCCTTTGTCAAGATAATCCATCCACCTGATAGGTGTGGCATATCAAGAAGCTGATTAAACAGCATGATCATTACACAGGTGCACCTTGTGCTGGGATTGATAACAGGCTACTCTAAAACGTGTAGTTTTGTCACACAACACAATGCCACAGATGTCTCAAGTTTTGAGGGAGCATGCAAAATCCATAGATTAGGGCCTAAATAATTTATTTAAATAGACTTATTTCCTTTTATGAACTGTAAATTGTTGCATGTTGCATTCATATTTTTGTTCAGTACACAATAACCCTTGGGCTTCACATGGATGGATTCATGATGACATCCTTGCATTAGACATTGGATAGTTCCAGAACAACTGCAATGTCACATAAGGCACCGGCGACTTAATTAATAAATGTTGTTTTTAATTAAATCAGTGAGGGCTCCAACTATCCACAGATGATTGTTTTCTATAATTATGTAATTAGGTCTGGTGGTTGAAAACACCTGGTAATGAGAGGGAGAATGTTGTCAGTGGAACTCTGGCTTCATGAAGAGCAGTGTGTGCATTTGAAGCAGGGAGGAAAATAACATAAATGGACACACATTACACTGGCTCTATTGATTTATGTCTCTAACTCATTCTGAAGGCCTGTTGAAGTATAGTCCTACTATAATTCTACCATTACAAAATCAGCTGAGAAAAGGCTTTTAGGTGATCAGCATCATGTTGTCAGTTCAGTGAGTGTGTTAGTCTGAGGCGGTAAGCTGTACTAACATACAAACTGGGCAATAGGGGCCTCCTCCTTCCCACTGGCAGATTGTTTCAGTAGGCACAAGACCAATTGGCCAAAGACACGCTGTTTAATTTTTCACCACACCGCAATATCGCAGAGTATTAAAATGCATAGAAAGATGGAAGTCATTAATAACGAATGGTAGGCTACAGTCAATCCCTCCACTACACACACACTACAGACACATACACACACATTTTTCATCCACAAGGTTTAACTGATAATTTATGTTAATAAATCAGAAATATAACTGATGCTGCATCAGTGATGCATAATTATGCTTTGTGATTCAGCCATCATTTGTAATAAAGCAAAGCATAAAATCCTTATAACTCATTATGACTTGTGCAGACCATGAATGAGGAAATACATTGTACATACACTGAGTGTACGAAACATTAGGAACACCTGCTTTTTCCATGACTGACCGGGTGAATCAAGGTGAACGGTATGATCCCTTATTAATGTCACTTGTTAAATGCACTTCAATCAGTGTAGATGAAGGTGAGGAGACAGGTTAAAGAAGGCTTTTTAAGCCTTAAGACAATTGAGACATGTAATGTGTTTTTCACGCTCAACAGTTTCTCATGTGTATCAAAAATGGTCCACCACCCAAAGGACATCCAGCCAACTTGACACAACTGTGGGAAGCATTGGAGTCAATATGGGCCAGCATCCCTGTGGAACGCTTTCAACACCTTGTAGAGTCCATGCCCCAATGAATTGAGGCTGTTGTGAGGGCAAAAGGGGGTGCAACTCAATATTAGGAAGGCTTTCGTTCTAAAGCCTTTTTCTGACAGCTAGCAATACCTAAAGTAATGGATAAGCTACAAATGACAGTGCAGCCTCTCATAGGTTTTCAATGTGTCCAACAACACCAGCATAGCTTCACATGAAGATGGGTAACAGAACAGACATGATTTGTTGGAAGCCAGAGCCATTGTTTTTCAAGAAGTTCTACATAGTTATTTTTGGAGGTTTTAATTTATGCTAAGCCCTTATTTGCCCCTCCGAGGGCACTGTGACATAATGGTATAAGTCACCATAGACACTGACAATAGCTACGGGGGACCGGCCAGCTCCATTTTTGAAGACTGTTGAATCATTTGGGAAAATATGTCACTTATTTGCCATTAAGTGCTTTGCTGTTATTAGCCAAGGGCAATGGCTAGCCAAGATAAATAACCCTCTTGTGCTGTTAGCTGAATTCATGCCAGGTTAAACAACTAAGCATGACAAACACTGCACAATGTTTTTAACATTGCTCCAATTTCTCTGTCACAAAATGGCTTTCAAAAACGGGAACATTTTATTACTGCAAACACATTGTCACCAATGCACACTAAAGTCCATATGTCATGTAAGATGTTAGAACCTCCAGATGTCATGAAAGATGGTCTGTATTATTGGAAGTTTAGAAGGGCATTAGAGAAGAGCTCTCTGTGATGACCCAACCAGTTAGAGGGGAAATTGTGAAAATAGAATTAGCTGGTCTCTTGCTTTAAATAACGTCTACAATATGTCTGGAAGATTGTCAGAATTTAAGCGTTGTGTTTTGTGTTTCAAAGGGCACAAAAACTAAACCACCCATATCTGTAACTGCTATTAATGAATGTCTGTCTACAAAACTGTTGTTTTGGCAAGATCTCCACACCTTTACTAATTTCAAGGTCAGATTGGCAGATAGAAAAGGTCTTCCTAGAAGTCCTACAGGTACAGTATAATGGTCTTATCTGACACATAATGATTACCATTGGTATGACTCTGAATGACCCATAATTACACCACATGCTAGATGAGTATTAGGTCATGGACTTTAAGTGAGGCCATGAGCATGGCTCTGAAGTGTATTAATGGGATATGTTTGATATTTTGCCCTGGCATGGTGATGACAGATTCTAGGGTAATTAGACTACTGACTGATGGGGAGGGAAAGAGTGATGATGTAAAGAATCTGTCACTCATTCTATTACACTATAGTACAACTTGCAAAAATGAAAACAATAAGATATGTATTTGTCTATGTCCTATACATTGTAATGGTTGAGTAATACTCTAACATTAACATCACATTTTTTTCAGCAAATATCGCTGATGGTTTGTTTATGAACATAGTCTTGTTGTCTCTTTATGTTGTGTGGACTGTGTTGTTTCATTTGAATACTGTGTAAAATACTCATCAAAGTGGGGGTATAACACAGTATCTCCCTCTCTCTGTCTCTCTGTCACACTCACACTCACTCACACACACAAACACACACACACACACACACACACACACACACACACACACACACACACACACACACACACACACACACAAACACAAACACAAAATGTTTTACTCTTACTGACATTTCAAGTTATTCTAACAATACTAGATAAAGAATTGAAGATAAGATGAGGTCAGTCTCCCACAGCGACATTAATAGTTTTGGCCATCATTTCAGTCACGTCACTCTCAGTGGGACTCTATGGGACATGGATGACACCGCAGTCTCTGACCCATGACCATGTTGAGGTATGAATCTAATGTTTGTGTTGGCAGACACAGGGCCTAAATACATTTAGAGAATTGTTAATGCTGACAGAATTAGCTTAAAGTCTGTCGTCTGCCTGCATATGGGTTGAATTCCTTCAGTTCTCCTTGTGCTACAGTGTAGGTAGGTGTCACACACACACACACACACACACACACACACACGTTCAACAATATTTTGTACAGACCAACATCACCAACAAAGATCATCAACTACTGAAGGTTGAAAGACTATTGATCAGATTCGGCTATAAATGCTTTGTATATAACTTTCATGGCCTGTTTACAAAATAATTAAGACAAATAATTCCTTGGACACCAGGGAAAACCCCTTTGGTAAATACGGTGATGGTAATTACGTCTGGAGAAGCTTGCCTTGATTAGAGTGTGAGAGGAGCTGTTTGAAAGAGCAGCCGGCACTAATGTAGGTCCACATCTTGCATCTCATATCCCGGCTTTGTGGGATCCTTGTAGAGCTGTCCAATCAAACGGATTATGCAGGCAGAAAGAAGGTCCTGCTGGAACGGCATGAAGCAAATCAAATATTGTCATTTTGATAGATGATTTATTGCCGGGACAACTTTCTCTACCACTCTACTATTTATGTCTTCACACTAATTAAACTAGGTGTCTGGGCAGAGAAAAGACTGCAGAGGATAAATTAATTAATCTTAAAATGGTACATGTCTGAACACAAGGTAGTAAAGGCAAGCTTAACAATGGCACAAAGATTATCACTCTGCCTCAGTCATCAATTATGCGGCAAACAAATTGGCTCATATTTCCATGGTTAGGGTGATTTTATAAACACGTTGGCATTAACATTTTAACTGGTATTTGTTCTTTGTGATCAGATCAGATCAGATCTGCAAGACACTGCAGATCTGCAAGACATTTCATTCTGCCAATGAGTCATCATTTAATAAATGTGTTATTATTGATGGAAAGCATCCATGCAATTTGGTTGATGAAAAAATAGAGAACCAGTTCACAATATAAAAAGGTTTGTGTGATAAATCATGTTACTGGTCACTTATTTCATGTACAGTGGCTTGCGAAAGTATTCACCCCCCTTGGCATTTTTCCTATTTTGTTGCCTTACAACCTGGAATTAAAATGGATTTTTTGGGAGCTTGTATCATTTGATTTACACAACATGCCTACCCCTTTGAAGATGCAAAATAAGACAAAAAAACTAAAAACTTGAGCGTGCATCCCCCCCCCAAAGTCAATAATTTGTAGAGCTACCTTTTGCAGCAATTACAGCTGCAAGTCTCTTGGGGGTATGTCTCTATAAGCTTGGCACATCTAGCCACTGGGATTTTTGCTCATTCTTCAAGGCAAAACTGCTCCAGCACCTTCAAGTTGGATGGGTTCCGCTGGTGTACAGCAATCTTTAAGTCATACCACAGATTCTCAATTGGATTGAGGTCTGGGCTTTGACTAGGCCATTCCAATACATTTAAATGTTTCCCCTTAAACCACTCAAGTGTTGCTTTAGCAGTATGCTTAGGGTCATTGTCCTGATGGAAGGTGAACCTCCGTCCCAGTTTCAAATCTCTGGATGACTGAAACAGGTTTCCCTCAAGAATTTCCCTGTATTTAGCACCATCCATCATTCTTTCAATTCTGACCTGTTTCCCAGTCCCTGCCACTGAAAAACATCCCCACAGCATGATGCTGCCACCACCATGCTTCACTGTGGGGATGGTGTTCTCGGGTTGATGAGAGGTGTTGGTTTTGCGCCAGACATAGCATTTTCCTTGATGTCCAAAAAGCTCAATTTTAGTCTCATCTGGCCAGAGTACCTTCTTCCATATGTTTGGGGAGTCTCCCACATGCCTTTTGGTGAACACCAAACGTGTTTGCTTATTTTTTTTCTTTAAGCAATGGCTTTTTTCTGGCCACTCTTCTGTAAAGCCCAGCTCTGTGGAGTGTATGGCTTAAAGTGGTCCAATGGACAGATACTCCAATCTCCGCTGTGGTGCTTTGCAGCTCCTTCAGGGTTATCTTTGGTCTCTTTATTGCCTCTCTGATTAATGCCCTCCTTGCCTGGTCCATGAGTTTTGGTGGGCGGCCCTCTCTTGGCAGGTTTGTTTTGGTGCCATATTCTTAAAAATTTTTAATAATGGATTTAATGGTGCTCTGTGGGATGTTCAAAGTTTCTGATATTATTTTATAACCCAACCCTGATCTGTACTTCTCCACAACTTTGTCCCTGACCTGTTTCAAGAGCTCCTTGGTCTTCATGGTGCCGCTTGCTTGGTGGTGCCCCTTGCTTAGTGGTGTTTCAGACTCTGGGGCCTTTCAGAACAGGTGTATATATACTGAGATCATGTGACAGATCATGTGACACAGATTGCACACAGGTGGACTTTATTTAACGAATTATGTGACTTCTGAAGGTAATTTGTTGCACCAGATCTTATTTAGGGGCTTCATAGCAAAGGGGGTGAATACACATGCACGCACCACTTTTCTGTTATTAATTTTTTCGCATTTTTTGAAACAAGTTATCTTTTTCATTTCACTTCACCAATTTGGACTATTTTATGTATGTCCATTACATGAAATCCAAATAAAAATACATTTAAATTATAGGTTGTAATGCAACAAAATAGGAAAAATGCCAAGGGGGATGAATAATTTTGCAAGGCACTGTACCTGCAGCATGGTTTCCCCTACCAGGGTCAAACCAAGTTATAGGAATGTCACCCAGACTGATGCTAATCTTCTAAAACAATGGCCGTTGTGCCATGCATCTGGATGATAGAATACATGGTATTATTCATCATAAACATTATTTTTTTAATGCTGGGATGATTCTAAGCAAGGCACTGTGTATCCACGTCAATCGACAACTGTTCCTCTCCACAACTCCTCTGGAAAATCCAATTTTACACACCACAGCTTTTGTGGATTACTTTCTCACCCACCCTACTTTTATAAAGACGTTCTGATTTTATTAACCTGTAAATACAGTGCACTGTCACATGGCATGCATAGAGATCCATCAAAAACATGCTGAAAAATGTAGCTCCAGAGATTATATCACATCAGTGTCTTAGCCTTTTGCCCTATTTCACTTGTATTTCTCATTGTTCCTCCACATCACCGGTGCAAAAAATAAGTAAGGCATCATAAGACAGGAATAACTCAAGCTTATCTTCCTCCTGAAAGAAATTGTACAGTAAGTAGTTTCTTTCTATTTTTCTCTCCTCTTGCTCAATCGTTTTCTGGTCTTTAGTACCTCAATGCCATCCTGTCGGTCTCTACGGGTATGTGTCTGGTCATTAGTGGAAAGTCCCACCTTTCTGTCAGGAGTGAATTCTGGGTGATCACTTACTACACGTACCTCCAGCAGAGATGTTAATGTCTTTTTCTCTCACCTATTTCTCTATCTGTCATTGGCCTGAGGACAGATGTCTGTCAGCTGACAAGGCCTACTCCATCTGCCGCCTAACCTCCACAAGCTATGTACATAGCACACTGAACAATGATTAAGCATGGCTTCCAAAGTGTTGTATGGTAATCAAAAAAGCCCAAAGCATAACATCCTTTTTGTGATCATATTTCATACTAATTAGCATTATAATATTGTCTCTCGTGACAATGCTTCATGGCACAGCAGGGCATTTCATTAGAGAGAATCTTTTGCATTCACTTGCATATTGTCTTGATTAAAAAGATTGATTGGTGACTGTAAATGTACACACTAAGAAAGGAGGGTTCCTCAAGGGTTCTTTGGGAAGGGTGATGGTTTTACATGGAACCATAATGACTCAAAGAACCCTTTGAGCCCTTCAATGGTTATTTGCAGGCTTCTTTCACCTTTAAGTGATAATACAAATTTATGGGTGGCTGCTCATTCAAATGTTTTGGGCCGTGGTTTGCGCACAGCTCTTTTTGTGCAACCGTGAATGAGAGTGGCATTCCAGCTTATCTAAACAGTTGTGTTATGCCATTACATGTTATATATGACTATGGCCAATGATGGTGTCTTGTGAAAGACTCACTTATGGCCTTATCAATTGAGAACAATTGATTAAATCAGAGGTTCTTAGATTATAAAAAATTCTCTCCTCAGGGACCCCCAGCTGTTCCAGAGCTAGCACATCTGATTCAACTGGTCCATTAACACAAAAAAAGGTTATATGTAGCACCAAAAAGAAATCCGCTATGGTTACAAGCCAAATAACCCTTATTTGGCACTATATAGAACCATGTGCTTTTAGTGCGTGTTGGTGATAATTCGCATTTGCTCATCAGCTGCACAAACAGGGAAGCAAAACAGTCGGACGTTGCATCAGTGTATTATTTGCAAGGAGATACAACTTCTCTTAGATTATGATGAGATGTTGGAAAAACTGCATATTATAAATAATTCTAAACAAGAATAGAATAAGAATAAATGACTGTTAGATAATAAGATAGATAGATGGATATATAAGAGAGGGAATAATAGATAACATAATGACATGAAATAGTTCTAACCTCTGTCTCTTTCATCAGAGGTCATTAACGGCTCCTTTTGGGACCTCTTAATTGAGTTTCTTTTCGAAACAGAAAATGAAAGGATTCTGCCTTTTCTTCTGAAAAATGAGCTAATTAAAAAAGAGAATAAGTTATTGGGGCAAGTTCATTGTAATAATGGGCACAATCATAGTGATTCACAAGTTTCCAACATCAACCTGTAAGCGGACTCAGTAATTCGCCTATTTTAACAATTTGATCTGACTTCGACAGCCATTACTTAGTGTCTGGGTAGAGTGAAATTCAACTGGCTTTTAAAGCTCTTGCCAAGTAACTCAAGGGTTCTAACTTATTTTTAACCATCATTTAACACACTGGTCATTTTAATGCAAACCATATTATAATATGCTTTCAGGAGTACACAGAAGTGAAGCATAACTTGATATTGATAATAAATCCTTGCATGTGCAATGTCTTATACCTTATTTATGACTAACTGAACAATGCATCTGCATGAGTAGCCTAGTTCAATCTCTCATATGACTGAACATGTTTGATTGTGATCTATTTGGTTGACTATGTAGTAAAGAGCTATGTTGCGCTGTCTAATTCATGATGGTTAGGCACTGCTCATTATCCTATATCATCTCATGAATACATTCTTAAGAATTGCTTATCATAATATACCTCTCCAATTCCATCTTAATTGGCTCCTGATTTATGAAGCAACAACAAATATGTTTGCGAGTTTAGGTGCAGAAATTGAGAGACAGAGCTCAAATGCAATGGATTGGCTGATTAATTATTACTCGATGTGTGTCTACAAATGCGAGGCAGATGCCTTGGCATTGCTATAATTAATGTGCTAGCAAATGTAGGTAGCGTGCTCAATATGGCCCACATGGCAGAAGCTTTGCCTTGTTTTCTTCCCTTCTTGTTTTATGTATAAAAGTGAAGAAGGAAGGCATTTTTCATTCACTGTATACTTTACCACAAACTGTGAGGCTCACACTCACCAATCACTTTGTGAGATTCTGAAGATTACATTGCTTTAAACCAAGAGAAGTCGGCTGAATCACGTGTTCGTTAGATGTGGTGAACATTAATGTATGAATGGATATTGTACATTCCACATACAATATAGAGCCAGAGAGTTCAGAGTATGTGTTCTTGTTACAACAGTCATAAATCCAAATCTCAACATCTAATTATTGGGGCACCAAGATTTGCCACAGTGTGATGCATATCTCAGAACAACATCTGATTGTTGTTTGTGCTATCCTCACAAAGAATTACTCAAAGATGTTTTGTACAACTACTAGCTCGGGGTGCTAGTTATATGCATGGCAGATCACAAGCTTATCTGGGAGTCTACGTTGTACTCACTGATCCAGTGACTTGTATGTTTGCATGGGTTAGATCAAAATTACAGCACGCTGAGTTGCTTAAGTGCCATTACCAGCTTTGGGACATACTGTAGTAAGCATCAACTCCTTACTTGCATTTGTCAAAGCTAATAGAAAAGAACAGCGCTGAGCATGTAATGATGCACTAAAACAAGACCATACAAGATGGTAAATCATCTACAATCAGACACACAGACAACAAGACACAAATGTGAGACAACATATGTCAATTTAACAATACCAGATCAAGTTAAATTGCCCCCTAAATTGGGTGGGCTTGCAATGGTGTAAGACTAAAAGTAACCCATGATATAGTATTTCCTCTCTAGAACAAAATGTTGAATATTTACACTTATGTCCCTGATCAGCTGTCCCCTCTTGTCATTCCTCACACGTTGTATGCATCAGCACACTCTTGCACACATATTAGAAACAAAGATAAACATTTATGCAGTGAGTTCCTTCACCCACTCCCATATACTGCTAAACCACAGCGTTTCAAGCATTCAAAGTGGGATGCTGAACTTTGAATTGGACAGCAAATACCCCCTGGCCTCCGCCAGCTCCCCTCTGGTCCTCTGAGTTGCCTGTGACCTCGTCTGAACCTGGAGCAATTGTTTGGAGGAACTATCATATCGGGGAGCATGTCTCAGCTCAAAGCTGCTTCGGCTAATGGCCTTGGTTGGTGGAGCCAGCCTGAGTAAATAGAATATCTTGCAATCACGGGAATCTCTTGTCTCTACATGTTGTACCATTTTAGCATTTAAGGCAAGGCTTTTTGGCCAATTGTACCTTGTTTTCCCCTGCCTCCTGAGTATCCCTTGTATGGGAGTTCATGAGAGAGAGAGTTTTAGCAGCCTTTGTTGTAGTCACAGGTGAAAGGGCAATAGACCAACATACACAGGCACAATGCAGCTGCAACTTTAAAAAACGTTGCACAAAAATAATGATCTAAGAAGTATTCATAGCAGCTTTCATATAGGCCAAGCAAACGTGTGACTGGAAAATGTGAAAACCAATGAATAACAAGTTGGATGTTTGTCCATTCTCAACGTTTTGTCAGCAAAGGCATTGTCAGCTGAATAATTTTAAGAAAGCTAGTTGCATAAGGGAAACAAGTTCAGGGTTTCCCACTGTTCCACCGTTGGTGAGTAATAATTTGTTTGCGGGTTTTTGTGTGTGTTTTTTTCTGTCAAGTTAGCTTGCTAAAAGACTAATGAATGGAATTTTCCATTACAATTTAAAAGTCAGTTACATAAGCTGACACCAAGCTGTCATGACTGTCATGACTCCTATTATTTCATGATAAATACAGTGTTAAGTAGTCCTTATGATGGATAATTTCAAGTACAGTGTAACACAAATATCACTGTGTATAAAATGACATACTACAACCATTGTACATAATCACTTTCCAGGTAGTGCTGTGGTGAGTAAGAATTTGACAAGGAGTAGCGTGGCAATGACAACACCCTCTCTAGTGGAACAAAAAACACGAAGGGAACAGGAGCGCAGTGAGGCCCATGCTTGAGGCCTAGCTTGTTAGAGTAAAGAGGGATGATCACTCTCTCTGATGAGAGCCATCTGGCTAGGAGCAAGGCCCAGTCCTGGGATTTGGCCTCTCAGGATTCCTAACCCTCTGTAAGGCAACTATACCTGCAGCAATGTGCTGTAAAAGAATGGAAGAAGAGCTTGACTTGGATGGTGGAAAAAACATTGGATTATGAAGTCAGATTATGGCTATAACAGTCTTATTGAGCAGTGTGTTCTTCTTAGTGTTATCCCCACACAAATAACCTGTATGTGTTTCATAAGCTTTCTCCTATGAACAAATTGAAGTATTACTTCCATTTTAAATGTTTAACAGTAGTAGTTATTTTTATGAAAACATTTAATTGAATAATATTTCAAAAAGTTACTACTCACAGTCCCCAACAAATACATACTGCATGATATGTGTAATGGTGTGTCCATTCAGTTGAGTGTTTGGTAAATCTGCTGGTTACCAGTGGATGATAATCTAAGAGGTTTAAAAGGATTATGCCCAAACTGCATGGCTCAATTTGTGTAGAGGATGGAGAATACAACTAGAATATGTACATTCTAAACCCTGTCCTTTTTCACATATTTTTGAATGTCACATGCTGCTATCGTTGGCACAGGGCACATGAGAAATATGCCAAAAACACAAATACCATCAGAGGGTTGTGACACAACAGAAAGGGCAAATGTGACACAAAATGGCTTCCATTGGGGAATGGCGGGCAGGCTTCACCAACACATACAAACAATCGCCTGTTCGCCACTCCTTTTTAAAGCATGACCAGCTAGATGTGACACTATTGCACCAAACAGAGAGTCACACACTGAGGAACAGTTTGGAGTCATTTCCTCCAACAGAGAGCATCCCTTACACCCTTTACCTGCCACTGTCTTTCCAGGCCTTGTAAAATGTTCCCTTTCTTCTTCCCCTCCCTCTATTGTTCCATTCCCACTGCATGATTTTAGAAGTCAGAAGGAAAACAGACCCAGTGGTGGTTTTTCAATTGAATTGTCAGAAGCTGGCTGTTTTAATAATTCCTGCAAAATAAAATGGCAGGGAACCTTTGTGAAGTCACTTCACCCGGAACGCTCCACTGGGGGTCTCTGGCGAACCTTGCACTGCAAAGTGTGCCCTGTTATCCTGTCTTGCCTGTGTGTCTGCCCATACCGCTGAGTGTGTCCTCCCTTCAAGATCCCCCTTCAGCGGTGGAAACAGTGTCAGAGTCACAGGGGATGGGACAGAGAAAAATGATGTACAGAAATGAAACCATAAACTAACAAAGGGATGTTCTTGTTTGTATCTACTCACGTTTCTGGTTTAAAACCCAAGGCTTTGTCAAATGTTGGCATCACAACGTGATTGCAATATGTCAATTTGCTGCTATTGCATTAGTTGAAAATCTGTTAGGTCCTAAATAATTAGACATGTACAGCTGGAACCAAGATGACTTTTTATCTGCATGTTTCCCCTTATCTTTATGGTGCCGTTTTGAGATAAGAACTGATCATCCATGCAGGCAGTGTGTACTCACACTGCGTGAGATGCATACAATTATGCAAATGAAGTTGGAAGTCATAAATCTTTGTTCTAGCTTGAGTTTAGCATTTTTCCTGTATGTGCTTTCTTTTGCTTGAAGAAAGCCCCCACGCTGGATGGCAGTGAAAGTAAAGCTCCAGCACACGCCAGTCCTGCATTTATAATGGGAGAAGCATCAGGGAGGATGACTGCAAGCTGGGGAACATTCTAGAAATTAAGATTATGAGAGACAAAATATATCTAAAAGAGTCATCTTTATGTACTGTCGTATTTTGTGGATGTTTATGCATGAACATGAGGAGTCAAGCCTCTCAACTGCTGCCAGTAGGTAGCACACTGTGTTGCAAGCACCAACTCTGGATTCCAGATACGCTATATATACAAAAGTATGTGGACACCCCTTCAAATGAGTGGATTCAGCTATTTCAGTAACACCAGTTGCTGACAGGTGTATAAAATCGAGCACACAGCCATAAAATCTCCATAGACAAACATTGGGAGTATCTCAGTGACTTTCAACGTGGCACCGTCATAGGATGCCACCTTTCCAACAAGTCAGTTTGTAAAATGTCTGCCCAGCTAGAGCTGTCTCGGTCAACTGGAAGTGCTCTTATTGTGAAGTGGAAACGTCTAGGAACAACAACGGCTCAGCTGCGAAGTGGTAGGCCACACAAGCTCACAGAACGGTACCGCCTAGTGCTGAAACGCGCAGCGTGTAAAAATCGTCTGTCCTCGGTTGCAACACTCACTACCGAGTTCCAAACTGCCTCTGGAAGCAATGTCAGCACAATAACTGTTCATTGGGAGCTTCATGAAATGGGTTTCCATGGCCGAGCAGCCGCACACAAGCCTAAGATCACCATGCGCAATGCCGTGCGTCGGCTGGACTCTGGAGCAGTGGAAACGCGTTCTCTGGAGTGATGAATCACGCCACACTATCTGGCAGTCCGACGGATGAATATGGGTTTGGCAGATGACAGGAGAACGCTACCTGCCCCAATGCATAGTGCAAACTGTAAAGTTTGGTGGAGGAGGAATAATGGTCTGGGGCTGTTTTTCATGGTTCGGCCTAGGCCCCTTAGTACCAGTGAAGGGAAATCTTAACGCTACAGCATACAATGACATTCTAGATGATTCTGTGCTTCCAACTTTGTGGTCCATATTAATGCCCATGATTTTGATATGAGATGTTCGACGAGCTGGTGTCCACATACTTTTGGTCATGTAGTGTACCAAGGGGCCTTATTTATGGCAACTGGAACCTAGTTTCCAGGGAAAGACATTATCCATGTTCTGAGACTGCATTTACAATATCATGTAAATGTTTTGGTATCATAACATCCTTTTCCAATAGATAATTTGATAAGATAATTTTATGTTTGCAACTTACAAACAGTGTCTAGATAACAGTACAGGTTTTTTTAATTTGAAGTAGAAGCAGTGATTTTTCAAATGTCAAACCATAGCCCGCTGTGACCTTGGGCACAGTCAAAGAGTGCAGTGAGTGCAGTTCCTTTCTGTTCACAGTCATTACGACAAGCTAATGAGAATATTTAATGACTGCTTATGACAAAGATTTCACTATACTGTACCAAAAATAGATAAAATCAACATGAATTATTCATTGTGCGTTGAATCAGGCCTACTGTCAATGATAATCAGATGATGCTGATCAGCTAATATATGTGGCTTTGCAGCACAAGGGCAAAAAGGATGATCATACTTTCAGATGTGGTGGGACAGATGTATTATAATGAGCATGATGCCAGAGCCTTCGATATCATATTACACTTGCAGAGCATAAATACATCTACGGTGGATAAGATAATTATCAGATTCCACGCTTGGTCTGCATAAGCTGTAGAGGAGGGGAGTGATTATGAGAAACAGCTGAATTTGCAGGAATGACTTTTGAACGATAACAATGGAGGTTATCACAGGATGATTCTAAAAAGGGATTTGGCACTTGCATAATAGAGTCGGTGGAAGAAAGGAAGGAAGCATGGTTATGAGGAACAGATAAACCAGGCACATCACAACATCAGATAAACAAGTATGTACTTAGCTTCCTGATGCCATGTGATAGATGGCAGACAATTAGAACGATCACATCCTGAATCAGTAATCATAAAATAAATAGTTTCGCAATGAAACACCCCTAGTTTGTTTTCAAGGACAAATCTCTTTGGGTCATTGGTTTCCCAATGTCCCCCTGCCCTCTAGTCTCCTGAGGACGCTCTGCTTTTGGAGTGATGCAAACTGGACAGAGCCCAGAAATCGCTGCAGTTAAGTGTCACTTCACATTGGATCTTCCTGGTTTCAAAACAAAGGTCAGGTGTTTGGGTGTAAGATGTTTTCATATCTCTACTTCAACTCTTTGACATTGATTAACTCCAAAACGCTGAAGATGATAAACATTAGGTGATATAGGCAACCAACTATCACAATGTTATGTCTTTTTGAACAACAATTATCAAAATATTACTAATGTCAATTGACTTTATCCAATAAATGTTTTATACATTTTAAGATAACAATACTAAAATGTTTGAGTTCCTCTCTGTCACGCAGAAGAAAAGTGATGCAGAAAAGTTTAGATCTTGTTATCTTCACTGCATCTTTTGAGACATTTTTCTGTGTAATTGCGCTTCACTTCATTCTCAATTGCCCATATTTGATACATTGACAAATTCCGCCTTTCAGTGTTCTCATCATGGCTATTCCCTGGATACGTACAGTGAAGGGGAGGAGGAGGAGGAAAAAAGAACATGAGCAGAGAGCATCCCCAGATTCCCAAATGGGTTGTACCACATCGATTGACTTGTGAAATATATCTTATATCCAGAAACAAGCTCAGTGGCATGATGTCTCTTTAGGGAAAAACCCAGACCCTCCCAAAGGCTGCTGAAAAACAATTGACAAGAACCATTGCTGCTGCCACCACTGTTACAGCCTACAGCATATAAGATGTATAGTAGAATGAAACAACCTCACTAATAAACTGTATAGATCCTGTGGCTGTAATAGTAGTAGAAGTATTAACAGTAGGAGTGGTTACAGGAATGGTAGGGTTGGTGATGGCATTAGTAGCAGTAGATGATGTTTGCATGACCAAGCAGTTTTTTTCCCCTCCCCTGATTGGAGTAAACTAACAGAGAACAATACTTCTACTCCTGCTTGTACGGTACATGTAGTTAAATAATTATGTATATATATATATATATATATATATATATATATATATATATATATATATATATACAGTGGGGGAAAAAAGTATTTAGTCAGCCACCAATTGTGCAAGTTCTCCCACTTAAAAATATGAGAGAGGCCTGTAATTTTCATCATAGGTACACGTCAACTATGACAGACAAAATGAGGAAATAAAATCCAGAAAATCACATTGTAGGATTTTTTAGGAATTTATTTGCAAATTATGGTGGAAAATAAGTATTTGGTCAATAACAAAAGTTTCTCAATACTTTGTTATATACCCTTTGTTGGCAATGACACAGGTCAAACGTTTTCTGTAAGTCTTCACAAGGTTTTCACACACTTTTGCTGCTATTTTGGCCCATTCCTCCATGCAGATCTCCTCTAGAGCAGTGATGTTTTGGGGCTGTCGCTGGGCAACACGGACTTTCAACTCCTTCCAAAGATTTTCTATGGGGTTGAGATCTGGAGACTGGCTAGGCCACTCCAGGACCTTGAAATGCTTCTTACGAAGCCACTCCTTCGTTGCCCGGGCGGTGTGTTTGGGATCATTGTCATGCTGAAAGACCCAGCCACGTTTAATCTTCAATGCCCTTGCTGATGGAAGGAGGTTTTCACTCAAAATCTCACCATACATGGCCCCATTCATTCTTTCCTTTACACGGATCAGACGTCCTGGTCCCTTTGCAGAAAAACAGCCCCAAAGCATGATGTTTCCACCCCCATGCTTCACAGTAGGTATGGTGTTCTTTGGATGCAACTCAGCATTCTTTGTCCTCCAAACTTGACGAGTTGAGTTTTTACCAAAAAGTTCTAATTTGGTTTCATCTGACCATATGACATTCTCCCAATCCTCTTCTGGATCATCCAAATGCACTCTAGCAAACTTCAGACGGGCCTGGACATGTACTGGCTTAAGCAGGGGGACACGTCTGGCACTGCAGGATTTGAGTCCCTGGCGGCGTAGTGTGTTACTGATGGTAGGCTTTGTTACTTTGGTCCCAGCTCTCTGCAGGTCATTCACTAGGTCCCCCCGTGTGGTTCTGGGAGTTTTGCTCACCGTTCTTGTGATCATTTTGACCCCACGGAGTGAGATCTTGCGTGGAGCCCCAGATCGAGGGAGATTATCAGTGGTCTTGTATGTCTTCCATTTCCTAATAATTGCTCCCACAGTTGATTTCTTCAAACCAAGCTGCTTACCTATTGCAGTTTCAGTCTTCCCAGCCTGGTGCAGGTCTACAATTTTGTTTCTGGTGTCCTTTGACAGCTCTTTGGTATTGGCCATAGTGGAGTTTGGAGTGTGATTGTTTGAGGTTGTGGACAAGTGTCTTTTATACTGATAACAAGTTCAAACAGGTGCCATTAATACAGGTAACGAGTGGAGGACAGAGGAGCTTCTTAAAGAAGAAGTTACAGGTCTGTAAGAGCCAAAAATCTTGCTTGTTTGTAGGTGACCAAATACTTATTTTCCACCATAATTTGCAAATAAATTCATTAAAAATCCTACAATGTGATTTTCTGGAAAAAAAATTCTCAATTTGTCTGTCATAGTTGACGTGTACCTTTGATGAAAATTACAGGCCTCTCTCATCTTTTTAAGTGAGAGAACTTGCACAATTGGTGGCTCTACCCACATGTACATATTACTTCAACTATCTCAACTAGCTGGTGCCCCCGCACATTGACTCTGCACCGGTACCCCCCTGTATATATAGCCTCCCTACTGTTATTTTATTTTACTTCTGCTCTTTTTTTCTCTACACTTTTTTTGTTGTTGTTTTATTTGTAATGTTTTCGTTAAAAATAAATGCACTGTTGGTTAAGGGCTGTAAGTAAGCATTTCACTGTAATGTCTGCACCTGTTGTATTCGGCGCATGTGACCAATACAATTTGATTTGATTTGATTTGATTTGACAAAATATTTTTTTTTTCCCACTGTATATATATATATATATATATATATATATATATTCCTAATTTCCTTTTTCTGCTTTAATATTGCAGATATATTGTGGGTTCTATCAATTTAATTGTTTGCATACTTTCTAATCCCCCTTATTTTTAGTAATTTTGTTGTTGTTGTTTTTTCTTTCCCCAACCCTACTATCCCTCCCCTGATTGGAATAAACTAAAGGACAACAATACTTCTACTCCTACTTACAGCTATTTTTGCTCACATGTACTGTACATGTAGTTAAATAATTATATATTCCTAATTTTCTTTTTCTCCAAGTGCTGGATTTTCACCCACAGCAGCCAATCCACCATTCATTCTGATCTTAACTACAACCCTCCAATGTCCACAGATAAACCCATCTTTCCCAGTATAATGCCATTTTACTAATTGCTTTTGCAATACATCCCTCCATTTTACTGTGATGTCTTACGAGGGTCTGAACCTCCCTATTTGTAACATTTATACCGATATTGCCCTAACAATATGCTGTAAACTTTACCCAAGAGTAGAATGATATTTCCCATTGACTGATTGTGGTTTTTCAGATCCCTTAACAATACATCTTGCAGGTCCATCTGAACCCTGAGATTATGACATAACAACCATTCCTGGACCTGACTCCAAAAGCGACCCATCAATGGACATTACCAGAAAAGATGCTCTATTGAGTCTGTTTCCTCATCGCAGAGTCTGCACAATCATCCTCCCTAATCTTCAGCGGCACCGACCACCACTGGGGTGGTGATGAAATTAGTAGCAGCAGATGATGTTTGTGTGACCAAGCAGTTATTGCACTAGGGTCATCCATGTGCCTCAAAACCTCTTAGCCCATTGAGTTAACGCCTACACATTAGCTCTATGAACTTACACAAGTCCTCATGTCTCAGACAAGACTGCTAAACACACAAGTGTAGTTCCCAGAACCACCCTACACTACATTGAGGAATTTGAAAGATGCATAGGTAGTATTTCTAAATTAAAACATGCTAGGATGTAGAATTTCTAAATAAAAAAAATGACACTCAAAATGGTTAATATGTGACAGGTTGATAAATGAACAAATTATTCTGCTTCATCCACTCAGGTTGTGGTCCCTGTGTTAATTATCAAACATCTAAACACATCTATTCATTTTGGCAGTCTCCATACCATCAAAAGTCAAAAGCATATGTAATTGGATGCTGATGCAGGGCAATATTAATCATCATTTTATTGTTGGGCTCAGCAGTGAACTGGGCAGAGTCTCCCTGTTTGGTTCAAGATGGAGTAGGCTGAGCAAAAAATAGCAATTTCCTTGTCATGAATGGAAAGTTCTCTAAAGCAGTTTGGAGTGATCCGCCATCAATCACACTAAATTTGTCCTGAGTTGGGAAAAAAGCTGGAAAAGCTGTACCACTCCATTACCTGAACAGATTTCACTGTGACTAATGATGTATGACAAAAAATCATTCAAGACTTGCTCAAAGTGTAGCCTGCATAGATTGCAAACTGCAGTCATAACACATTTCACATTTCAATGTAGAGTACCTCCGAACCTAAAACACTAATTCTAAGGGCCAGATAAGTATGTCATAAGGTCACTGTATAGTAGAATGTGATGGTCATAATTCTCTTTCTTTCATATTTTTCCCAACCTTTTTCCCCCAACATTGGATTTGTCTGATGTGGAGCAAAGAAACTCTTTAGGAAACCATAACACTTAGGACTACATTATCTTTGGTACAAAGGTACTGCAGGTCATGGATCTGTAGAAATCATCCCCAATTATCAGGTCCGATTTTAATCCTCCCCGATACAATAGAGAGAACATTGTAGTTGTCGTAGTCAGTCATCGGTTGACAATGGAAGAAAACATCTCTCCTGAACTTCACTCTGCCATCTACTTGGCTGGAATGTTATGACTTGTTGATTTTAGCATTCGCTTAAAGAGATTGAATGGGATCTTAAGAACTTACAAATTCGTAAAACATATGGTACGAATTAGAATTTGTAACAGGATGTTACATACTGTTTCATGTGAAATGGATGACGTTATGACGAGGTGAATTTTTCATGAATGTGGAAAAAATCAATGCTTTGATGAGTTTAAAGGAGCAATACTCTGTTAAATATTAATGAAGAATACTTAATCAAAGGCTACTTATGAATGGCCGTCAAAGGGTATGCAGATTATTCATTGTTAACGCATCTTAAAATATTCCACAGTCTGGAGACAGATTCAATAGGCCATGCTGTACTGACCGATGAATCAACGGGTGTTGGGCCACCGCGAGCCACAAGAACAGCTTCAATGCACCTTGGCATAGATTCTACAAGTGTCTGGAACTGTATTGGAGGGATGTGACACCATTCTTCCACGAATAATTCCATCATTTGGTGTTTTGTTGAGGTTGGTGGTGAAAACGCTGTCTCAGGCGCCGCTCCAGAATCTCCAATAAGTGTTCAATTGGGTTGAAATCTGGTGACTGAGACACGCACGCACGCACACGCTCACTCAAATTCAAATCAAATCAAATCAAATTGTATTTGTCACATGCGCCGAATACAACAGGTGTAGACCTTACAGTGAAATGCTTACAAGCCCTTAACTAACAATGCAGTTTTAACAAAAATAAGTGTTAAGTAAAAAATGTATAACAAAAAAATTAAAATTAAAAATAATTAAAGAGCAGCAGTAAACTAACTTTTTGAGGATCTGAGGACACATGCCAAATCATTTCAGACTCCTGAGGGGTAATAGGCTTTGTCGTGCCCTCTTCACGACTGTCTTGGTGTGTTTGGACCATAGTAGTTAGTTGGTGATTTGGACACCAAAGAACTTGAAGCTCTCAACCTGCTCCACTGCAGCCCCGTCGATGAGAATGGGGCGCGTGCTCGGTCCTCCTTTTCCTGTAGTCCACAATCATCTCCTTTGTCTTGTTCACGTTGAGGGAGAGGTTGTTATCCTGGCACCACACGGCCAGGTCTCTGACCTCCTCCCTATAGGCTGTCTCATCATTGTCGGTGATCAGGCCTACCACTGTTGTGTCGTCGGCAAACTTAATGATGGTGTTGGAGTCGTGCTGGCCATGACTTTATTCTTTTTTTTAACCTTTATTTAACCAGGTAAGCCAGTTGAGAACAAATTTTCATTTACAACTGCGACCTGGCCAAGATAAAGCAAAGCAGTACGATAAAAACAACAACACAGAGTTACATATGGGGTAAAACAAAACATAAAGTCAAAAATACCACAGAAAATATATATACAGTGTGTGCAAATCTAGTAAGTTATGGAGGTAAGGCAATAAATAGGCCATAGTGCAAAATAATTACAATTAGTATTAACACTGGAATGATAGATGTGCAAGAGATGATGTGCAAATAGAGATACTGGGGTGCAAATGAGCAAAATAAATAACAATATGGGGATGAGGTAGTTGAGTGGGCTAATTTTAGAAGGGCTGTGTACAGGTGCAGTGATCAGTAAGGTGCTCTGACAACTGATGTTTAAAGTTAGTGAGGGAGATAAGAGTCTCCAGCTTCAGAGATTTTTGCAGTTCGTTCCAGTCATTGGCAGCAGAGAACTGGACGGAATGGCGGCCAAAGGAGGTGTTGGCTTTGGGGATGACCAGTGAGATATACCTGCTGGAGCGCATACTACGGGTGGGTGTTGCTATGGTGACCAATGAGTTAAGATAAGGCAGAGATTTGCCTAGCAGTGATTTATAGATGGCCTGGAGCCAGTGGGTTTGGCGACTAATATGTAGTGAGGACCAGCCAACAAGAGCGTACAGGTCACAGTGGTGGATAGTATATGGGGCTTTGGTGACAAAACGGATGGCACTGTGATAGACTACATCGAATTTGCTGAGTAGAGTGTTGGAGGCTATTTTGTAAATGACATTCCCGAAGTCAAGGATCGGTAGGATAGTCAGTTTTGCGAGGGCATGTTTGGCAGCATGAGTGAAGGAGGCTTTGTTGCGAAATAGGAAGCCAATTCTAGATTTCACTTTGGAGTCGAGATGCTTAATGTGAGTCTGGAAGGAGAGTTTACAGTCTAACCAGACACCAGCATGCATTTAGTTTTACTAGTGTTTAAGAGCAGATGGAGGCTACGGAAGGAGTGTTGTATGGCATTGAAGCTCGTTTGGAGGTTTGTTAACACAGTGTCCAGTGAAGGGCCAGATATATACAAAATAGTGTCGTCTGCATAGAGGTGGATCTGAGAGTCACCAGCAGAAAGAGCGACATCATTGATATACACGGAGAAAAGAGTCGGCCCAAGAATTGAACCCTGTGGCACCCCAATAGAGACTGCCATAGGTCCAGACAACAGGCCCTCCGATTTGACACATTGAACTCAATCTGAGAAGTAGTTGGTGAACCAGGCGAGGCAGTCTTTTGAAAAACTAAGGCTATTTAGTCTGGCAATAAGAATGCGGTGGTTGACAGAGTCGAAAGCCTTGGCCAGGTCGATGAAGATGGTTGCACAGTACTGTCTATTATCGATCGCGTTTATAATATCATTTAGGGCTGAGTGCACCCCTGACCAGCTCGGAAACCGGATTGCATAGCGGAGAAGGTACGGTGGGATTCGAAATGGTCGGTGATCTGTTTGTTAACTTGGCTTTCAAAAACTTTCAAAAGGCAGGGCAGGATGGGACTTGGTCTGTAACAGTTTGGATCTAGAGTGTCACCCCCTTTGAAGAGGGGGATGACCGCGGCAGCTTTCCAACCTCTGGGGATCTCAGACGTTACGAAAGAGATGTTGAACAGGCTAGTAATAGGGGTTGCGAAAATTTCGGCTGCTATTTTTAGAAAAAAGGTTCCAGATTGTCTAGCCCAGATGATTTGTAGGGGTCCAGATTTTGCAGCTCTTTCAGAACATCAGCTGTCTGAATTTGTGTGAAGGAGAAGCGGGGGGATGCTAATGGGGGGGGCATGGGCAAGTTGCAGCGGAGGGTGCAGAGCTGGTGGCCGGGGTAGTGGTAGCCAGGTGGAAAGCACAGCCAGCCGTAGCAAAATGCTTGTTGAAATTCACGATTATTGTAGATTTATCGGTTTCCTAGCCTCAGTGCAGTGGGCAGCTGGGAGGAGGTGCTCTTATTCTCCATGGACTTTACAGTGTCCCAAAACCTTTTGGAGTTAGTGCTACAGGATGCACATTTCTGTTTGAAAAAGCTAGCCTTTGCTTTCCTAACTGCTTGTGTATATTGGTTCCTAACTTCCCTGAAAAGTTGCATATCGCGGGGGCTATTCAATGCTAATGCAGTACGCCACAGGATGTTTTTGTGCTGGTCAAGGGCAGTCAAGTCTGAGGAGAACCAGGGGCTATATCTGTTCTTAGTTCTGAATTTTTGAATGGGGCATGCTTATTTAAGATTGAGAGGAAAGCACTTTTAAAGAACAACCAGGCATCCTCTACTGACGGAATGAGATTGATATCCATCCAGGATACCTGTGCCAGATCAATTAGGAAGGCCTGCTCGCTAATGTGTTTAAGGGAGCGTTTGACAGTGATGAGGGGTGGTCGTTTGACCATGGACCCGTTACGGACGCAGGCAATAAGGCAGTGATCGCTGAGATCCTGGTTGAAGACAGCGGAGGTGTATTTAGAGGGTAAGTTAGTCAGGATGATATCTATGAGGGTGCCCATGTTTACGGATTTAGGTTGTACCTGGTAGGTTCCTTGATAATTTGTGAGAGATTGAGGGCATCTAGTTTGGATTGTAGGCTTGCCGGGGTGTTAAGCATATCCCAGTTTATGTCACCAAGCAGTACGAACTCTGAGGATTGATGGGTGGCAATACATTCACAAATGGTGTCCAGGGCACAGCTGGGGGCTGAGGGGGGTCTGTAGCAAGCAGCAACAGTGAGAGACTTATTTCTGTAAAGGTGGATTTTTAGAAGTAGGAGCTCAAACTGTTTGGGCACAGACCTGGATAGTATGATAGAGCTCCGCAGGCTATCTCTACAGTAGATTGCAACTCCACCCCCTTTGGCAGTTCTATCTAGATGGAAAATGTTGTAGTTGGGGATGGACATTTCTGAATTTTTGGTGGCCTTCCTAAGCCAGGATTCAGACACTGCTAGAACATCAGGGTTGGCGGAGTGTGCTAACGCGGTGAATAACTCAAACTTAGGAAGGAGGCTTTTGATGTTAACGTGCAGAAAACCAAGGCTTTTACGGTTACAGAAGTCAACAAATGATAACTCCTGGGGAGTAGGAGTGATACTGGGGCTGCAAGGCCTGGGTTAGCCTCTACATCACCAGAGGAACAGAGGAGGACTGGAAAAAGGATACGGCTAAAGGCTTTAAGAACTGGTCTTCTAGTGCGTTGGGTACAGAGAATAAAGGGGGCAGATTTCCGGGCGTTGTAGAATAGATTCAGGGCATTATGTACAGACAAGGATATGGAAGGATATGAGTACAGTGGAGGTAAATCTATGCGTTGGGTAACAATGAAAGAGATAGCATCACTGGAGGCACCGATTGAGCCGGTCTCTGCGTGTATAGGGGGTGGAACAAAGGAGATATTTGAGGCAGTTTGAGAATGACTTGGGGTTCTATATTGAATTTGTATAATAAGAACTAACTGGAACAGCAATAGGCAAGGCATATTGACATGGGAGAGAGGAATAAAGCAATCACAGGTGTTATTAGAGAGAGCTAAGACAACAACTGGTAATGGCGATGAAAGTTTGGCCTGAGGCTAAACAGATAAACAGGACAGGGTACCGTGTAAAAGAACAGTCCAGCAGGCATCCACTGTGCAGCTGAGTAATCATAAGAACAAGGAGTATTGAGGAGACTGAGCACGCACCCCTGAGGGGCCCCCGTGTTGAGGATCAACGTGACAGATGTGTTGTTACCAACCCTTACCACCTGAGGGGCGGCCCGTCAGGAAGTCCAGGATCCAGTTGCAGCGGGAGGTGTTTAGTCCCAGGGTCCTTAGCTTAGTAATGAGCTTTGAGGGCACTATGGTGTTGAACGCTGGGCTGTAGTCAATGAATAGCATTCTCATGTAGGTGTTCCTTTTGTCCAGGTGGGAAAGGGTAGTGTGGAGTACAATAGAGACTGCATCATCTGTGGATCTGTTGGGGCGGTATGAAAATTGGATTTGGTCTAGGGTTTTTGGGATAATGGTGTTGTTGATGTGAGCCATGACCAGCCTTTCAAAGCACTTCATGGCTACAGACGTGAGTGCTACGGGTCGGTAGTCATTTAGGCAGGTTACCTTAGTGTTCTTGGGCACAGGGACTATTGTGGTCTGCTTGAAACATGTTGGTATTAGTCAGGGACAGGTTGAAAATGTCAGTAAAGACACTTGCCAGTTAGTCAGTGCATGCTCGGAGTACACGTCCTGGTAATCCGTCTGGCCCTGCAGCCTTGTGAATGTTGACCTGTTTAAAGGTCTTACTCACATCGGCTACGGAGAGCGTGGTCACACAGTCGTGCTCTCATGCATGCTTCAGTGTTGCTTGCCTCGAAGCGAGCATAGAAGTGGTGGTCTAGAGTATTTTTTCCTCTGGTTGCACATTGAACATGCTGGTAGAAATGAGGTAAAACGGATTTAAGTTGCCTGCATTAAAGTCACCGGCCACTAGGAGCGCCGCCTCTGGATGAGTGTTTTCCTGTTTGCTTATGGACTTATACAGGTCATTGAGTGCGGTTTTAGTGCCAGCATCGGTTTGTGGTGGTAAATAGACAGCTACGAAAAATATAGCTGAAAACTCTCTTGGTAAATAGTGTGGTCTACACATTATCATGAGATACTCTACCTCAGGCGAGCAAAACCTAGAGACTTCCTTAATATTAGATTTCGTGCACCAGGTGTTGTTTATAAATATACACAGACCGCCACCCCTTGTCTTACCGGAGGCAGCTGTTCTATCTTGCCGATGCAGCGTATATCCTGCCAGCTGTATGTTATCCATGTCGTCGTTCAGCAACGACTCGGTGAAACATAAGATATTACAGTTTTTAATGTCCCGTTGGTAGGATATCCGTGATCGTAGTTTGTCTATTTGTTATCCAATGATTGTACGTTGGCTAATAGGACTGATGGTAGAGGCAGATTACGCACTCGCGTCTCGATCCTTAAAAGGCACCCCGATCTACGTCCCCGATATCTCCGTTTATTTCTCAAGCGAATGACGGGGATATGGGCCTTGTCGGGTGTCTGAAGAAAATCCTTTGCGTCCGACTCATTAAAGAAAAAATATTTGTCCAGTATGAGGTGAGTAATCGCTGTCCTGATATCCAGAAGCTCTTTTCGGTCAGAAGAGACGGTGGCAGAAACATTATGTACAAAATAAGTTACAAATAACACAAAAACACACACAATAGCACAATTGGTTAGGAGCCCGTAAAACGGCAGCCATCTCCTCCGGCGCCATTCTCTCACACACACACACACCCTTTAAACCCCCTATGTTCCTCTGAGACCCGTCTTTCAAAGTCACTGAGATCTCTTCTTCTAGCCATGGTAGCCAAAATAATGGACAACTGGGCATTTTTATACATGACCCTAAGCATGATGGGATGTTAATTTCTTAATTAACTCAGGAACCTCACCTGTGTGGAAGCACCTGCTTTCAATAAACGTTTTATCTCTCACTTTATTTTTGGCAGTTACCTGTATTTCACCAACCCATTGAAGATACTATACTTACAACAATATTTAATTATTCTGAACTTGAGATGCTGTTTTATCCCACAACAGAGCCTTTCTCTCTGCTGGTGAGCTTTCATGAACTTGACCCTAAACTGATGGTAGAGGCAGATAATGCCTCCTTGCAAGATGTGGCTATTTAGTGAAGTGGAATTCTGGGGTATTCCTCATCATTATTCCCCTGCTGTATTGCACCAATGCGCCAAAACCTCAGCTGCGTGTCCCCAGAGATGGTCCTAATATGTTCAGATTCCCCTGCCCTCGATGCTAATGGCCTCCATTTCACCATAGTGTATTTTATAGACTCCAACCCTGCTGAGAAACTTTCACATTCAATTTCATCTTGTGATGGGGGAGTCCTTCTTCGTCTCTATCCACATACCCATTTCACACTATCTCATTCTTGTTCTCTCTCTTTCGTTGTCTCTCACGCATGCACACATGCACGTACCCACACACACATACACTAGGCAACTGCATACAGTACTGTCAAATCAGTAAGACAATACTGGGAAAATACTTCACAAAATAATTTTACAATCTTTTTACTCAGCTTGCAATTACATTTTCTCTCATATAAACAAAAGCTTAATTTTCACAAGCAATTAAGATCTTCTGCCGTATGTCCGTCTTTTGGGAATGCAACAACCTAAGGAATTGTTGCTAATGATAGCCTGTCAGTGGTGCAGCTGTCCAGAATAAATCGTCAAGATTCCTCATAAACAGTAATTCCCCAAACATCACAAGACGCACATTACACAAAGATTACTCAAAGTGTTACTCAAAGACGTGAAAAGTTATAGCATTGGTTGGAAAATATATCTGGATTTTCTCAGAAGTAATTTACTCTTCCTCTTCCTGTGTGGTTGTTTGGCGTGTTAGCATATTTACCTTACACTTGCATAGACAAGTAGTAAATCTACATAACTTCTTACAAATACTTTAATCAAACTAATAGAAAATTAATAGAAATTGTTTAAATTATATTATTTCAACTCCATGTTAATCACAATCACACTTTACATAGAGGGGGAACTCAACTCCAACTGAAAGACAGTATTTAATGCCATTTAGACAATCATAATTGCCCAGTAGATAATCATCCACTAAATGTTTCCAGTGATGACAGGTGTGTGAACTCAGCAGGGGATCTGCCATGCCAGAGTATCACACAATGACCATATTGACAGTACTACAGAATAGCAGCTCAGGTTTAGACAGATATTTGATTGACCATTACTTTTGTCCCATAATCATGTTATCCAAAAAATATCTTCTGAAAACCTTTTGTGGATCCTTACCATCACCTCATAAAACGTAATTGTAAATTGTCATCTGTTGCAAGTTAGGGATGTTTTTTTGTAAAAATTATAATCCACTGGTGACTTTCTCTAGTGGATCTTAGCCGCCTCCATATGATTACCTAACATGTTATTAATGTTCTGTGTTGATACATGAATCAAAGGAACTGTCATAAACTTGAAAGTGAAATTATTATAGACTTCCCTCAACAATATTATGTCAGCTCCTATGGCTTTCACTCGCAACACAGTCATTTTCTGTTAGTTAACCAGGGTCATCCATCTCTCACTAAGCTTCACCCTCTTATTAGTTCTTAATTCCCAAATTTGAAATGTTTAATATCCTGAGATGGATTATAATGTAACTTTGTCCGTTTCAATTCCAATGGTCATATTTACTCTATACAGCAGTCACTGGCTTTGTTTGAGATTTACACGGCTTAAAGGCACACTCCATACTCCACTACCACATATCTACAACACAAAATCCATGTGTACGTGTGTGTATAGTGCGTATGTTATCATGTATGCATGTGTCTGTGCCTATGTTTGTGTTCCTTCACAGACCCCGCTGTTCTATAAGGTGTATTTGTATCTGTTTTTTAAATCTGATTCCACTGCTTGCATCAGTTACCTGATGTGGAAAAGAGTTCCATGTAGTCATGGCTCTATGTAGTACTATGCGCCTCCCATAGTCTGTTCTGGACTTGGGGACTGTGAAGAGACCTCTGGTGGAATGTTTTGTGGGGTATGCAGCAGACTAGCTGTGTGCTAGTCGTTTAAACAGACAGCTCGGTGCTTTCAACATGTCAATACCTCTCACAAATATAAGTGGTGATGAAGTCAATCTCTCCTCTACTTTGAGCCAGGAGAGATTGACATGCATGTTATTAATGTTTGCTCTCTGTGTACATCCAAGGGCCAGCAATGCTTCCCTGTTCTGAGCCAATTGCAGTCCCTCTTTGTGGCACCTGACCACACGACTGAACAGTAGTCCAGGTGCGACAAAACTAGAGCCTATAGGACCTGCCTTGTTGATAGTGCTGTTGAGAAGGTAGAGCAGCGCTTTATTATGGACAGACTTCTCCCCATCTTAGCTACTGTTGTATCAATATGTTTTGACCATGACAGTTTCCAATCCAGGGTTACTCCAAGCAGTTTAGTCACCTCAACTTGCTCAATTTCCACATTATTTATTACAAGATTTAGTTGAGGTTTAGGGTTTAGTGAATGATTTGTCCCAAATACAATGCTTTTAGTTTTTGAAATATTTAGGACTAACTTATTCCTTGCCACCCAATCTGAAAATAACTGTAGCTCTTTGTTAAGTGTTGCAGTCATTTCAGTTGCTGTAGTAGCTGACATGTATAGTGTTGAGTCATCTGCATACATAGACTCACTGGCTTTACTCAAAGCCAGTGGCATGTCGTTAGTAAAGATTGAAAAAAAGTAAGGGGCCTAGACAGCTGCCCTGGAGAATTCCTGATTCTACCTGGATTATGTTGGAGAGGATTCCATTAAAGAACACCCTCTGTGTTCTGTTAGACAGGTAATTGTTTATCCACAATATAGCAGGGAGTGTAAAGCCATAACACAAACGTTTTTCCAGAAGCAGACTATGATCGATAATGTCGAAAGCTACACTGAAGTCTATCAAAACAGCCCCCACAAACTTTTTATCATCAATTTCTCTCAGTCAATCATCAGTTACAATTCTTGTCTTTCATAATTTGGTCAGATAAATTGGATGTGTAGTGTCAGCATTTGTCGCTGGCATGTCATGCCTAATAATTAAAGTAGTTGGCAATATCAGTCGGTTTTGTAATGAATGAGCCATCTGATTCAATGAATGCGTAGCTACAGCTAACTATTGAAGTTAAGTAGCAAGTGAGAGGCAAACATGTCGGATACCAGGAAGCCTAGCTGTCGTCATGGCGTCAGCTAATGGGGATCCAAATAAAATCAATCAGTGAGATGCATCACAGCTAGGGGGTTTCAAGTCTTTGACCTCTGCCCTGGGCCTAACAATACTCTAACAGTGCCTTGCAAAAGTATTCATCCCCCTTGGCGTTTTTCCTATTTTGTTGCATTACAACCTGTAATTTAAATTGATTTTTATTTGGATTTCATGTAAATTGGTGAAGTGAAATGAAAAAAATATACATATTTCAAAAAATTCTAAAAAATAAATAACGGTAAAGTGGTGCGTGCATATGTATTCACCCCCATTGCTATGAAGCCCCTAAATAAGATCTGATGCAACCAATTCCCTTCAGAAGTCACATAATTAGTTAAATAAAGTCCACCTGTGTGCAATCTAAGTGTCATATGATCTCAGTATATCTACACCTGTTCTGAAAGGCCCCAGAGTCTGCAACACCACTAAGCAAGGGGCACCACCAAGCGGCACCATGAAGACCAAGGAGCTCTCCAAACAGGTCAGGGACAAAGTTGTGGAGAAGTACAGATCAGGGTTGGGTTATAAAAAAATATCCGAAACTTTTACCATCCCAAGGAGCACCATTAAATCCATTATTTAAAAAATGGAAAGAATATGGCATCACAACAAACCTGCCAAGTGCGGGCTGCCCACCAAAACTCACGGACCAGGCAAGGAGGGCATTAATCAGAGAGGCAACAAAGAGACCAAAGATTACCCTGAAGGAGCTGCAAAGCTCCACAGTGGAGATTGGAGTATCTGTCCATAGGACCACTTTAAGCTGTACACTCCACAGAGCTGGGCTTTACGGAAGAGTGGCCAGAAAAAAAGCCATTGCTTCAAGAAAAAAATAAGCAAACACGATTTCTGTTCGCCAAAAGGCATGTGGGAGACTCCCCAAACATATGGTAGAATGTACTCTGGTCAGATGAGACTAAAATTGAGCTTTTTGGCCATCAAGGAAAACGCTATGTCTGGCGCAAACCCAACACCTCTCATCACCCCGAGAACACCATGTTTTTCATCGGCAGGGACTGGGAAACTGGTCAGAATTGAAGGATGGCGCTAAATACAGGGAAATCCTTGAGGGAAACCTGTTTCAGTTTTCCAGAGATTTGAGACAGGGACGGAGGTTCACCTTCCATCAGGACAATGACCCTAAGCTATTTTTTTTTTTTTAATTTATTTTGTCATTTAGCAGACGCTCTTATCCAGAGCGACTTACAGTTAGTGAATACATATATTTTTTTTTTTATACTGGCCCCCCGTGGGAATCAAACCCACAACCCTGGCATGCAAACACCATGCTCTATCAACTGAGCTACATCCCTACCGGCCATTCCCTCCCCTACCCTGGACGACACTGGGCCAATTGTGCGCCACCCATGAGTCTCCCGGTCGCGGCCGGCTGCGACAGAGCCTGGATTCGAACCAGGATCTCTAGTGGCACAGTTAGCACTGCAATGCAGTGCCTTAGACCACTGCGCCACTCAGGAGTTCATACTACTAAAGCAACACTATAGTGGTTTAAGGGGAAACATTTAAATGTCTTGGAATGGCCTAGACAAAGCCCAGACCTCAATCCAATGAGAATCTGTGGTATGACTTAAAGATTGCTGTACACCAGCAGAACCCATCCAACTTGAAGGAGCTGGAGCAGTTTTGCCAAAAATCCCAGTGGCTAGATGTGCCAAGTTTATAGAGACTTACCCCAAGAGACTTGCAAGTTTCAAGTTTTCTGTTTTTTTGTCTTATTTCTTGTTTGTTTCACCCAAAAAAATATTTTGCATCTTCAAAGTGGTAGGCATGTTGTGTAAATCAAATGATACAAACCCCCCAAAAATATATTTTAATTCCAGGTTTTACGGCAACAAAATTGGAAAAATGCCTAGGGGGTGAATACTTTCACAAGCCACTGTAGCTGTGAAAAGTATTCTCAATATGCAGTATCCCAGATTTGTGTTCTTTATTGCTTTAGCATGTCACCGTCTGCATGCAAGGTTAGCATACTGTATGCTCACTTTGCTTAGATATGAGCTAGTCATGACGGGGTACAGAATCACTACTTAAACTGGGTAGATAATACACAACATTGTCGCAATTAAACCTAAATGAGGATATATTCAAATGTATCAAATAGTATTGAGATTGTATATACAGAACCTGGTGGGGTTTCTGGGGTTTTAGGGCCTAAGAAGAGTCAGAGGTTAAGCCTGTGCAGGGTTTACAGAAACTCATTTCTCTTATCTTCTCTGGTCATGAACCATGAGCAATAACATTATCATGGCCTGTTGTTACAGGGGGAACTGCATTACAAACGCACAGAAGAGATTTCACCAGTACACGTCTCAGGAATGTACCCAATCGCCGGTCTAATCTATCTATTGTACTTACCCTTATCGGCCCTCACCGCTTTGAATAGAACAAAGAATAATATCTCCCAATCCATAAATCATAACTTCAAACACTGTGTTAGGTCACCACTTAAACTGTCTTCGAGGTTAAAGGCTTACCTGAGTTGCTCTAGTCTCACTCCCCTGCAGGCTTATGTAGTTTTTCAAGATCTGCTCACATTCAGACAAAGAATAACATTTGCAATTGTTCATGAATGTTATGTAAATTTAAGACTACAGATTTACACAGAGAGGGTTGTTTCCCATCATTAACTATTTTACTGCAGTTTCTTGTTCTTGTACAGACAACAGATCATATGAGGACGTGGCTGGTCAATGTTTATGTGTGTATGTGCAACGTGAGGTGAATATAGAGTTCTTCAGCAAAAAACATTTAAGAAATTGTCATTTAAATCTATGGCCATCTAGGGTATTGAGTGCCAGATTTGCCATAGATTTCAGCTATGGCCACGTAATACTTGTTATTATGTTGAATTACAGTTTTTATGAGATGTGGTTCAGAGGCAGAGGCGAGTAATATCATGCCATCCTTATAATTTATTGTGATGGCTCCCGAATTGCCCAGTTCAATTTCCTTTGTTACTGTACTGTGTCAGTCTCATATAAGAAAACACAAAGAAACAGATACACAAGTGAGTGTGTTCATGAAGATGATAAATTGTACACTGTGTTCCCATTTAGACTCATTTTTTATTTCTGTCTATATGGCCTCCATTCAAGTTCATGTGTCCATCACTAGCATTTTTTGTGGCTCGTCTGCCTGCTCTTGAATGGAACGCTTTTGCCGCAGACAACTACAGAGCATCGGAAAATGTCATCATCCCATTGATTGATCAATCAACTGATTGATCGGTCGGTCGACCGCTTAATTGATTGCCATGTGAATATCCAGGCAAGGTAGTGTGACATCTCCATGTTTTGGTGAGAGGTATGATATGGAAGTATCAGATTTGTATTCCTGTCAAGTGAATCAGTCTCACTCCACCTATTCTCCTGTGAGACTTTTTTTTATTTTACTCAAAGCTCAGTTTGAAAGAGAAGCTTGGTGTAAGTAAGCACACAGACCACTAGGGAGAAAATCCCTACGGACACTCTGAAAAAGAACAGCTTCAAAGGGAGAATTGTATAAGGAAATACAATGATTAAAAGTGAAATGTTTGTTTGAAGATGTTATTTTGAAAAACTCTCTTCAGAGGATTTCTCACTGAAAAAAGTAAAGAGAAAGAGGGAAGAGAGAAAGTCGTATTTCCCACAGTATTTCAGACGTGTACGAAATCAGTAACAATGTAAAGAATTGCTATTCGTCTCACCGTTTCCACATTCTATATTTTTGTGTTGAAAAACTAGATCAGAATCCTTGGATTAGTCTTTGTAAGGCTACAAGCCCTCTAACCATAACAGGTGCACATTAGTATTCAACACTGGAAGTCTGATGAGGCTGACTGGATTGGTCAAGTCAGAACCACATCTAGGATGGGTCCACACAGCTTTAACCCAAAGCTCATTGTGTGAAATTATGAGGATGACCATAACTATCAAAATTGGAACGGGTCAAATGAGATTATAATGTCAAAGGCTCAAATTCAACAAATTGCATCCAACAAATGTAATTACTTAAAATCCATCTGATTGTATGCTGGTTGCAGATATATTAATTACTGAAGAGAACTAGAAATAGGATTTAAAGAATGTCATATGATTTCTAACCAGGTAGTGTGTATTAGTTCCTTGGTTGTGGGACTTCAGACTTCCTTAGCTGTCCCTCTGGAAACTCTAACATCAGACCACTTTCTATTCCCTTGCAATTATTTAATAATTTAATGGCAGGACTTTGCATAAATAACAGCTAATTGAATATAAATGGGATGGGATGGTATTTGATTATCTGTTTTTCATTTTGTGAAAATATTATGCAAATGCTGATCATTTGCATATCACCATACGGGAAATGAAATGAAACGTCTGTCTAGATTATAATTTTTTTCCAACATCACAATACAAACGTCTTTAATCTCATGAATTTGGGATTAGTTTCACATTTTGGTGTGGTGCTCCAATTTGGTTCATAGAAAGAGAGCATTTACACAGAAAGAGCCTTTGTTTGCATCAGTAGGTGAAGACAATAGACTTAATAAAGTTGAAACCGGCTTTGTTATTTTTCTTAAAGCTTGACTGAATCCTGGTATTTGTCAGAACCGCTCATTGTTGGCGGGCAGATATGCTGGGAGACGGCAGCACACAGATGATGAAGAGTATACTCTCATACGGCCTGTATGAGGTAAATGGAAGAAATGAAAAGCCTATAATAGGAGTGGATGGTGAATTACTGTCCTGTCTGGCACTCAGGCCCCAGCTTTAACTTCACAGCAATTTGCAGTAATACAATGTGGCTGTGCAGGCCGAGCCTTTGGCCTTTATCTGCTAAACAGAATGAAATATAGGTGTTAGAGGACACCATCTCAAAATTGGAATACAGTCTAATGATCACTGTAAATCTCACATTGTATACATTTGACCATGTAACTCACTTAAATTGTTTAGTTTAATGTAGGCCTATTTGCATATACCAAGCATAGTGTCCTGCTGTTATGAATATCTGGCCTTGGGCACTGGTGAGATGTGTTCCCTACCTGCAACATCTGCTTTGCAACAGTGATGGCTTATGTATTGGATTACAGTTTCACCTTTCAGAAGTTTTGTTATTTAATAGTTTCTTATTTCTCTTGACCGGTTTGATGAAATTACCTCTAAGCATTGCAAATACATGAATAATAAATTATATTTTGTTATGCTGAGTACAATATTGATATTTTCCATTGACGACTTAATGTGGGCTCGTCGATGGCACAGATCAATCCTTCCTGAAACCCAGCTGAAGTAGCCCGGGAGTTTGATTGAATTTCCAGTATGAGAGACTTCATTTCGATTCTAATTTCAATCAATTTTGCCTGGTGTAACATTGATCAGTTGAAATGTGCTGCAATATCACAGAGGACTTTTGCCAAGTTGAATTGAATCAGAAAGTGCAAGGAGTGAAACATATCTATAAGTATTGAGTGATTGCTGAGGTATGTCTTGACTACTTATATTTAAAAGATATGGCCCAAACCAGGGGTGCCCAACTCCAGTCCCCAACAGCTAAGCCCTGCTGCTTTCCTTTTCTTTTTGCAGTTGATCAATTAATGTCACTGATTGCCAAGAAGCTTCCTAGGTCTAAATCAGTCTGTATGAATAATACTATCTGTGAGCTCCCTTTTTTACCACAGTAAGAATTCTGAGGATCTCTTCCTTGTTATAATTCACCCCAGCAATCATGTTAAACCAAAGTTATCCTGCTGATTCTGAGTCAATTGATTCATAACTAAATCATTCTTAAAAATGTATTTGTGTGTAGAATTCCCCACATACAGTTGAAGTCGGAAGTTTACATACACTAGGGTTGGAGTCATTAAAACTTGTTTTTCAACAACTCCACAAATTTCTTGTTAACAAACTATAGTTTTGGCAAGTCGGTTAGGACATCTACTTTGTGCATGACACAAGTAATTTTTCATCACATTCCAAGTGGGTCAGAAGTTTACATACACTCAATTAGTATTTGGTAGCATTGCCTTTAAATTGTTTAACCTGGGTCAAACGTTTCGGGTAGCCTTCCACAAGCTTCCCACATTAAGTTGGGTGTATTTTGGCCCATTCCTCCAGACAGAGCTGGTGTAACTGAGTCAGGTTTATAGGCCTCCTTGCTCGCACATGCTTTTTCAGTTCTGCCCACAAATTTTCTATAGGATTGAGGTCAGGGCTTTGTGATGGCCACTCCAATACCTTGACTTTGTTGTCCTTAAGCCATTTTGGAAGTATGCTTGGGGTCATTGTCCATTTGGAACACCCATTTGCGACCAAGTTTTAACTTCCTGACTGATGTCTTGAGATGTGTCTTCAATATATACACACAATTTTCCTTCCTCATGATGCCATATATTTTTGTGAAGTGCACCAGTCCCTCCTGCAGCAAAGCACCCCCACAGCATGATGCTGCCACCCCCGTGCTTCACGGTTGGGATGGAGTTCTTCGGCTTGCAAGCCGCCCCCTTCTTCCTCCAAACATAACGATGGTCATTATGGCCAAACAGTTCTATTTTTGTTTCATCACACCAGAGGACATTTCTCCAAAAAGTAAGATCTTTGTCCCCATGTGCAGTTGCAAACCATAGTCTGGCTATTTTATGGTGGTTTTGGAGCAGTGGTTTCTTCCTTGCTGAACGGCCTTTCAGGTTATGTTGATATAGGACTTGTTTTACTGTGGATATAGATACTTCTGACCTGTTTCCTCCAGCATCTTCACAAGGTCCTTTGCTGTTGTTCTGGGATTAATTTGCACTTTTCGCACCAAAGTACGCCCACAGAACGCGTCTCCTTCCTGAGCGGTATGACGGCTGCGTGGTCCCATGGTGTTTATACTTGCGTACTATTGTTTGTACAGATGAACGTGGTACCTTCAGGTGTTTGGAAATTGCTCCCAAGGATGAACCAGACTTGTGGAGGTCTACAATTTTTTTTCTGAGGTCTTGGCTGATTTCTTTTGATTTTCCCATGATGTCAAGCAAAGAGGCACTGAGTTTGAAGGTAGGCCTTGAAATACATCCACAGGTACACCTCCAATTGACTCAAATGATTTGAATTAGCCTATCAAAAGCTTCGAAGCCATGACATCATTTTCTGGAATTTTCCAAGATGTTTAATGGCACAGTCAATTTAGTGTATGTAAAATTCTGACCCACTGGAATTGTGATACAGTGAATTATAAGTGAAATAATCTGTCTGTAAACAATTGTTGGAAAGATTACTTGTGTCATGCACAAAGTAGATGTCCTAACCGACTTGCCAAAACTATAGTTTGTTAACAAGACTTTTGTGGAGTGGTTGAAAAATGAGTTTTAGACTCCAACCTAAGTGTATGTAAACTTCCGACTTTAACTGTATGTTAACTTCCGACTTCAACTGTACAAAGGTGTAATCTTGATGTCATCAATGGTTTCCTCTAGTAATGAAGACCTAACACCATAATATCGTAAGATGTTCATAACACTGTTAGATCTTATTCAGCTATGCACCTCCAATCACTGACCTTCTCTCCTTCACATTGACATCTTCCCCCTTCGGACAAGTAATATTCTGTATTAACAGGCTATGTAAAATATAGTTACAGAGGCTGCCAGACATATCTCTCCATACAGGGCATTTAAAAAAAAAAAAAGTTTATAATTTTTTTTAAATCAGTCGATAGGTTCTTATTAGGCAGCTCCATTGGGAATGTGAGCTTTTACTCATTTAGCTGATGGATACGTCTCTGTGCAGCTTTGCCTTACTGCCTAAAAGACTGCTTAGTGTCCATTTTCCTTACATGCAATTTCCCTCCAGCAATTCCCCAGGTACGCAAAATGAATTAATGGGGCTTAATGTATCATGAAATGCCTAGGGACGATGGGAATTGTGCACCCTATCTAAGTGTGTTTGTCCATACTGTGGAAACGCACAATGACGCTTACAGGGAAACTTCACCCTAAAATATAAACCATTGCTTTACAGTACTGTAGTGGTTTCTTCTGTCAATGGAGCTAATAAGCATTATTCAGAAAGGTTTCTCCACCAATCTAACTCAACAATTTCTGTTCTCAACAATTTCCAGTCTCAGTTCCCTAGATTACAAGTTGTCCAGTGATATCTCACACTAATACAAAGCCGGGATATATGACGTTCAGTGCTATAGATTTCAGTGATAAATATTGTAAAAAGGAAAATAGAGGAAAGTTATGAAAGTTAGTGTAGGCAGCTCTGCAGGTTAGAAGACAACAAAAGGAGGCTGCTCATGGGAATCCTTCTCTGATCTTGCCCCCTGGCAGGAATGCAATTAAACAAATCCAAACAACCAGCTTTAGAGCTGGTCGCACAGTTTTAACAAGCGTGTGTCCTTCATGTGGTGTCCAAACGACAAACATTTACAAAAAATAAACAGGGAGCGTGTGGCACTCGCCCCTTCGTCTCTATGTAAGCCTCCAGACAGCTTGAAGCTTCTCTTCTTGTCATTGCTGTTTGGTTTTGGGTGCCATTATCAGTATCTGTGGGGTTTCGTCCCGCCAGTGTGGCAAGCCCATTCATTGATGAGCCGTGGTTCCAGACATGTACGATGCACACCACAGGAACAGAGGCAGACTGGATTTCAGCACCACAACCCAGTGGACAGCTCCATAGCGCTCTGTGAACAGCAGCACATGGCTATTGGAGCATACTGTTGATGTTTCATCTCCTTTCTTCAAACCCTGGCCTACAACACCTTACAACATCACTCGTTTAAATCAATGGGCAAAAAACTACATCAAAATTTACCACCACTGGGTAGCCTACCTTTTAACGAAATGTGCTAAACTAAATGTGTATGTATATTCTCAAATGAGCTTGTATACTTCCAGCTGTCTGACTTTTTAACATTTAGACCCTTTACTTCACATTATAATTAGCCACTGGAATGATTTGAAAAAATACCCATTAGAAAGTAGAAAATGGCGGAAATGAAGCAACTCATTAATTGCGTTCTTTAGGGGCACCAGCTGTGATTAGCTTGTTCTTTCCTTCAAGGCAAATACAGTTGAACAAAGGATTTATTGTATTTCTAAGAAGCTTGGAAATCCACAGTACAGTGCAGTGCAGTATTGTCTACATTAAGATGTGATGTTAGATTCAATCTGTTCGTAAACTGGTGCACAACTTTTTCATGACTTTACAGTGCCTTGCAAAAGTATTCATCCCCCTTGGCGTTTTTCCTATTTTGTTGCATTACAACCTGTAATTTCAATGGATTGTTATTTGGATTTCATGTAATGGACATACTCAAAATAGTCAAAATTGGTGAAGTGGAATGAAAAAAATAAGTTGTTTCAAAACATTCTAACAAATAAATAATGGAAAAGAGGTGCGTATATGTATTCACCCCCTTTGCTATGAAGCCCCTAAATAAGATCTGGTGCAACCAATTACCTTCAGAAGTCACATAATTAGTGAAATAAAGTCCAACTGTGTCACGATCGTTCATGAACGAGAAGGACCAAGGCGCAGCGTGATATGCATTCATATTTATTAACGACTAAACACACGACAAAACAACAAACGAAACGTGAAGTCCAAGGTAGCATACAAACAACATACCTTTACGGAACAAGATCCCACAACCCACTAGTGCCAACCGGCTACCTAAGTATGGTTCCCAATCAGAGACAACGAGCTACAGCTGCCTCTGATTGGGAACCACCCTGGCCAACATAGATCTAAACGATCTAGAAACTAAACATAGAAACTACACACCCTGGCTCAACATTTAAGAGTCCCCAGAGCCAGGGCGTGACAAACTGTGTGCAATCTAAGTGTCACATGATCTGTCACATGATCTCAGTATATATACACCTGTTCTGAAAGGCTCCAGAGTCTGCAACACAACTAAGCAAGGGGCACCACCAAGCAAGCGGCACCATGAAGACCAAGGAGGTCTCCAAACAGGTCAGGGACAAAGTTGTGGAGAAGTACAGATCAGGGTTGGGTTATAAAAAAGATATCAGAAACTTTGAACATCCCACGGAGCACCATTAAATCCATTATAAAAAAATGGAAAGAATATGGCACCACAACAAACCTGCCAAGAGAGGGCCGCCCACCAACACTCACGGACCAGGAAAGGAGGGCATTAATCAGATAGGCAATAAAGATACCAAAGATAACCCTGAAGGAGCTGCAAAGCTCCACAGCGGAGATTGGAGTATCTGTCCATAGGACCACTTTAAGCCGTACACTCCACAGAGCTGGGCTTTACGGAAGAGTGGCCAGAAAAAAAGCCATTGCTTCAAGAAAGAATTAAGCAAACATGTTTGGTGTTCACCAAAAGGCATGTGGTAGACTCCCCAAACATATGGAAGAAGGTACTCAGATTAGACTAAAATTGAGCTTTTTGGCCATCAAGGAAAATGTCTGGCGCAAACCCAACACCTCTCATCACCCCGAGAACACCATCCCCACAGTGAAGCATGGTGGTGGCAGCATCATGCTGTGGGGATGTTTTTCATCGGCAGAGACTGGGAAACTGGTCAGAATTGAAGAAATGATGGATGGAAATTCTTGAGGGAAACCTGTTTCAGTCTTCCATAGATTTGAGACTGGGATGGAGGTTCACCTTCCAGCAGGACAATGACCCTAAGCATACTGCTAAAGCAACACTCGAGTGGTTTAAGGGGAAATATTTAAATGTCTTGGAATGGCCTAGTCAAAGCCCAGACCTCAATCCAATTGAGAATCTGTGGTATGACATAAAGATTGCTGTACACCAGCGGAACCCATCCAACTTGAAGGAGCTGGAGCAGTTTTGCCTTGAAGAATGGCCAAAGATCCCAGTGGCTAGATGTGCCAAGCTTATAGAGATACCCCAAGAGACTTGCAGCTGTAATTGCTGCAAAAGGTGGCTCTACAAAGTATTGAATAGTTATGCATGCTCAAGTTCTGATTTTTTGTCTTATTTGTTTCACAATAAAACATATTTTGCATCTTCAAAGTGGTAGGCATGTTGTGTAAATCAAATGATACAAACCCCCCCCCAAAAAAAACAATTTTAATTCCAGGTTGTAAGGCAGCAAACTAGGAAAAATGCCAAGGGGGGATGAATACTTTCGCAATCCACTGTATGTACAGACATTGAAACCAGATGTGGTTAATTTACAAATTCAAATCAGACAATAAAGTCAAAGTGAGTGAATGAATTGAGATCAGTTTAAACGTTTATCAATAATGGAAAATATGATCTCAAATTTGGGGGGAAAAACATTGATGCCTAATCTCATTTAACAAATAAAAAATGCATGTGCGAAATTATCAATAAATGATTGGGTTACATTACAATTGAGGTCCAGGCCAGTGTAATTTGACTTATGTAAGCATGGACCATGGATAGAAAAGCAGGCAATAAGTAAATGGAGAGGGCTGAACAATAGATGCCTACTGTTGGAAAAGATACACGAGGTGAAATAAAATTTTAATTTCGAGTCAATAAAACATTTATTGGCGTCAATGTACACTTTTGTGTTGAGGCACAAGAGAGAACTTTAACTGTCAGACAGTAAATTCTATTACTGTTTTATGTCATTGTTACAATAGAGCAAGGCTACACAACCATCTTCCTGGAAATCTACTGTCCTGTAGGTTCAGTCCAACCCTAATTTAGCACATCTGATTCAGCTAGTTAAGGTCTTGTTGAGCAGCTAATAAGTAGAATCAGGTGTGTTAAATTAGGGTTGGACTGAAAACCCACAGGATGGTAGATCTCCAGGAAAAGGGTTGGGCAGCCCTGCAATAGAACATTGTCACATAATGAAACAATTCTGTAAGACATAGTCGACTTCAGTTCCTTTCATCACTATCTGAGAACTCTTTTGTCCCCTTGTTGTGGGTAATTTATACCTCCTTCTTACTGTACATCATGGGAGATATGAACAACTAGCTCGCACAGTCTCACGTCAGAATTAGACGTTCATCAATGTTTCTCAAAGGTCAAATTTCAAAGTTGTTGCAACACCTGGGAAGAGATCCAGGCATGTCTACTAGAGTGGAGGAGCACATGGTTCACTGCATCATGGGAAGAAAAGATTTGAGAGAAGGACAGATTGAAGGAGCAAGCAATCATCGGATGATGATAGATGGAAGAAGTTGAGTGATGGAAAGCAATTTGAGCTTTGATTTTGTAGTATGATTTAGTTTGACCTCCATATAGAAATCATGGCTACTTGACTTTGATATGAGAAACTGATTTGATATTGTCTGATTCCTGCATATAGATTCTAGTGAAGGTTTTTGTCAGAGCGTAGACAATGAAAGTTTGCGTGATTTACTGACTCACTGTCACTACTTATACAGCCTTTCATTGTGTTTGTCTATGCACGGGCGAAGGTCTACTCTGACCAGAAGCGTTCCAAAATGTGCATTGATCTAAGTGTAAGGCTCTTTTCTTCAGTTTAGCTTGCAATATTTACCACCTTTTTTCTATCATTGATTTCTGCCTAAACTTGACTTTTTGTATTCACGGACAGTCATCATGGCCATTCTCTCTCTCCATTGCCATTTTGTCATTGTCATGGGTCTGTATTTTGCTGTGTGAATAATATCAACACAAATGCTATTAGATCAAACAGTGTTGACATTATGCCATATTTGACTTTTTAAAGTGCCCATGGCCACAGAGTTCTATTCACCCAATCAATGTTTGGTCTGGAATAACCTTGCCTGGACATGTTTACAAACACTAACCACCCTTTAAAACCCCACATTTACAAATTCCTCAAGAGGACAACATACCAATTATTCCATGTATATCTTGATTGAATAATGGGACTTTTAATTGTCTTGTCTTTCACAATTTAGTCAAAGCCGTAACCTTTAATTAAGTGTCTGCCAATTACTTTTTTGTTCCAGTTGACGAAAGTAATTACTGTCACCTTGCAAAGTGAGAAAAGTAATTAATCCTTTTTGGTTTTGCCAATCCCATTTTTTTAGGTCATTAGTTGACCTATTAATCCTAAACAGATTATTAAGCCATTTAATTCTATGGAAAATAATGTTCAGATATGGCATGTGCATAGGGCCACACAGTACTCAGTGTACTCATTGAAACATGCTTCTTTAAAAGTAAATCTGTTGGTTATTTTCAATGTGAATTACAATGTGCTGATGTTCATAGCATGTATACTAAGTATACTGCTATGTCTGGGGAGGAGGGGTTGTTTTATTATTTTTCATCATTTATCAGACAATTCCAGGTGGGTTGTGGTACCAGAATGGCGTTTCATGCAGCCCTTTGTGTGTTCCATTGAATGTGGGGATGTCTGGGAATCCCAGCACTGCAGCACAGTGTGGCTCTATGCTCTATGTTAGGGCTAGAGTCCAGACCCAAACCTACCCATTGTGAAGGTCTGAAAAGACAGTATAATTCATCCCTGTGCGAGCCAAGTCCCCTTCCAAGCCACATTCACCACTCAACATCCAACTCGTCTGCATGTCTCTGTCTGTTGCCCTTAACATGACAAAACCCCTTCAGTGAGACAGCATTCAGATTATGTGTGTAGGCGACAAAGTAGGGGTAAATAAAATACATCTGTGCTTCGCTGAAGTAAACGGCCATTGCTTAGTAAATGTATTACATCAGCGACACATCAAGAGCCTATCTGTTAGCTTTACACGCTAAGTACTCACGCTTAACCACATGTCACTGTCAATTGTGAGCCAAACCGTTTCTGTTTTTTCTCAAGCAACAGATGTTGCACTAGAAGTACAATTCAAAGTGTTAGCACCCACATGAAATACACATGATAGATATCGTCACTTAGTTTTGTCACTCTGTAACTTGCATAATGCCACACAGTCAAACATTTGTTTGTAAAACTGACAGTAGATGTACAATAGCTAGAATTGAGATACGGTATGATCGTCAATAGGTAATGAACGATATATCAGAAAGAGGGGTGGATCAGCTTAATATTGCAGATAGATTGTATCTTCTATCAATGTAATTGTCTGCATCACTTCCAATCCCCCATGTTTTTTATATATATATTTTTTTATTTTTTTTTATTTCACCTTTATTTAACCAGGTAAGCCAGTTGAGAACAGGTTCTCATTTACAACTGCGACCTGGCCAAGATAAAGCAAAGTAGTGCAATAAAAACAACACAGAGTTACATATGGGGTAAAAAAAACATAAAGTCAGAAATACAACAGAAAATATATATACAGTGTGTGCAAATGTAGCATGTTATGGAGGTAAGGCAATAAATAGGCTATAGTGCAGAATAATTACAATAGTATTAACACTGGAATGCTAGATGTGCAAGAGATTATGTGCAAATAGAGATACTGGGGTGCAAAAGAGCAAAATAAATAACAATATAGGGATGAGGTAGTTGGGTGGGCTAATTTCAGATGGGCTGTGTACAGGTGCAGTGATCGGTAAGGTGCTCTGACAACTGATGCTTAAAGTTATTGAGGGAGATAAGAGTCTCCAGCTTCAGAGATTTTTGCAATTCGTTCCAGTCATTGGCAGCAGAGAACTGGAAGGAATGGCGGCCAAAGGAGGTGTTGGCTTTGGGAATGACCAGTGAGATATACCTGCTGGAGCGCAGACTACGGGTGGGTGCTGCTATGGTGACCAATGAGCTAAGATAAGGCGGGGATTTGCCTAGCAGTGATTTATAGATGGCCTGGAGCCGGTGGGTTTGACGACGAACATGTAGTGAGGACCAGCCAACAAGAGCGTACAGGTCACAGTGGTGGGTAGTGTATGGGGCTTTGGAGACAAAACGGATGGCACTGTGATAGACTACATCCAATTTGCTGAGTAGAGTGTTGGAGGCTATTTTGTAAATGACATCGCCGAAGTCAAGGATCGGTAGGATAGTCAGTTTTACGAGGGCATGTTTGGCAGCATGAGTGAAGGAGGCTTTGTTGCGAAATAGGAAGCCGATTCTAGATTTAACTTTGGATTGGAGATTCTTTATGTGAGTCTGGAAGTTGAGTTTACAGTCTAACCAGACACCTAGATATTTGTAGTTGTCCACATACTCTAGGTCAGACCCGTCGAGAGTGGTGATTCTAGTCGGGTGGGCGGGTGCTAGCAGCGTTCGATTGAAAAGCATGCATTTAGTTTTACTAGTGTTTAAGAGCAGTTGAAGGCTACTGAAGGATTGTTGTATGGCATTGAAGCTCGTTTGGAGGTTTGTTAACACAGTGTCCAATGAAGGGCCAGATGTATACAAAATGGTGTCGTCTGCGTAGAGGTGGATCTGAGAGTCACCAGCAGCAAGAGCGACATCATTGATATACACGGAGAAAAGTGTCGGCCCAAGAATTGAACCCTGTGGCACCCCCATAGAGACTGCCATAGGTCCAGACAACAGGCCCTCCGATTTGACACACTGAACTCTATCTGAGAAGTAGTTGGTGAACCAGGCGAGGCAGTCATTTGAGAAACCAAGGCTATTTAGTCTGCCAATAAGAATGCGGTGGTTGACAGAGTCGAAAGCCTTGGCCAGGTCGATGAAGACGGCTGCACAGTACTGTCTATTATCAATCGCGGTTATAATATCGTTTAGGACCTTGAGCGTGGCTGAAGTGCACCCGTGACCAGCTCGGAAACCGGATTGCATAGCGGAGAAGGTACGGTGGTATTCGAAATGGTCGGTGATCTGTTTGTTAACTTGGCTTTCGAATACTTTCGAAAGGCAGGGCAGGATGGATATAGGTCTGTAGCAGTTTGGATCTAGAGTGTCACCCCCTTTGAAGAGGGGGATGACCGCGGCAGCTTTCCAATCTCTGGGGATCTCAGACGTTATGAAAGAGAGGTTGAACAGACTAGTAATAGGGGTTGCGACAATTTCGGCAGCTAGTTTTAGAAAGAAAGGGTCCAAATTGTCTAGCCCAGCTGATTTGTAGGGGTCCAGATTTTGCAGCGCTTTCAAAACATCAGCTGTCTGAATTTGTGTGAAGGAGAAGCGGGGGGGGGCATGGGCAAGTTGCAGCAGAGGGTGCAGAGTTGGTGGCCGGGTTAGTGGTAGCCAGATGGAAAGCATGGCCAGCTGTAGCAAAATGCTTGTTGAAATTCTCGATTATTGTAGATTTATCGGTGGTGATAGTGTTTCCTAGCCTCAGTGCAGTGGGCAGCTGGGAGGAAGTGCTCTTATTCTCCATGGACTTTACAGTGTCCCAAAACTTTTTGGAGTTAGTGCTACAGGATGTATATACTCCCCTTTATTACTTTTCAACCCCGCCATCCTTTCCCTACTTGGAGTAAATTAGTGAACAACAATGCCCAGGCCTCTACTTACGGTCTATACTTACTATCTACACCTTATGGACACAGTTAATTTTACAATAATTCTATTATATATATATATATACAGTGGGTAAAAAAGTATTTAGTCAGCCACCAATTGTGCAAGTTCTCCCACTTAAAAAGATGAGAGAGGCCTGTAATTTTCAGCATAGCTCCACGTCAACTATGACAGACAAATTGAGGAAAAAAAATCCAGAAAATCACATTGTAGGATTTTTAATGAATTTATTTGCTAATTATGCTGGAAAATAAGTATTTGGTCACCTACAAACAAGCAAGATTTCTGGCTCTCACAGACCTGTAACTTCTTCTTTAAGAGGCTCCTCTGTCCTCCACTCGTTACCTGTATTAATGGCACCTGTTTGAACTTGTTATCAGTATAAAAGACACCTGTCCACAACCTCAAACAGTCACACTCCAAACTCCACTATGGCCAAGACCAAAGAGCTGTCAAAGGACACCAGAAACAAAATTGTAGACCTGCACCAGGCTGGGAAGACTGAATCTGCAATAGGTAAGCAGCTTGGTTTGAAGAAATCAACTGTGGGAGCAATTATTAGGAAATGGAAGACATACAAGACCACTGATAATCTCCCTCGATCTGGGGCTCCACGCAAGATCTCACCCCGTGGGGTCAAAATGATCACAAGAATGGTGAGCATAAATCCCAGAACCACATGGGGGGACCTAGTGAATGACCTGCAGAGAGCTGGGACCAAAGTAACAAAGCCTACCATAAGTAACACACTACGCCGCCAGGGACTCAAATCCTGCAGTGCCAGACGTGTCCCCCTGCTTAAGCCATTACATGTCCAGGCCCGTCTGAAGTTTACTAGAGTGCATTTGGATGATCCAGAAGAGGATTGGGAGAATGTCATATGGTCAGATGAAACCAAAATAGAACTTTTTGGTAAAAACTCAACTCGTCGTGTTTGGAGGACAAAGAATGCTGAGTTGCATCCAAAGAACACCATACCTACTGTGAAGAATGGGGGTGGAAACATCATGCTTTGGGTCTGTTTTTCTGCAAAGGGACCAGGACGACTGATTCGTGTAAAGGAAAGAATGAATGGGGCCATGTATCGTGAGATTTTGAGTGAAAACCTCCTTCCATCAGCAAGGGCATTGAAGATGAAACGTGGCTGGGTCTTTCAGCAAGACAATGATCCCAAACACACCGCCCGGGCAACGAAGGAGTAGCTTCGTAAGAAGCATTTCAAGGTCCTGGAGTGGCCTAGCCAGTCTCCCGATCTCAACCCCATAGAAAATCTTTGGAGGGAGTTGAAAGTCCGTGTTGCCCAGCGACAGCCCCAAAACATCACTGCTCTAGAGGAGATCTGCATGGAGGAATGGGCCAAAATACCAGCAACAGTGTGTGAAAACCTTGTGAAGACTTACAGAAAACGTTTGACCTGTGTCATTGCCAACAAAGGGTATATAACAAAGTATTGAGAAACTTTTGTTATTGACCAAACACTTATCCACCATAATTTGCAAATAAATTCATTAAAAATCCTACAATGTGATTTTCTGGAGAAAAAAAATCTCATTTTGTCTGTCATAGTTGACGTGTACCTATAATGAAAATTACAGGCCTCTCTCATCTTTTTAAGTCGGAGAACTTGCACAATTGGTGGCTGACTAAATACTTTTTTTCCCCACTTCTTCTACTCTCAACCTCTCCGATCATTTTCATGATGTCCATCCGGTTTGCTTCAATATGCCATATCTTTCTAACTGTGCTCTTTCCCAAAAGCTTCCAACATACAACCTAAATACTTATTATGGACACTGTATGCTTATATTATTAGCTATCTTTGTTATTATTTGTTGTTATTTGTTATTAGTCCCATCTTTCAACTCTATTCAATACCTCCCATCTATCTCTTAACACCATCCATATAGGATTTCTATTTACCATATATATTTCAACCGTACTGTGATGTTTTACAAAAGTTCTGAACCTTTCTATTCTCATTGCTTCTACAGATTGTGAATTAAAAATAAACGTTTTTGCTAAAAGTATTATTACATTATTGATCGATTGACTATAACTTTTCAGATCACCCAGTAATGCTATCTGCAAGGTTAGCTCCAGGTAAATATTGCAATCCTTTAGCCATTCCTGGACCTGTGTCCAAAAACAAGCTACAAATGGACAGAACCAAAACAAATGATCTAATGATTCTGTCTCTTCACAGCAAAATCTGCAGAGCTGGGAAGATTGTATACCCCATATAAATAACATTCTATTGGTAGCAAGAATTTTATATAATAATTTAAATTGAAAGATTCTAATTTTTGAATCCGGTGTCGTTTTGCGTGTCAGTTCATAAACACTATGCCATGGGATCGGTACGTCAAAGATCTCTTCCCAACTATTTTGCAATCTATATGGGACGGCTGTCAATCCTTTGGTCCTTAAGTGAAACTGATATACTTTTTTATTTATCACAGTTTTCCTTAACCAATTATGTTCTTTAATGCAAGGCCGACAGACAAGTTCCTTACTTTCTCCCCCTTCCACTTTCCTCTTGTGAGGAAAAATGTAATGCGAAAATACGAGGATACATATTTGCATATCATAATGCATGTTTTGATATTCTCTTCTCCTCATTCCAAGCTCCTAAACACTATTCATTATATGGTAATAGTAAAGTTTTCCATGCTTATTATTTTTGTGGCAACGCGTTGAAGGCCTCCCTGGATCATAAGCAATTGCATCACAGAAATGCAAATATAAAGACAGACATGGGGTATGAACAACATATACGAATACATCTCCAGAGAGCGCCTAGAGATTATGATAAGGCCATTAGCCGGAATATGAAGTGTGGCTGTACCAATTCTGTCACCCAGAATTAGAGGAGAGGCTGTAATTTTACCACATTTTTGTCACTCTTGTTTGGAAATTATTCTGGCTGTCAATAACTGCACCATGATAGTGTGGAAGTACTGCCAGTTCCAATAAAACAACAGAGAGATCAACAGAATGAGAGGTGACCTTGCCATAATTGAGATTCATCACATGGAAGGCAGGCGGTAGAGGGAGAAACAAAATTTAAAAAAACACAACACAAATATGCACTCCCAATTTTATGGGAGAATGGCCAACTGTTGTTAAATGGCAGGACCTGAATTTCAATCGCTAGTTTTTAACCACAAGCCTGTGTGTTGTGATCTTTGCTTACTTTCTATTTGTGTGAGCAGGATGCACATGAAATGACAAATACTGCCCTCCACCCAACAAAAACAGTCTGATTCATGTCTACTCTTTAGGTGTGATAACAAAGCCCCACATTTACAAAAACAGTACATATGTGACCATAGAAGGTGGATACAATGAAAATATTCCATACTCCATAATATTTAACTTCTGGTGTCTACCAGATATAGATATACAAGTACCAAGCCAATTCTCTAATATGTTTTTTGGCTAGTCATGCTTGACCATGCTAAGTAAAATAACCACCTGCAACCACCCCACGACAGGTCTAAATGTCAGATGACAGAGAATGATGCAGACAACCAGGGGCAAATATCCTTTGTCAAGCCCACATACTCCTCCACAAAGACCATCTGGGTCTGTGAAATACATGGAAGGCTTTTTCTACCAATGGGCATCATCATCAACAGCTGTACAGTGTTAGACAAGACTGTGAGGCAAACATTTTTTATTATTTTCCCAAACTAATCATGATAATTAGTTTTGTGATGTTTATTCAGCCTAGCAAGTTAATTAATTTTCACATCTAGAGGGCACTTAAATATCAGCAACCTTTCAAAGAGAAATGACCTGTGATCTAATCTTTGTAACAGTCCTTAGCTCTCTGAATGAGTCTACTGATTTGTGAATTGGTTGTCCTCGCGTGGCCTTTTGTGATTCTTGCTGGGCTGGATGAAATATCTACCAAGGCCCCAATAACATTCCACAGTCCATGAATACAACTGATTTCATAATGCTGCATACACTGTAAGAGAAAAAGACAGAGACAACTTAAACACTACTGACATACTATAAATGCCAAGTGGATCCAATGAATGACAAGCTCTTTTCAAAACAGAGTGACTCTGCCTCATCACACGTTGCCAATAAAAAGTAAGATATAGAGGACAGCAGTCTGCCAAACTGATCACAGTGCTGCTTTTGGAACCCTTGCTTTAAAACTTGGACAAAGTCCTTTTAGTGTTTAATGATGTGAGTTCAGTCTTGACACTAACAAAGGAAATAGAAAGTCTAACAGAACAGATAGATGGCAATAAAAAATTTAACATAGAGGCACAGAATAAATTAGAGGAAAAACAAAAAGAAATGGAGAAACTTATTCAAGAAAGATCAAGTGTAATATATTATAAAAATAAAGCAAACTGGATGGAATATGGGGAAAAATGCACACAATTATTTTTTAATCTTCAAAATAGGAATGCTACCAAAAATAACTTAATGAAACTGGTTACAATTGACGGAGTCACCCATGATTCACCAAATGATATTTTGAAGGAGGAAACAAAGTACTTTAAGCATATGTTTTCTTTTCAGTCGCCTCCATCTCCTCTAACTGAAGCTAATTGTAGTGATTTTTTTTCTATTGATAATGTCAAATTAACAGCCATACAGAAAGACTCATGTGAAGGTGAAATTACAGAGGAGGAACTTCTGGATGCAATTAAAGACTTTAAGTCTGGGAAAACTCCAGGGTTGGATGGCATACCAGTCGAGGTATACCAAACCTTTTTTGATATACTAAGAGGACCGTTATTAGCATGTTTTAACCACTCCCATGTAAATGGTAGATTATCTGACACTCAAGAAGAAGGTCTGATCTCATTATTACTGAAACAGGATACAAGTGGAAAATATAAAGATCCAGTCCATTTAAAAAATTGGAGGCCCCTTACACTTCAGTGTTGTGATGCAAAAATTCTAGCAAAATGTATAGTGCATAGAATTAAAAAGGTATTGTCGGATATTATTCATTCTAATCAGACAGGTTTTTTACATGGAAGATACATTGGAGATAATATAAGGCAAGTATTGATAAAGTACGACTGGGCTTTATATGTAAATGCCTGGAGCATTTCAATTTTGGAGAATCTCTTACAAAATGGGTCAAAATCATGTATAGTAACCCTAGGTGTAAAATAGTAAATAATGGCTATTTCTCAGAAAGTTTTAAACTGTCAAGAGGAGTGAAACAAGGTTGTCCACTATCGGCATATCTATTTATTGTGGCCATCGAGATGTTAGCTATTAAAATCAGATCCAATAATAATATCAGAGGATTAGAAATCCAGGGCTTAAAAACAAAGGTGTCATTGTACGCTGATGATTCATGTTTTCTTTTAAATCCACAACTAGAATCCCTCCACAGCCTCATAGAGGATCTAGATACATTTTCTAACCTCTCTGGATTACAACCAAATTATGACAAATGTACTATATTACGTATTGGATCACTAAAAAATAAAAATGTTACATTACCATGTAGTTTACCAATAAAATGGTCTGATGGTGATGTGGATATACTCGGAATACATCTCCCAAAGGAAATAAATGATCTCACTTCAATAAACTTTAATAGAAAGTTAGCAAAAATAGATAAGATCTTACTACCATGGAAAGGAAAATACCTGTCAATTTGTGAAAAAATCCCCTAATTAACTCTTTAGTATTATCCCAGTTTACCTATTTGCTTATGGTCTTGCCTACGCCTAGCGAACAGTTTTTTAAATTATATGAGAAAAAAAGATTCAATTTTATTTGGAACGGCAAGCCAGACAAAATTAAAAGGGCCTATTTATATAATTAATATGAATTCGGAGAACAGAAATTATTAAATATTAAAGCATTAGACCTATCACTAAAAGCTTCAGTCATACAAAAGTTATACTTAAATCCGAACTGGTTCTCAAGCAAATTAGTAAGATTGTCTCACCCAATGTTCAAGAAAGGCCTAGTCAATCAATCAATAATATAATAATACTTTTAGCAAAAATGTTTATTTTTAATTCACAATCTGTAGAAGCAATGAGAATAGAAAGGTTCAGAACTTTTGTAAAACATCACAGTACGGTTGAAATACACTGCTCACAAAAATAAAGGGAACACTTAAACAACACAATGTAACTCCAAGTCAATCACACTTCTGTGAAATCAAACTGTCCACTTAGGAAGTAACACTGATTGACAATACATTTCACATGTTGTTGTGCAAATGGAATAGACAACAGGTGAAAAGTATAGGCAATTAGCAAGACACCCCCAATAAAGAAGTGGTTCTGCAGGTGGTGACCACAGACCACTTCTCAGTTCCTATGCTTCCTGGCTGATGTTTTGGTCACTTTTGAATGCTGGCGGTGCTTTCACTCTAGTGGTAGCATGAGACGGAGTCTACAACCCACACAAGTGGCTCAGGTAGTGCAGCTCACCCAGGATGGCACATCAATGCGAGCTGTGGCAAGAAGGTTTGCTGTGTCTGTCAGCGTAGTGTCCAGAGCATGGAGGCGCTATCAGGAGACAGGCCAGTACATCAGGAGACATGGAGGAGGCCGTAGGAGGGCAACAACCCAGCAGCAGGACCGTTACCTCCATCTTTGTGCAAGGAGGAGCAGGAGGAGCACTGCCAGAGCCCTGCAAAATGACCTCCAGCAGGCCACAAATGTGCATGTGTCTGCTCAAACGGTCAGAAACAGACTCCATGAGGGTGGTATGAGGGCCCGACGTCCACAGGTGGGGGTTGTAACTCCTGAGTGGCGCAGTGGTCTAAGGCACTGCATCACAGTGCTAACTGTGCCACTAGAGATCCTGGTTCGAATCCAGGCTCTGTCGCAGCCGGCCGCGACCGGGAGACTCATGGGCGGCGCACAATTGGCCCAGCGTCGTCCAGGGTAGGGGAGGGAATGGCCGGCAGGGATGTAGCTCAGTTGATAGAGCATGGCGTTTGCAATGCCAGGGTTGTGGGTTTGTTTCCCAGGGGGGGGGGGGGCAGTATTAAAAAATATATAAAATATATATGTATTCACTAACTGTAAGTCGCTCTGGATAAGAGCGTCTGCTAAATGACTAAAATATAATGTAAAATGTTGTGCTTATAGCCCAACACTGTGCAGGATGTTTGGCATTTGCCAGAGAACACCAAGATTGGCAAATTCGCCACTGGCGCCCTGTGCTCTTCACAGATGAAAGCAGGTTCACACTGAGCACATGTGACAGAGTCTTGAGACGCCGTGGATAACGTTCTGCTGCCTGCAACATCCTCCAGCATGACCGGTTTGGCGGTGGGTCAGTCATGGTGTGGGGTGGCATTTCTTTGGGGGGCCGCACAGCCCTCCATGTGCTCGCCAGAGGTAGCCTGACTGCCATTAGGTACCGAGATGAGATCCTCAGACCCCTTGTGAGACCATATGCTGGTGCGGTTGGCCCTGGGTTCCTCCTAATGCAAGACAATGCTAGACCTCATGTGGCTGGAGTGTGTCAGCAGTTCCTGCAAGAGGAAGGCATTGATGCTATGGACTGGTCCGCCCGTTCCCCAGACCTGAATCCAATTGAGCACATCTGGGACATCATGTCTCGCTCCATCCACCAACGCCACGTTGCACCACAGACTGTCCAGGAGTTGGCGGATGCTTTAGTCCAGGTCTGGGAGGAGATCCCTCAGGAGACCATCCGCCACCTCATCAGGAGCATGCCCAGGCATTGTAGGGAGGTCATACAGGCACGTTGAGGCCACACACACTACTGAGCCTCATTTTGACTTGTTTTACGGACATTACATCAAAGTTGGATCAGCCTGTATGTCACGGATTCTGCCGAGGCTGCTCCTCCTCCTTGCTCGGGCAGGCTTCGGCGTTCGCCGTCCCCGGAGTACTAGCTGCCACCGTTAGATGTTTCGATGTTTGATTGCTTTTGTCTGTCTATTGCACCTGTGTCCGTTTGTGTCTGATTATGTGTCCTATAAGTTGCCTGTCTTGTGTTGGTTAGTTTGTGTGTTGTTATTCGCCTGTCCGTTAGTGCTGCGTGTTTTCTCTGTTTGTTGTTTTGTAGTTTACGCACAGTTTGCGTAATCGCTCGCCTCTGTTTTATGTTGAGGCCGTTGATTGTATTTTGCCTTGTGTTGCACTAGTAAACTTTGTTGGACTAAGCTTCGGTGTCCTGCGCCTGACTCCCACACCACATTTACCTCAGCCCTTGACAGAACAACACACCATATGGAGTCAGCAGGAGCAGCGGCGGCACCCAAGTCGCTGGAGGATCGGATCAGCGACCAAGACACCATGATCCGGCAACTTGGGGCCGCCATGAACGAGGTGTCCAACACTCATCGCCGGTTGGTTACGGGAGAGGTGCCCACGCCTTCGCACACCTTACCATCACCATCGGCCAGTCCTCCTCTCCCAGCACCGGAACCCAGTGGCATTCGGCTCTCGCTCCCGAGGGCATATGATGGTTCTGCAGCCGGGTGTCAGGGGTTCCTCCTGCAGGTGGAACTCTACCTGGCCACCATACACCCGGCGCCCTCGGGATACGAGAGCGTCTCCGCCCTCATCTCCTGTCTATCCGGCAAGGCGTTGGAGTGGGCCAACGCCGAATGGAGGGGAATAGACGCCGCCACCATCACCTACGCGGAGTTCTCCCGCCGCTTCAGGGCTGTGTTCGATCATCCACCTGAGGGGAAGGCGGCGGGGGAGCATCTGTTCCACCTCCGACAGGGGAAGAGGAGTGCACAGGAGTTCGCCCTGGAGTTCCGGACTCTAGCGGCGGATGCGGGGTGGAATGAGAGGGCCCTCATCGACCATTACCGGTGTAGCCTACGAGAGGACGTTCGTCGTGAGCTGGCCTGCAGGGACACCAACCTATCCTTCGACCAGTTGGTGGACATTTCCATCTGTCTCGACACCCTGCTGGCTACCCGCGGACGTCCCGAGTGGGGGTCGTCCATTCCACCCTCCAGCACCTCCGAGCCGATTCCCATGGAGCTCGGGGGTGCTGGCGCTAGGGAGAGGAGGAGAGAGAACCTGAAGGGGGCCGTCCCCTGCACCAACTGTGGCCGTGGAGGACACACTGCGGCTAGGTGCTGGGGAGGGTCTCCTGGGAGAGGGGACAACAGGTCACGCACTGGGGAGTCATTTCAGGTGAGTAGGCGCCCCACTTACCCAGAGCTCTCTGTTGGTCACCTGTGTATACCTGTGAGATTTCCACAGGTGGCACCTCATTCCCAGCATAAGGCGCTAGTAGATTCAGGCACAGCTGGGAATTTTGTTGATCGTGAATTTTGTTATAGGTTAGGAATTCCCCTTCGGCCGGTAGAAGCCCCCTTTCCTGTTCATGCCCTAGACAGCCGGCCGCTGGGGTCGGGGTTGATCAGAGAAGTCACAGCACCACTTAAGATGACGACGCAGGGGGGTCATGAGGAGATCATTCAGTTTTATCTGATCGACTCTCCTGCGTATCCCGTGGTGCTGGGGCTTCCCTGGTTAAGCGCCCATGATCCTACCATTGCGTGGCAACAGAGGGCTCTTATGGAGTGGTCTGCCCAGTGTGTAGGGAGATGTCTAGGTGTTTCCTTAGGGGCGACCTCGGTGGAGAGTCCGAACCAAGTGCCCGCAATGCGCATTCCCCCTGAATATGAGGATTTAGCACTTGTGTTCAGCAAAACTAGGGCAACACGGCTACCACCTCATAGACAGGGGGATTGTTCAATAGATCTCCAAACAGGAGCGGCACTTCCGCGGAGCCGTGTGTATCCCCTGTCTCAAGAGGAGACAGCGGCTATGGAGACTTACATAGCCGAGTCCTTGGCACAGGGATACATACGGTCCTCCACTTCCCCAGTTTCCTCGAGTTTCTTCTTTGTGAAGAAGAAGGATGGGGGTTTGCGCCCGTGTATTGATTACCGTAGTCTCAATCAGATCACGATTAAGTACAGTTACCCTCTTCCTCTGATTGCGACTATGACGGAGTCATTACGCGGAGCGCGGTTCTTCACAAAGGTGGATCTCAGGAGCGCGTACAATCTGGTGCGCATTAGGGAGGGGGATGAATGGAAAACAGCATTTAGCACCACCTCGGGTCATTACGAGTATCTCGTCATGCCATACGGGTTAATGAATGCTCCTTCAGTCTTCCAATCCTTTGTTGACGAGATTTTCCGGGACATGCATGGGCAGGGTGTGGTAGTATACATCGACGACATCCTAGTGTACTCTTCTACACGAGCCGAGCATGTAGCCCTGGTAAGCCGAGTGTTGAGGAGGCTGTTGGAGCATGACTTGTATGTCAAGGCAGAGAAATGCTTGTTCTTCCAGGAGTCCGTCTCCTTTTTGGGTTATCGATTGTCCGCGTCTGGTGTGAAGATAGAGGTTGACCGTGTGTCGGCCGTGCGTAATTGGCAAACTCCAACCACTGTAAAAGAGGTGCAGCAGTTTTTGGGTTTTGCTAATTACTACCGGAGGTTTATCCGGGGTTTTGGACAGGTGGCAGCTCCCATTACGTCCCTGCTAAAGGGGGGTCCGGTGCGTTTGCAGTGGTCAGCTGAGGCGGACAGGGCATTTGTTAAACTGAAGAACCTGTTCACTTCGGCTCCGGTGCTGGCGCATCCGGACCCCGCTTTACCATTCCAAGTTGAGGTAGACGCGTCCGAGGCCGGTATTGGGGCAGTCCTGTCGCAACGGTCCGGCACGCCACCTAAAATCCGCCCCTGTGCGTTCTATTCTAAGAAGCTCAGCTCGGCGGAGCGTAATTATGACGTAGGGGACAGGGAGCTGTTAGCTGTAGTCCAGGCCCTAAAGGTGTGGAGGCATTGGCTTGAGGGGGCTCAACACCCTTTCCTCATTCTGACTGACCACCGTAACCTGGAGTACATCCGGGCCGCTAGGAGATTGAACCCTCGTCAGGCTAGGTGGAACATGTTCCTGACCCGGTTTGTTTTTAAGATCACATACATCCCAGGGTCCCAGAACGGTAAGGCAGACGCCCTGTCCCGGCGGTATGACACAGAGGAGAGGTCCATTGAGCCTACTCCCATACTGCCGGAGTCTTGTCTGGTGGCTCCGGTGGTGTGGGAGGTCGATGCGGAGATCGAGCGGGCACTGCGTACCGACCCTACTCCCCCAGAGTGTCCGGTGGGGCGGACGTACGTTCCGCTCGAGGTTCGTGACCGCCTTATTTATTGGGCTCATACATCACCCTCCTCTGGACATCCAGGTATTGGCCGGACAGTGCACTGCCTTAGCGTGAAATACTGGTGGCCAACGTTAGCTAGGGATGTGAGGGTTTATGTCTCCTCCTGCTCGGTGTGCGCCCAGTGTAAGGCGCCTAGACATTTGCCCAGGGGAAAGTTACATCCCCTGCCCATTCCACAACGACCATGGTCCCACCTCTCGGTGGATTTTGTGACAGACCTTCCCCCCTCCCAGGGGAATACCACTATTTTGGTCGTTGTGGATCGGTTTTCCAAGGCCTGTCGTCTCCTCCCAATGCCGGGTCTCCCTACTGCCCTACAGACCGCTGAGGCCCTATTTACCCACGTTTTCCGGCACTATGGGGTGCCCGAGGATATAGTGTCTGACCGAGGTCCCCAGTTCACCTCCAGAGTCTGGGGGGCGTTCATGGAACGCTTGGGGGTCTCGGTGAGCCTTACCTCGGGTTACCACCCAGAGAGCAATGGGCAGGTAGAACGAGTCAACCAGGATGTGGGTAGGTTTCTGAGGTCCTATTGCCAGGGCCGGCCGGAGGAGTGGTCAAGGTATATCCCCTGGGCAGAGATGGCACAGAACTCTCACCGCCACTCCTCCACTAATCTAACCCCTTTCCAGTGTGTGTTGGGGTATCAGCCGGTTCTGACACCATGGCACGAGAGCCAGATCGAGGCCCCTGCGGTGGACGAATGGATTCGGCGCTCGGAGGAGACGTGGAACGCTGCTCATGTCCATCTGCAGCGGGCCATCCGTCGACAGAAGGCGAGCGCCGATCGCCACCACAGTGAGGGTCCGGTGTACGCTCCGGGAGATCGAGTCTGGCTCTCGACTCGAAACCTGCCCCTCCGCCTGCCCTGCCGGAAGCTGGGTCGGCGGTTTGTGGGGCCTTTTAAAGTCCTGAGGAGATTGAACGAGGTGTGTTACAGGTTACAACTGCCTATTGATTATAAGAATATTAACCCCTCGTTCCATGTGTCTCTTCTCAGGCCGGTGGTAGCTGGTCCACTCCAGGAAGGTGAGATAGGAGAGACCCCTCCGCCCCCTCTGGACATCGAGGGAGCTCCGGCGTACACGGTCAGGACCATCTTGGACTCGAGACGTCGGACGGGGGGTCTCCAGTATCTCGTGGAGTGGGAGGGGTACGGTCCGGAGGAACGGTGCTGGGTGCCTAGGAGGGATATCCTAGATCCATCTCTCCTGACTGAGTTCCACCGTGGTCATCCCACGCGCCCGGCTCCGCGTCCTCCTGGTCGTCCCCGAGGCCGGGGTCGGCGCACGGCTGGAGCCGCGCGTCAAGGGGGTGGTACTGTCACGGATTCTGCCGAGGCTGCTCCTCCTCCTTGCTCGGGCAGGCTTCGGCGTTCGCCGTCCCCGGAGTACTAGCTGCCACCGTTAGATGTTTCGATGTTTGATTGCTTTTGTCTGTCTATTGCACCTGTGTCCGTTTGTGTCTGATTATGTGTCCTATAAGTTGCCTGTCTTGTGTTGGTTAGTTTGTGTGTTGTTATTCGCCTGTCCGTTAGTGCTGCGTGTTTTCTCTGTTTGTTGTTTTGTAGTTTACGCACAGTTTGCGTAATCGCTCACCTCTGTTTTATGTTGAGGCCGTTGATTGTATTTTGCCTTGTGTTGCACTAGTAAACTTTGTTGGACTAAGCTTCGGTGTCCTGCGCCTGACTCCCACACCACATTTACCTCAGCCCTTGACACTGTAGTGTGGTTTTCCACCTTAATTTTGAGGGTGACTCCAAATCCAGACCTCCATGGGTTGATACATTTGATTTCCATTGATAATTTTTGTGTGATTTTGTTGTCAGCACATTCAACTATGTAAAGAAAAAAGTATTTAATAAGATTATTTCATTCATTCAGATCTAGGATGTGTTGTTTAAGTGTTCCCTTAATTTTTTTGAGCAGTGTATATATGGCAAATAGAAATACTATATGGATGGTGTTAAGAGATAGATGGGAGGTATTGAATGGAGTTGAAGGATGGGCTAATAACAAATAACAACAAATAATAACAAGATAACTAATAATGTAAGCATACTGTGTCCATAATAAGTATATAGGTTGTATGTTGGGAGCTTTTGGGAAAGAGCATAGTTAGAAAGATATGGCATATTGTCACGGATTCAGCCGAGGCTGCTCCTCCTCCTTGCTTGGGCAGGCTTCGGCGTTCGTCGTCCCCGGAGTACTAGCTGCTACTGATCGATGTTTCGGTGTTTGTCTTGTTTGATCTTTATTGTTTACACCTGTTTCCCATTATGTTACATTGTATTCCCTTTAAAAAATCCTGTCTCTCATTGTTTGTTGTGTGTGATTGTTTTCCGTGAGGTCGGCAGTTGTTGGTGTATGCGAATAGTGTTCCTCCCTGTTTGGAGGTTTTGTTTTGTATGTTATTTTCCTGTGCAAGTAAAGTACGTCTGCCAGTAGCTCGGTGTCCTGCGCTTGACTTCGTTCACCGCATACACGTCACCTTGACACATATAGAAGCAAACCGGATGGACATCATGAAAATGATCGGAGAGGTTGAGAGTAGAAGAAGTTCAGGAGCAAAAACAAAAAAAACTAATAAAATAGAATTATTGTAAAATTGACTGTGTCCATAAGGTGTAGATAGTAAGTATAGGCTGGAAGTAGAGTGTCACGGTTTCGGCCGAGGCTGCTCCTCCTCCTTGTTCGGGCAGGCTTCGGCGGTCATCGTCCCCGGAGTACTAGCTATCACCATTTGATGTTTTCGATGTCTGTTGGTTTTGTCTGATTGTGTACACCTGTGTCCTGTTTAGTTGATTATGTCCTCTATAAGTTTCCCGTTTGGTTAGTTTTGTGTTGTGTGTTATTGTTCGCCTGTCATCAGGTCGGCTCGTTGTTTGTTTCCCTGTCGTCGCACTGTACTGTTTTCGTGCGCCTTGGAATACTAGCCTTTTGCGCATTGTTGCGCATCGTCCGCCTCTTGTTTGTTTTGAGGCCAGTGTTTTTGTATATTTTTGGTCGTGTTCAGTAAAGTATTGGACTGAGCTTCTGTGTCTGCGTTTGACTCCTTCACCACATCTACATCAGCCGTTGTGACATAGAGGCCTGGGCATTGTTGTTCACTAATTTACCCCAAGTAGGGAAAGGATGGCAGGGTTGAAAAGTAATAAAGGGGAGTATATATATCAAAAAACATGGGGGATTGGAAGTGATGCAGACAATTACATTGATAGAAGTTACAATCTATCTGCAATATTAAGCTGATCTACCCCCAGAAAAAAAAAAGAAAAAAAAGAGCTTGATGGTTCTCTGAGGATTACCTAACCTAAGGGTGAGATGCACTGGCCTGACACAGCCCTCTTGTTACTAAAGTGCAAAGAAAAATCACACATACTCCCAAGTAGTGTTTGTGTAACTTGCATTCATTCATGATTGTCGGTGTTTTGGGCTTTGGAGACACTGCTATTTAATCCAGTGCACGCTTAACAAAAGGTGTGCTACAGGTTTTGGAATACACAATAGCCAGAAAAAGCATATATTTACATGGTTGACTGGAATAATCTTCATGAAATAACCATAAATAGGGAGAATAAGCCCAGTGTAGCACTAGATTAATGCTGCTATCAAATGGTCTAAAACAGGAAAGGGATTCCTAATGAGCTGGAAAATGCAGAGCCGTTCCCTCCACTAAAATGAGTCTCTAACACACACACACACACACACACACAAACACACACACACACACACACACACACACACACACACACACACACAAACACACACACACACACACACACACACACACACACACACTCCTTCTGTGTCTCCAGTTTCCACATGGTCCATTTCTCTATCTCTGAGTCAGTGGAGGCTGGTGGGAGGAGCTATAGGAGGACAGGCTCATTGTAATGGCTGGAATGGAATTCATGGAACGGAGTCAAACGTGGTTTCCATATGTGCAATGTTTGATACCGTTCCATTTATTTCATTCCAGCCATTAGAATGAGCCTGTCTTCCTATAGCTCCTCCCACCAGCCTCCACTGCTCTGAGTTCCTTCCACCATCTTCCTCTGTATCATTCTAAAGCCCCTCTTCCTCTCTACTTCCTGGTTATGATACTGTACATCTCTCACCCCATGACTCTATCCCTCTCGCTCCATCTTTCTATCTCTCCCTAGCTCTCTCCCCTCTCTCTTTATTTATCTTGTGAAATGTCTGCTCTCCTCATCAGAGCCATGTTTTTACCCCCCTGACTGTTGTCAGGGTGACAAGAGAAAAGGGATGAACTCACGGCTTAGATACATTTCCTGGTGTGACCCGCCGAGCTTTATCAATGTTTTATATTTTCCGTCTCAGAGCCACTTTAGTAGGTACTGTTTAATGTTTTATTTAGAGATGGACTGGGTTAAAGTTTCAGTAGGCTGTTGCCCTTCTAGTCCTGCGGTGGAAGTATCACTATGGACAAAAGGTTGCTTCTTATTGAAGATCTAAGGGGCCGGAAGTATAGGGTGGAAATTACACTGAACAAAAATATAAATGCAACATGCAACAATTTCAAAGACTTTACTGAGTTACAGTTCATATGAACTGCTAACCTGTACCCCCGCACATTGACTCGGTACCGGTACCCCCTGTATATAGCCTCGTTATTGTTATTTAATTTTATTGTGTTACTTTTTTTTAAACTTTACTTTATTTTGTAAATATTTGCTTAACTCTATTTCTTGAACTGCATTGTTGGTTAAGGGCTTGTAAGTAAGCATTTCACGGTAAGGTCTACACTTGTTGTATTTGGCACATGTGACAAATAACGTTTGATTTGATTTGATTTGATATGAGGAAATCAGTCAATTGAAATAAATCCATTAGTCCCTATTCTATGGATTTCACATGACTGGGAATACACATATGCATCTCTTGGTCACAGATACCTCAAAAGAAATGGGCCTCAGGATCTCGTCACAGTATTTCTGTGCATTAAAATTGCCATCAATAAAATGCAATTGTGTTCGTTGTCTATAGCTTATGCCTGCCCATACCATCACCCCACCGCCACCATGGGGCACTCTGTTCACAACGTTGACATTAGCAAACCGCTCACCCACACAACACCATACACAGTCTGTGGTTGTGAGGCCAGTTGGACGTACTGCCAAATTCGCTAAAAATAATGTTGGATGCTGCTTATGGCAGAGAACTTAACATTAAATTATCTGGCAACAGCTCTGGTGGACATTCCTGCAGTCAACATGCCAATTGCACGCTCCCTCAAAACATCTGTGGCATTGTGTTGTGTGACAAAACTGCACATTTTAGAGTGGCCTTTTACTGTCCCAGCACAAGGTGCACCTGTAATGATCATGCTGTTGGATCAGCTTCTTGATATGCCACACCTGTCAGGTGGATGGATTATCTTGGCAAAAGAGAAATGCTCACTAACAGGGATGTAAACAAATTTGTGCACAAAATTTGACAGAAATAAGCTTTTTGTGCATATGGAACATTTCTGGGATCTTTTATTTCAGCTCATGAAACATGGGACCAACACTTTACATGTTGTGTTTATATTTTGGTTCAGTATATGTTGCACTTTCAAAGCATCCTGCACAAAGCTGAGGCTGTTTGCATGCAATCGCCATGCCGGTCTCCATGTCACACCACAAAGCTGGCAGCCTCTCCTGTGACACTCAATCAGCGAGAAAACAGAAAAAGCACCCTAACAGAAACAGAATAATACAGAAATATATCTTTCTGTTGGATGTTGGCGAAACGCAAAAATACACCCTAACCACTACGGGCGCTTACTTATTTATCTTACTTGAACCAAGTGACAGTTGTCTCTGCAGCTATTTCATTTTACATTCTGCCACAAAACTTCTGAATTAATTAAATGTGGGGTGAAGGGGGAAGAATATCCCCAGTGGCGCTGTGAATAGGGGAGAGGGTAAATAAATGTGTTATGTATGACCAGTCGAGAGGGCTCAGGGGCAGCTTGTCCTGCCATGATGCACTCAGACAAGTGAATAAATCAGCACACAATTAGGACATGTGATTTCATTTATGGTACCTAGGAGCGCTCCAAAGGCAGATCCTGGCAGATGTCATTTCTAGGCAATTGATTTTGCTACTGTCCTGAGGCCCTCCGCTCATGCCCCCTCTACCCAACATAAAAAATGGAATCCAGTCATGAGCCAAATGACTGTCCAGGCAATTTCTAGATGATATGAGTGGAAAAATATAAGAACCCACACAGGCACAGACGTGCACGCACGCACACATAGGCCTACATGTTTTGCCAAATAACTGTCCAAGCAGTTTAAGCATGAATGCAAATGGAAAATGTATGTAGTACACACACACATACACACACACACACACACACACACACACACACACACACACACACACACACACACACTGCTGCCTCATTTAACAGCATTAGGAGCACAGTGCTAACTGGTAGACAGGGGTTGAGGGTAGTGATCAGGGCAATACAACCTGACAGATATCCAGGCACCAGTGTACTAATGTGTGTTTCCCAATCCAGAATCTTCCTGGCTCTTCCATTTAACAGGCAAGAAAGCACACCAGCAGAAATTACATGGACCCGACAGGGTATTAAAGCTCAATCAATTAAATCAAACATCACGTTTGCCTGAAATGTTTAAAGTGAAATTAATTATATGCTCCACCATATGCTTTTATTTAGCAACCACCTGTGCATATAACTCTAACCTAATCTTACCTCATTACCTGAAAAGACAAAGTGCAATTAGTTTCATGTCAAATAATCATGGTCTCTCATCCGTGATTTCATGCTCATCTCAGTCATCTGAAGATCCCTAATGATTTCAGAGGAATTGCTCTCTGAAATCACAGTATTGCCTAAGATGACATTTTAATTCAAAATGTTTTAAGAAAGACAGTATTAAAAAGATAACACTGTGTCTCAAGTAATTCATCAAGCAGCACATTGGCTGTACCATAACCTTTGATATTGTGACATGTCTTTTTTAAATTAGAGCAACACAAAATGGAGGGGAATCGAGAGGATTTTTGCAGCTGCAAACATAAATGAAGTACAATGAGGTGCATTAGAGGACATGAAAGAGTAGCGGGAGGTCCATTCCTGACTCTAGCTGTTGTTTATGGCTTTTTAAGGCTTGAGGTTGTCTAACAACAGGCAGCAGGCAGCTCTCGATCCACTACAATAGGTAAATTAGTTTCCCCAGGGATGACTGCTCGGCCCTTAGAGAGACCATCTCCCTCTCCACTCACTTCTACAATTAATTAGTTGGAGCCAGATCTGGAGTTTATTAACACATGAAAGATATGCATGTCACGTCTTGCTCACTTTCAGAGATGTTGCTTTATTAAAAACTTTTTTCTGAACTTCGTTCACTCTTCTTACAACAAGGTCATTTATTAATTGATTCCCGATAGGTGGAAAAAACAACAACACCAGAACCTAAGTTGAAACAGTAACTTGTATTGTTTTTAAGACTTGTCTTTGATTGTGTTTCATTCTATTAGATGAAATATGGCCATAGGGACAACAGAGAACATGGATACAGTAGGCAATTGTCTGAAATTACAGGAACTTTACCAGGGACAATGAAGAAAACCTGTCGAGGCCAAATATGACAGTGTATTACAATCAGATATGGATAAGTAGTTATGTGTTTTTATACTTTGCTATAGCATTAGCTATGCTTCAAACCAGATACATTCCCTTTATTTCCATGTTGAAGCCATGTCTTTGAAAGCAGAATCTTTCGACTTAATCAATTCCTCTCAGGGTTTACAGTAGGCCTAAGTGCTAGAATATTAAAGATCCATTTTCTTTTCAATCTAGGAATCACTGAGTTAATCCAATCTATCTTAATCTTTTCTTCAAGTATCAGATCAAATAGGGATATTTGAAGTTAAGTTGAATGTGTTTTATCAAATGCATGATTTATTTTCAGATATTTCAAAACATGTATTGTCAGTTGTTGTTCCCGCAAAGTGCTTCAGGCAAATCTGTGTTACTTGAATCAAACATGATATACCTCATCTCATAATCTAGTCTTTAAAGCATACTGGAAGATTCTATCTTTTCATACAAATACCACCTGAGTTTACGTCGAATGGAAACCAAATACAATGTGTGTCACGTTCGTTCATAGATGGGTCAGACCAAGGCGCAGCGTGAAATGCATACATGTTTATTAAACGAATAAACACAACGACAAAACAACAAACGAAACGTGAAGTCCAAGGTACACAAACAACATACCTAACACGGAACAAGATCCCACAACCCACTAGTGCCAATAGGCTGCCTAAGTATGGTCCCCAATCAGAGACAACGAGCGACAGCTGCCTCTGATTGGGAACCACACCGGCCAACATAGATCTAGAAACCTAGATCACAAACATAGAAAATCACACCCTGGCTCAACAAATAAGAGTCCCCAGAGTCAGGGCGTGACAGTCACCCCCCCAAAGGTGCGGACTCTGACCGCACAACATAAACATAACAGGGTAGGGGCCGGGTGGGCATTCCGCCTCGGAGGCGGATCCGGCTCAGGGCGTGACGACCTCTCACTCTCCGCCTCCCCGTTGCGCCCCTGGTCTGGTCTAGACCTCGGCGCGTTGCTTCCCCTCTCCTTCCTCCCACTATACTCCAAGCCCTGTCTGGACCCTGGTGTGGGAGACCCCGAACCTGGAGAGGGGCTGACGTCTGGGTCTGGACTGGAGCCGCTGACCGGAGCTGGACCGGGCATCGGTGGAGCGGACTACTCAGGCTCCGGACTGGAGCCGCTGACCGGAGCTGGACTGGGCACCGGTGGAGCGGACTGCTCTGGCTCCGGAGTGGAGCCGCTGACCGGATCTGGATCAGGCACCGGTGGAGCAGACTACTCTGGCTCCGGAGTGGAGCCACTGACCGGATCTGGATCAGGCACCGGTGGAGCGGACTACTCTGGCTCCGGAGTGGAGCTGCTGACCGGAGCTGGACTGGACCCCGGTGAAGCGGATTGCTCTGGCTCCGGAGCGGAGCAGCTGACCGGAGCTGAACTAGGCACAGGTGGAGCGGACTGCTCTGGCTCCGGAGTAGAGCAGCTGACCGGTGCCGAACCAGGCACCGGTGGAACAGGCACGGGCCGTGCCGGACTGGACACACGCACCACTGGCTTGGTGCGAGGAGCAGGAACAGGCCGGACCGGGCTGGCAACGCGCACCACTGGCTTGGTGCGAGGGGCAGGAACAGGCCGGGCCGTGGTGTGGGAGACCCCGAACCTGGAGAGGGGCTGACGTCTGGGTCTGGACTGGAGCCGCTGACCGGAGCTGGACCGGGCATCGGTGGAACAGGCACGGGCCGTGCCGGACTGGACACACGCACCACTGGCTTGGTGCGAGGAGCAGGAACAGGCCGGACCGGGCTGGCGACGCACACCACTGGCTTGGTGCGAGGGGCAGGAACAGGCCGGGCCGGGCTGGCGACGCGCACCACTGGCTTGGTGCGAGGGACAGGAACAGGCCGGACCGGGCTGGCGACGTGCACCACTGGCTTGGTGCGAGGGACAGGAACAGGCCGGACCGGGCTGGCGATGCGCACCACTGGCTTGGTGCGAGGGACAGGAACAGGCCGGACCGGGCTGGCGACGCGCACCACTGGCTTAGTGCGGGGAGCAGGAACGGGTCGGGCCGTACTGGGTACACACACCACTGGCTTAGTGCGGGGAGCAGGAACGGGCCGGACCGGACTGGCGACACGCACCACTTGCTTGGTGCGAGGAGCGGGACTGGGTTCCTTTATTAACCCCCGCTCCTTCTGCTGCCTAATCAGCTCCTCTCGCCGTGCCTCTACACTTTCCTTCTCCCTTTTAGCCTCCTGTAGCGCCTCCCTCTGACCGAATAACTCCTGCTCCCTCTGAACCAATAGCCCCCGTAACATGGTGGCCTCCTCTCCTAACCTGCAGACCCGCCCTTTAACGGCCTCCTGCTGCCTCGTCGTCCACACAGTGTGCCCCCCCCAAAAAAAATTATTGGGGTTGCCTCTCGGGTCTCCGTCGTCGGCACTGTTGGCGCCGTTTCTCCTCTCTATACTGGGCCTCCACTGTGTCCTCCCAAGGACGGCGATCCATCCCAGCCTGAATCTCCTCCCAAGTCCAGGATCCCTTACCGTCCAGGATCTCCTCCCAGGTCCAGGCTGTCTGCTCCTGGACACGCTGCTTGGTCCTCGTTTGGTGGGATCTTCTGTCACGTTTGTTCATAGACGGGTCAGACCAAGGTGCAGTGTGATATGCATACATGTTTATTAAACGAATAAACACAACGACAAAACAACAAACGAAACGTGAAGTCCAAGGTACACAAACAACATACCTAACACGGAACAAGATCCCACAACCCACTAGTGCCAATAGGCTGCCTAAGTATGGTCCCCAATCAGAGACAACGAGCGACAGCTGCCTCTGATTGGGAACCACACCGGCCAACATAGATCTAGAAACCTAGATCACAAACATAGGAAATCACACCCTGGCTCAACAAATAAGAGTCCCCAGAGTCAGGGCGTGACAATGTGGGCCTTGCCATGTGTAAGATCATTTAGGAATTGTACCTACCCCATGTTTTGATTTGGTTGTACGCAAGTACAAGGTGTGTAGTAAATTGCTTTCTGATTAATCATAACAGTGGGAGAAATATGGGTGCACCAGGTCAAGGATTATTTCATGCTTGGCTTTGAGATGTAAGTTAACAATAATTCATTCAGGAAAAATAATATGAATTGTCATATCAGGCATGACTCAATTTTATGTTGCTTGTCTTCCACCCAAGGCTTATACACCTGTGTCAGGAAGAAAAGACAACTAGTAGACAACTGGCACTTAACGATGAAGTCCCCAGTCTAGATTGAAGATGATAATTAGTTGATCAGTTTAATATGTCATGATAAATTATTTTTTTCTTTAATTGTTTTCAGTATTCTAATGTTGTTTTAGTTTTTTGTTTTCCGATTGTATTTGTGCATGCATTCAACAAGCTTTGGACGAAGGACTTCCACATTGCCGCCATCTCCAAAGTTCACTCAGAAAGACAATAGTTCTAAACTTGGTTTGATTTAGTTTTTGTTGTTTTAATTATAAAAAAACAAAAAATATATATTTTAAACATCCATTGGCTGGAAGCTCATTGCTTACTTATCATGTCAATTCTGTAATTGGCCATTTAAACATGCTAAGGTCAACATCCCCATAGTGTTGACATTTTTCTCATGTAAATGTTGTTTGGGAAATATTCAGTTGTTTATTCTTCATTAACCTGCTGATGATTTCAAGTTGCATTGGATTTTGAATTGAATACATGTTGTTTAGTACATTTAGTATATTTAGGTTAGTTCTCTGTGAGAAGCAAGTTCATTTAAAGTTATATGAGATTTGGTTTATGTAGATACTATACCTAATTTCAATGTTGTTAATACACCTGATCGAATTAGCATATTCATAATGAGTTTGTAGCACATTTGCAACAGCTGTATGTTCACCACAAATTTCCCAGAATTGTTTGCTAGAAGTTCACAAGACACAGTAAATTTGCCAAAACAGTTCGCCACAAAACTAAATTGGATGTGAAAATATGAGCAAATATGAGCTTGACAAAAATTTGAGGGCAAATTGGCCAAAGATTTGCCACAACTGTTTGCCAGAAGCCTATTTTTTTTCAGTAAGGGTAGCCTTGGCCTCCCTTTTTAATTTAAAAGTTGAAATTGTAACTGGAATTGGAATGAAACAAAATCTTTGTGTTTATTCGTCCCAAGTTACAGTATTAAATGAAACCATATAAAAATGATTTAAATCCAACTATTGGGTCAGTATTTTAGTCTCTTTTGATGGGTGATCTTTGTACACTTTGGACTTAAATAAAGATATTCATGGTGTGTTGACTCACTTCCTTGACACGGTGGATCCGCTCTATTTTAAGTATAAATCCGGGGGAAAAGGCAATTGAATTGAGATGGTATTTTCTTTGCTCAGATAGACCTCAGTGATGTCTGCATTGAGTTTCAGCAGGTTCCATTCTTTAAAGCAATTTCTCCTCAGAGCCTTTTAAAACTGTGTGCTTGTGCAGACAGATACTATTTTCTAGAATAAAATAGAAACTAAATATGACAAAAAAACACCTCTAGCTAGTTTCCCTAAAGCATTGAGAATAAGGGCATAAAGTTAAGATTAATAATGGAAAGAAGTGGTTGCCTGTGCAATAAGGAACCACACTGTAATGGCCTGAGACAGGACTTAGAGAGAGGCTTTATAATGTACACAGGGTAGCCGCAATGGGGAGCAACATTTAGTGCAGGGGACTCTAAAGGAGTAGGGTTAACTACCCAGAGGGGTTTGGGTCGGGTAGAGTTGGTGGTGGGGGTTTGCTAGCTGCTTCTGCTGATAATGCTTCCTCCATTCCCTCAATCAGCTAGACTCGGTCTGCATTCTTTCAGAATACTCTTAGCTCTTGGGTACAGTAACTTAAGACTTACGGAGCCAAGGTCAGTATTTTCTCAACCCGGAGGCATGCCACTAGAGACTCTGTTGCATTTTGTATTTAACTGCAACTTCACTGAACAAAGTTATGTTGTTTGGTCACTAACATTCTCTAGTCGACGGTGGACCGTACAGTGCTCTTCAGAGTCATGTTGAGCCATCAGGGGAAAGATCCACGTACAGTACATTAGCCACATGCCTTAGAAACACAGGGTCTAGTAACCAGCTCCATGCTGTTTTAGTAACGCTGAATTAGAGTTCAAATAAAAATGGAATAAACAGTAATAAGTCCACAGTGAGACCGCAGAGTGGTGCCTATGTGGGACTGCTCATGGTAATATGAGCTTAACAGTGATCCAATGCCCTGAAAGGATTTGTGTAAATATGCTGTTTGCTCACGATCAGCATTGTATTTAATAATGTGGGTGAATATTAAATCATCTTTTGATCTTTTTTTCATTAGGCCTCCCCATGTGGGTTTTCGTCTTCTTTATAAGTGAAGTTCCTTGTCTCGTATACACATGAGGAAAATGAACGAGGACACAAAAACCTTTTTAAAGATTAGTAATAATACCAGGCTATTGAAACTATTTTAATTGGTTCCACAACTTTCTTTTGAATACTCTTTCTCCATGTCTACATTCGAGCTGTGCCACTAGAGATCCTGGTTCGAGTCCAGGCTCTGTCGCAGCCGGCCGCAACCGGGAGACCCATGGGCGGCGCACAATTCGTCCAAGGTAGGGAAGGGTTTGGCCGGCAGGGATGTGGGTTTGTTTCCCACGGGGGGCCAGTATGAAAAAATAATAATACGTATGCATTCACTAACTGTAAGTCGCTCTGGATAAGAGCGTCTGCTAAATCACTGAAATAAAATGTAGTATTTCATACAAAGGCAATGCTTGCCCTGTAATTAGGTCCTACGCACATGCTCAGACCATTCCCAGCACACCTAGCTACAGCTCATAAAATCATAGGTACAGTATCCTGAGAAAGTACTGATTCCTTCCCCAAAGGCTATTAAAACAGCACTTTGTTCTAACTAGTTTAAAAAAAATATATATATATATATTTGAAAATAGACTTGACTGCCTATCTGGTGAGAAACTGTATTAGCTACATACAGTACATAGAAACAGTTACACACAAAAAAAATAACCTTTTAATGCAAGACATGCAAACCGAATTTATACCTTACTTTGCACTTCATCGCCTAAAACAATACCGGGACAATATTTAGATCATACTTAATGAATTTTATTCTCCTATCTAATTAGCACACACCTATACCTCATAAACAAAGAGCTGAATAATTTCACCTGTTCACTCCCCATTAAGTCTGCCTAATAATGCTAATTATGTTTGTTCACTTATAGGGCTTCATTATGTAGGTAACAATCATTAAAGATGCTACAAGGGGTGCATATGTTAGAATTGTATCATCGGTGCTATAATGAAGGCTATTCTCATCTCAAAGTAAACTCAGATTTATGTCAGAGAGCTCAAACTCAGTCATGGACAAGGCTTAGAGAGACTACTCAAATGACAACGGATGGAGGTATGTGGTACCCTCACTATGACATGCATATGAATGAGAATCAAATTCTAAGAGAGTCAAATTCTGTCTTTTTAGGTGAGATAATTTCAAAATGCAGCATTGCACTTCAGTGATTTCACTCTGGATTATAAGGCAGGATACACCTATTCAGTTCTACCTGGGTAACTCTTGGCTTGAGACTTCAGTCCAATGACATGACAGTGATATTTTCCACTGCACATTTTTCTTCAAAGCACATCCTCTATACTGTAGTTTATTTATAATGAATCTATAGTTCATAAACCGACTGATATTCCTACAGCTCCAGCCATTGTTTTGCATAGAGACAGCATGGTGATTCACCGGTCTCATGCTGCCAGACTGTGCACACTGATTGAGAAACGTAGCTCTTACAGTGTTGTACCCCACTGGGAGACTCAGCAGGCATGGACATGCTCCGAGTTTCCATGGCAAGATGGCGCTGCAAAAGAAAAGGCTACAGTAAAATGCCAGCAGACAACAACAGGGTGAAAACAAATGTCATCCTACGGTGGCATTCTACCACTCTGGCACCATTTTATAAATTATTAAGTGCTTTCCATGATGTGATAATTATGATGTAATAAAATGAGTTTATTGTAGATATTTTGGTCTATTATATACAGTATCAAGAGTAATACAGTTTTGACTGCTAATAGCATATTTCTCTTTCCATTCACCATGCATTATGACCCTTTCACATAAGACCACATAGTTTCTTATGATGTCAGATATGGTTGAGAGGTGTCACCTATATTCTATTGATGGTTTCTCTAAACCATCTCTCTCTGTTATTCTTGGTGAGGGATTGTTAAGCAATTTATTCAGGTGGATATTTAGTAGTTGATTATCTCTGTCTTTTATCATCCACCACACAGTGACATGCGCACACTTATCATACATTAAAACTCAAGTGTTTTTGAAAAACGTCATTGAACTCATGCTTCTAGTCTGCATGTGCTAAAGGGAGGCCCTCGCAATAAATTTTGAAAAGCTCTTATCCAGATTGCTCGAACAAAAGCGCAGCACTTCATTTGCACATTGATGTGAAAGCGGCAGGGTTTTTTCTTCTCTGCTCCTCTGCATACATGGTGAGGACCTTCTTGTCTTTTCCCCCACCCACCCCAAACAAACATAAAACCAGCTCACCCGTTCGCCCGTGTGCTTGCCCATGTGAAAAGCAGTAGAATATGTCCTGAAACCCTGTCTTTGTTGACATGTTAACTTAAAGTGTCTTTGTCTTTGATCAGAGGAATCGAATCTCTGAAGGGAATGTGATTAAAAGTGACATAAATGCTGAAGGACCCAGGCAGCAAGGGGATGTTCCACACAGTGTGAAGTCGTAAGCTCATATAAGAAATACCCCAGTGATTCAAGCAATGTATCCATACCGGGAAATATGGCAAAGTGTTTTTCTTCCTCCCCCTTTCTTTTCACTGCTAGTTGTATGCGCTTTGCTCTGGATGACTTTCAAAGCTACTTGTTCCACTTTCTTACAGTTATGATAATTGGAATGCAAATATTCAGGTTCCATTTTAAGCCTGTGGTTTTATGAGAGAGGGGTGAGAGATGACAATGTATTGACAGGCATGGATGGCTCAACACTCAAACCTCAAAGTTGAGAGGGATTTTTCAGGATAAGGGTTCATGGTGGCAATAAAGGACAGGAAATATGATGAATAACATTTCACGCTGTGCTATTTGGGCTTCAACTGAACACTGTGGATCGAGTAGGCAGTCTGAAACCCTATGTGCCATTCCTTACCAGTAAATATCCTTCCACTTTGGTGTTATGTTTATTGCATGAACAATTCACTCAAGCAGGACAAACAGTGTAGTGTTCAATGCACTCAGTAAGCTTTAAAGCCTGTCTTGATAAACTAATCAACCCAGCTAAGAATCCGAGGCCCACTTAACACACAGAAGTCAACACGAGATCATAATGGTAAATATGTAAATGTTTTTTTTGCCGCTGTTTGAAAAGGACATTGTTTTATGTGAGGCAAAAGCCATGATGACCACATTCTGCCATACTTTGTACCATTGACTTCAGGTAAAAACAAAAGGTCAGGAAGAAGCTAAGGATGGCAGTAGTGATGTGCAAATGTGTGAAGCCACTGTTTCTCGAGGCTCTGCGACCAACTAGCTACCAGCCAGTCAGTCATACACAAATAGCACATGAACAAAGCCAATGAAAATACACATCTACAAAAGTATTCTTCATGGGTTTTATTTCATTAATCTATGCAGCTTTGCTGTAAGTGTTTGTACCATGTTTAAGCACTTATCCTTATGTTCTGTAGGCCTGGCTACATGTAAGAGCAGTTTGTGACAATATCCTGAGTGAGAAGTACAGAGCAGTAGATTCTCCATCTTCTCTCCCAACGAAGTAGGTTGACATCCATTGAAAGTCTCTCCAAGTCAGTTCCCAGAGGTAGACTGGCTTCTCCAACCAGCTGCTTTTTTTTTTCTCTCTCTCTCTCTCTCTCTCTCTCTCTCTCTCTCTCTCTCTCTCTCTCTCTCTCTCTCTCTTCTAATTCCTCCACAGTTATTTCTCTATTGCCTCGTTTCACATTGCCCAAATGGATGGTCGTCCAGAGAAACCTTGACACCTCATAATTTCATGTAAATGCAGTGCTTTTAAATCATTTAGTCTGTAATGTATACTATCTATCTATATCCAGCAGCCCCCTGATTCCCATATGTGCAAAACGCAGTTCATGACCTCAGTCAACACAGGCGTTCTGTTAATTTAGTACCCTAAATTAAGCCCAGTAGTAAAATTGGAACTGAATTGACTATGGGGTAGCCTATAGTTGGAGTAACTGAATTATCTTATCTAGTGTTGCAGCTCTGGGATGGTTGATTGCTGGTAACATTGCTTAGTTATTTTGTGGCAGAATACATTGAATGAAATTCTAAAATATTTAGAAAAACACTTTGGTAGCACTTTAGTTTACAGTGATGAAATAAGAGGGTAATGTCTGGAAAGTACCAAGAAACAATAGCGAAATAAGATGCCAACAACCAGGTAGGAAAGCGGAAATTACCCATGAATAGTTTGTTTGAAGTAACTAAGTACTGTGGAACTATTCTGGTTGTTATGCAGGGTCAACTACAGTGCCTTGCAAAAGTATTCATCCCCCTTGGCGTTTTTCCTATTTTGTTGCATTACAACCTTGTGACGGCCTGACCTAGAGAACTCTTGTTGGTTGGGTGTGAGTTCAGTTTGAGATCTATGTTATTGTATTTCTATGTTGGATTTTAGTATTTGTATTTGACAGTGCGTCCTGTGCTAACGCCACGCACGTACCGTGCGGAAGTGGGCTTCCAGCCAGGACAGGTTGGGCCAGCTCTACGCTCCAGACCACCAGTGCACCTCCACAGCCCGGTACGGCCTGTGCCAGCTCCTCGCACCAAACCAGTGGTGCGTGTCGCCAGCCCGGTACGCCCCATACCTGCTCCCCGCACCAAACCAGTGGTGCGTGTATCCAGTCCAGTCCGGCCCGTACCTGCTCCCTGCACCAAACCAGTGGTGCGTGTCGCCAGCCCGTTACGCCCCGTACCTGCTCCCCGCACCAAACCAGTGGTGCATGTCGCCAGCCTGGTACGCCCCATACTTGCTCCTCGCACCAAACCAGTGGTGCGCGTATCCAGTCCAGTACGGCCCGTACCTGCTCCCCGCACCAAACCAGTGGTGCGTGTCGCCAGCCCGGTACGCCCCGTACCTGCTCCCCGCACCAAACCAGTGGTGCGTGTTCCCAGTCCAGCTCCAGTCAGCGGTTCCACTCCGGAGTCAGAGCAGTCCGCTCCACCGGTGCCTTGTCCAGCTCTGGTCAGCGGATCCACTCTGGAGCCAGAGCAGTCCTCTCCACCGGTGCCCAGTCCAACTCCAGTCAGCGGCTCCACTCCGGAGCCAGAGCAGTCCGCTCCACCGGTGCCAAGTCCAGCTCCGGTCAGCGGCTCTACTCCAGGCCCAGATGTCAGCCCCTCTCCAGGTTCGGGGTCTCCCACACCAGGGTCCAGACGGGGCTTGGTGCATCATGGGAGGAAGGAGAGGGGAAGCATCGCGCCGAGGTCCAGGCCAGACCAGGGGCGCAACGGGGAGGCAGAGAGGGAGAGGTCGTCACGCCCGGAGCCGGAGCCGCCTCCGAGGCTGAATGCCCACCCGGACCCTCTCCTAATGAATCAGGTTGGTGCGGCCGGAATACGCACCTTTGGGGGGGGGGGGGGGTGGGAGTACTGTCACGCCCTGACCTAGAGAACTCTTGTTGGTTGGGTGGGAGTTCAGTTTGAGATCTATGTTATTGTATTTCTATGTTGGATTCTAGTATTTGTAATTCTATGTTTGGCCGGGTGTGATTCCCAATCAGAGGCAGCTGTAGCTCGTTGTCTCTGATTGGGGATCATACTTAAGTAGCCTGGTTGCCTACCTTAGATGTGGGATCTTGTTTGTGTTCTGGTTTGGCTTGTTGTGAGTATAGCCCATAGGACTTCACGTTACGTTGTTTTGTCAAGTGTTTATCTTTATTAATAAATATGTATGCATACCACGCTGCACCTTGGTCTGACCCGTCTCTCAACGATCGTGACAAACCTGTAATTTAAATGGATTGTTATTTGGATTTCATGTAATGGACATACTCAAAATAGTCAAAATTGGTGAAGTGGAATGAAAAAAATGTTGTTTCAAAAAATTCGAACAAATAAATAACGGAAAAGTGGTGCGTGCATATGTATTCACCCCCCTGTGCTATGAAGCCCCTAAATAAGATCTGGTGCAACCAATTACCTTCAGAAGTCACATAATTAGGAGGAGTTTTTATTTATTTAGGCAGTAACGTAACAAAATGTGAAAAAAAGTCAAGGGGTCTGAATACTTTCCGAAGGTACTGTATGGAGACCGTTTAAGGACTTAAATACATGTCTTCCCCCCCCCCCCCCTCCCCGGATTAGACAGGGTTTAGACTAATGGGTTAAGTAATTTTTCTGGTATCTGTACTTTACTATTTATATTTTTGACTACTTTTACTTTTACTCCACTACATTCCTAAAGAAAATATGTACTTTTTACTCCCATACATTTTCCCTGACACCAAAAAGTACTTTTTACATTTAGAATGCTCATACAGTACATATTGTCCAATTCATGCACCTATCAATATAACTTATTTTCATTCCTACTGCCTCTGATCTGGCGGACTCACTAAACACAAATACTGCGTTTCTGTGTTGGAGCGTGCCACTGTCTGTCTGTAAGAAGAAAAAAAAAAAGAGAATCGTGTTGTCTGGTTTGCCCAAAATTTGATGTATAGCACTTACTTTTACTCAAGTATGACAATTGAGTGCTTTTTCTACCACTGTACTTATTAAGTACATTTAAAACCAGATACTTTCAAACTTTTACTAAAGTAGTATTTTACTGGGTAACTTTTACTTTTACTTGAAACATTTTCTATTAAGGTATCTTTACTTTTACTGAAGTATAACAATTGAGTACTTTTTACACCACTGAGTAGATTTTAGTAAGATTTTAGAAGGTGACATACACTAGTTCCTGTTGTTGAGCTTGATGTTGATGCCTCTGCAGATGTTGATGGGATCGGACTCTAAATAGAAGACAGTCACTTTAGCCTCTGCGGTAGTTGGTTAGCTAGCTAACGCAACCTAACGAAGCTAGTGTTAGCTTGCAAAGTTACAAATCACATCACCAGCTGGCCAATTACATTGATATGCTGTGGAATGTCTAGGCAGCGTATTATGAAAGCTAGCTAGCTAGAGTTTGGTTTAGATAAACAAATGTAGTTCGCTAGCTAGTTAGATAGGTAACATCAGCTACCTGATGTTAGCTGATCAGATGTTTTCCTCTTTTAAGTGAAGGGAAATATCTATGGAATAGCATCACTAGCGTTCGACAAAATGGCAACCCCAACAATTGAGACTTCAGTTCCGTTTCAAAATACTCTGTCTGAAAGTGCTGGCTACAAACACAGACATTTTGATATTTCCTCCACGGGGTGGTCCTCCACATCCTGACATTGCTATGAATTCTGTATATTGTGGTTTGCTTACAACCAGGAATGTAGCTGGCCTGTTTCTACCGATGAGATGCAAAAACGCTTGTATCTACGTGTAGTGAGGAAATCTTTTTTTTATTACACATATTTTATGTTAACATATTAATGGTCATATATAGTGAAATAGAGCAGCAGTGAAATTTCCCTTAAAAAGCTCTCAATTATGAATATGAGATCAGTACGATGAGGTGGTATATGGTATTTGAGGTGTAAGGTTAGTTTAGTGTAGAGATTGTATTGTACCTTCACATAGGGCCTTAGGTGGTGTTCCAGACCCTCCTCATGAGCTACAATGTGAACCATCACTCTGGAAACAGAGGAACAGGAGGAAAAGCCAGTATTACTCCTAGCTACAGTGGCTTGCGAAATTATTCACCACTTTGGCATTTTTCCTATTTTGCTGCCTTACAACCTGGAATTAAAATAGATTTTTTGTGGGTTTGTATCATTTGATTTACACAAGATGCCTACCACTTTGAAGATGCAAAATATTTTATATTGTGAAACAAACAAGAAATAAGACAAATAAACCAGAAACTTGAGCGTGCATAACTATTCACCCCCTCAAAGTCAATACTTTGTAGAGCCACCTTTTGCAGCAATTACAGCTGCAAGTGTCACGATCGTCTATAAAGGGAGCAGACCAATACGCAGCGCGTTGAGTGAACATGATGACTTTAATAAAGAAAGCACGTAACTACAAACAAAAGACGATAGTGAAGTCCAACAGTGACAAAATACTGATACGGAACAAAAACCCACAATTCCCACAGGAAAACAATCAGATTAAATATGGCTCCCAATCAGAGATAACGAGCCGACAGCTGACACTCGTTACCTCCGATTGGGAGTCATTGACCAAACCTAGACATAAACCCCACAGAACTGCAAACATAGAAATACACCCAAAACCCAACATAACCAAACCAAAACCCAACAAAACAAATACACCCTGGCTCAAATATAAAAGTCCCGGAGCCAGAGTGTCACAGTACCCCCCCCTAAAGGTGCGAACTCCGGGCGCACCAGCATACAGTCTATGGGAGGGTCTGGGTGGGCGTCTGTCCACGGTGGCGGCTCTGGCCCTGGTCGTGGTCCCCACCCCACCTTAGTCACTATCCGCTTCCGTAGCCTCCTCCATATGACCACCCCCCAACTAAACCCCACTGGATTAAGGGGCGGCACCGGACTAACGGGCAGCACCGGACTAAGGGGCAGCACCGGACTAAGGGGCAGTACCGGACTAAGGGGCAGCACCAGGATAAGGGGCAGCACCGGGCTAAGGGACAGCACCGGACTCAATGGCGGATCCTGGCTGGCTGGCTCTGGCGGATCCTGGCTGGACGGCTCTGGCGGATCCTGGCTGGACGGCTCATGGCTGGCTGAAGGATCTGGCTGCTCATGGCTGGCTGACGGATCTGGCTGCTCATGGCTGGCTGACGGATCTGGCTGCTCATGGCTGGCCGACGGATCTGGCTGCTCATGGCTGGCCGACGGATCTGTCTGCTCATGGCTGGCCGACGGATCTGGCTGCTCATGGCTGTCTGACGGATCTGGCTGCTCATGGCTGGCTGACGGATCTGGCTGCTCATGGCTGGCCGACGGATCTGGCTGCTCATGGCTGGCCGACGGATCTGGCTGCTCATGGCTGGCCGACGGATCTGGCTGCTCATGGCTGGCTGAAGGATCTGGCTGCTCATGGCTGGCTGAAGGCTCTGGCTGATCCTGTCTGGCAGAAGGCTCTGGCTGATCCTGTCTGGCGGAAGGCTCTGGCTGATCCTGTCTGGCGAAAGGCTCTGGCTGATCCTGTCTGGCGGAAGGCTCTGGCTGATCCTGTCTGGCGGAAGGCTCTGGCTGATCCTGTCTGGCGGAAGGCTCTAGCGGCTCCTGTCTGGCGGAAGGCTCTGGCTGATCCTGTCTGGCGGAAGGCTCTGGCTGATCCTGTCTGGCGGAAGGCTCTAGCGGCTCCGGTCTGGCGGACGGCTCTGAAGGCTCATGGCAGACGGGCGGCTTATGCAGCGCTTGGCAGACGGACAGTTCAGACGGCGTTGGGCAGACAGGCAGTTCAGGCGCCGTTGGGCAGACGGGCAGTTCAAGCGCCGTTGGGCAGACGGGCAGTTCAGGCGCCGTTGGGCAGACGGGCAGTTCAGGCGCCGTTGGGCAGACGGGCAGTTCAGGCGCCGTTGGGCAGACGGCAGACTCTGGCCGGCCGAGACGCACATAAGGCCTAGTGCGTGGTGCCGGAACTGGTGGTCCCGGGCTGAGGACACGCATCTCAGGGCTAGTGCGGGGAGTAGCAACAGGGCATGCTGGACCCTGGGGACGCACATAAGGCCTAGTGCGTGGTGCCGGAACTGGTGGTCCCGGGCTGAGGACACGCATCTCAGGGCTAGTGCGGGGAGTAGCAACAGGGCATGCTGGACCCTGGGGACGCACATAAGGCCTAGTGCGTGGTGCCGGAACTGGTGGTCCCGGGCTGAGGACACGCATCTCAGGGCTAGTGCGGGGAGTAGCAACAGGGCATGCTGGACCCTGGGGACGCACATAAGGCCTAGTGCGTGGTGCCGGAACTGGTGGTCCCGGGCTGAGGACACGCATCTCAGGGCTAGTGCGGGGAGCAGCAACAGGACGCACAGGACTCTGGGGACACACAGGAGGCTTGGTGCGTGGTGTAGGCACTGGTGGTACTGGACTGGAGCGGGGAGGTGGCGCCGGAAATACCGGACCGTGCAGGCGTACTGGCTCCCTTGAGCACTGAGCCTGCCCAACCTTACCTGGTTGTATACTCCCCGTCGCCCGACCAGTACGGGAAGGAGGAATAACCCGCACCGGGCTATGTAGGCGAACCGGGGACACCATGCGTAAGGCTGGTGCCATGTAAGCCGGCCCGAGGAGACGCACTGGTGGCCTGATGCGTTGGGCCGGCTTCATGACATCCGGCTCAATGCTCAATCTAGCCCGGCCGATACGTGGAGCTGGAATGTACCGAACCGGGCTATGCCTGCGTACAGGAGACACCATGCGCTCTACTGCGTAACACGGTGTCTGCCCGTACTCTCGCTCTCCACGGTCAGTCCAGGGAGTAGGCGCAGGTCTCCTACCTGACTTCGCCACACTCCCTTTTAGCCCCCCCCCAAGAAATTTTTGGGTAGTACCCACGGGCTTCCAGCCTCGACTCCGTGCTGCCTCCTCATACCACCTCCTCTCGGCTTTAGCTGCCTCCAGCTCTTCACGAGGGCGGCGATATTCTCCCGGTTGTGCCCAAGGACCCTTTCCATCCAGTATCTCCTCCCATGTCCATGAATCCTTGATAGGCGTCCATAAATCCTGTTGCCGCTTGACACGCTGCTTGGTCCTTTTATGGTGGGTTTTTCTGTCACGATCGTCTATAAAGGGAGCAGACCAATACGCAGCGCGTTGAGTGAACATGATGACTTTAATAAAGAAAGCACGTAACTACAAACAAAAGACGATAGTGAAGTCCAACAGTGACAAAATACTGATACGGAACAAAAACCCACAATTCCCACAGGAAAACAATCAGATTAAATATGGCTCCCAATCAGAGATAACGAGCCGACAGCTGACACTCGTTACCTCCGATTGGGAGTCATTGACCAAACCTAGACATAAACCCCACAGAACTGCAAACATAGAAATACACCCAAAACCCAACATAACCAAACCAAAACCCAACAAAACAAATACACCCTGGCTCAAATATAAAAGTCCCGGAGCCAGAGTGTCACAGCAAGTCTCTTGGGGTATGTCTCTATAAGCTTGGCACATCTAGCCACTGGGATTTTTGCCCATTCTTCAAGGCAAAACTGCTCCAGCAGTTGGTTGGGTTCCACTGGTGTACAGCAATCTTTAAGTCATACCACAGATTCTCAATTGGATTGAGGTTTGGACTTTGACTAGGCCATTCCAAGACATTTAAATGTTTCCCCTTAAACCACTCGAGTGTTGCTTTAGCAGTATGCTTAGGGTCATTGTCCTGCTGGAAGGTGAACCTCCGTCCCAGTCTCAAATCTCTGGAAGACAAAAACAGGTTTCCCTCAAGAATTTCCCTGTATTTAGCGCCATCCATCATTCCTTCAATTCTGACAAGTTTCCCAGTCCCTGCCAATGAAAAACATCCCCACAGCATGATGCTGCCACCACCATGCTTCACTGTGGGGATGGTGTTCTCGGGGTGATGAGAGGTGTTGGTTTTGTGCCAGACATAGCGTTTTCCTTGATGGCCAAAAAGATCAATTTTAGTCTAATCTGACCAGAGTACTTTCTTCCATATTTATGGGAAGTCTCCCACATGCCTTTTGGCGAACACAAAACGTGTTTGCTAATTTTTTGCTTTTTTCTGGCCACTTTTCCGTAAAGCCCAGCTCTGTGTTGTGTACAGCTTAAAGTGGTACTATGGACAGATACTCCAATCTCTGCTGTGGAGCTTTGCAGCTCCTTCAGTGTTATCTTTGGTCTCTTTGTTGCCTATCTGATTAATGCCCTCCTTGCCTGGTCCGTGAGTTTTGGTGGGCGGCCCTGTCTTGAAAGGTTTGTTGTGGTCCCATATTCTTTCAATTTTTTTATAATGGATTTAATGGTGCTCCGTGGGATGTTAAAAGTTTCGGATATTTTTTTATAACCCAATCCTGATCTGTACTTCTCCACAACTTTGTCCCTGACCTGTTTGGAGAGCTCCTTGGTCTCTATGGTGCCGCTTGCTAGGTGGTGCCCCTTGCTTAGTGGTGTTGCAGACTCTGGGACCTTTCAGAAAAGGTGTATATATACTGAGATCATGTGACAGATCATGTAACACTTAGATTGCACACAGGTGGACTTTCTTTAACTAATTATGTGACTTCTGAAGGTAATTGGTTGCACCAGATCTTATTTAGGGGCGTCGTAGCAAAGGGCATGAATACATATGCATGCACCACTTTTTCATTATTTATTTGTTATAGTTTTTTTAAACAACTTACAGTTGAAGTCGGAAGTTTACACACACTTAGGTTGGAGTCATTAAAACTAGTTTTTCAACCACTCCACAAATTTCTTGTTAACAAACTATAGTTTTGGCAAGGCAGTTAGGACATCTACTTCGTGCATGACACAAGTAATTTCTCTAACAATTGTTTACAGACAGATTATTTAACTTATAATTCACTGTATCACTATTCCAGTGGATCAGAAGTTTACATACACTAAGTTGACTGTGCCTTTAAACAGCTTGGAAAATTCCAGAAAATAATGTCATGGCTTTAGAAGCTTCTAATAGGCTAATTGACGTCATTTGAGTCATTTGGAGGTGGATGTATTTCAAGGCCTACCTTCAAACTCAGTGCCTCTTTGCTTGACATCATGGGAAAATCCAAAGTAATCAGCCAAGACCTCAGAAAAAAAATTGTAGGAATCCACAAGTCTGGTTCATCCTTGAAGCAATTTCCAAATGCCTGAAGGTACTACGTTCATCTGTACAAGCAATAGTACGCAAGTATAAACACCATGGGACCACGCAGCCGTCAAACCGCTCAGGAAGGAGACGCGTTCTGTCTCCTAGAGATGAACGTACTTTGGTGCAAAAAGTGCAAATCAATCCCAGAACAACAGCAAAGGACCTTGTGAAGATGCTGGAAGAAACAGGTACAAAAGTATCTATAACCACAGTAAAACAAGTCCTATATCGACCTAACCAGAAAGGCCGCTCAGCAAGGAAGAAGCCACTGCTCCAAAACCGCCATAAAAAAAGCCAGACTATGGTTTGCAACTGCACATGGGGACAAAGATTGTACTTTTTGGAGAAATGTCATCTGGTCTCATGAAACAAAAATAGAACTGTTTGGCCATAATGACCATCGTTATGTTTGGAGGAAAAAGGGGGTTGCTTGCAAGCCGAAGAACACCATCCCAACCGTGAAGCACCGGGGTGGAAGCATTATGCTGTGGGGGTGCTTTGCTGCAGGAGGGACTGGTGCACTTCACAAAATAGATGGCATCATGAGGAAGGAAGATGTTGTGGATATATTGAAGCAACATCTCAAGACATCAGTCAGGAAGTTAAAGCTTGGTCGCAAATGGGTCTTCCAAATGGACCCCAAGCATACTTCCAAAGTTGTGGAAAAATGGCTTAAGGACAACAAAGTCAAGGTATTGGAGTGGCCATCACAAAGCCCTGACCTCAATCCTATAGAACATTTGTGGGCAGAACAGAAAAAGTGTGTGCGAGCATGGAGGCCTACAAACCTGACTCAGTTATACCAGCTCTGTCAGGAGGAATGGGCCAAAATTCACCCAACTTAATGTGGGAAGCTTGTGGAAGGCTACCCGAAATGTTTGACCCAAGTTAAACAATTTAAAGGCAATGCTACCAAATACTAATTGATTGTATGTAAACTTCTGACCCACTGGTAATGTGATGAAAGAAATAAAAGCTGAAATAAATAATTCTCTCTACTATTATTCTGACATTTCACATTCTTTAGACATGGAATTTGTACTAGGATTAAATGTCAGGAATTGTGAGAAACTGAGTTTAAATGTATTTGGCTAAGGTGTATGTAAACTTCCGACTTCAACTGTATTTTTTTCATTCCACTTCACCAATTTGGACTATTTTGAGTATGTCCATTACATGAAATCCAAATTACAATCCATTTAAATTACAGGTTGTATTGCAACAAAATAGGAAAAACGCCAAGGGGGATGAATACTTTTGCAAGGCACTGTAGATATACAGTATTATCCATTGGCAGTAAAGTATATGAATAGGCACAAAAGGGGAGAAAGCAAAATAAATAAATAATAATAAATAATGAGATTGCGTTAAATTGAGAAATCCCTCTAGCCATCCGCCATCCAGGACCTCCGGACCCCTAGCAGAGTTGTCTACCTACAAAAGAGATTTCAATTGCTCAACAGCCGGATAACAACATAACATTTTCTCTGCTTTGGTGTTATGCATCCTAGCAGCTGAGCATTCCATGTTGGCTATGCCAGTATAAGCTTAATAAAGCCAATCCAGCACTGGCAGCGAATGAGGAGGTTTCCAACGGCACGCTAGCGTCCTTTTAGCTACCGTGACGCCGACTAGACACGATACGATTTTCCATCACAGCATTGTTTTTTATATTAAAATGGAGTGTCACGTTCGTTTAAGGACGGGTCAGACCAAGGCGCAGCGTGAAATGCGTACATGTTTATTACACTGATAAACACACGACAAACCAACGAAACGTGAAGTCCTAAGGCTGAAACACAAAACAAGCCTACTCACGGAACAAGATCCCACAACTAACGAGTGCCAATAGGCTGCCTAAGTATGATCCCCAATCAGAGACAACGAGCGACAGCTGCCTCTGATTGGGAACCACACCGGCCAACATAGATCTACACATACTAGATCATTCACATAGCTATACACAACATAGAATATTCACACCCTGACTCAACATATAAGAGTCCCCTGATTCAGGGTGTGACATGAAGAGCACACGGCAGATCATATTCCAGAATTGTTTTACCCCTGGGCATTCCCACATCATACGAATGAAGGTGCCCTGAGTGAGAGCACAATTAGGTGATTGTTTAGCTTTCATTTTATATAATTTATATGATTCGGATTTCTGGAAGATAGAGCTAAATTGTGCCATATTGTTTGCCAATTGATAACATTGTTGGATGATTGTAGATCTTTTTTCCACAATCCGTTAATTGAAAGCATCTTGGATGAGGTCTTTACTAAAAGGGAATACATTTCAGAGATGAGACCTATTTATCCAAGCAGTACCTTATCAAGGGATGAAGGTTAAGCTTAGTTTCCCAAGGTACCCCATTAGCGCGCATAGCCAAACCTAATTGTAAGTAGAAAAATAGCGAGGTGCCAGGCAGGTTGTGCTTTTGTTGGATGTCTTGGAATGCAAGGATACCCTCATCCCCAAAAATGTCTGAAAGTGTGTCCACTCCATTGTCATGCCACAGGGGAAATGAGATAGGGCGCCCTCCAACTGGAGACCGAGATTATGGAAAATTGGCTGGGCCAAGTCTTAATTTAGATTGTTTCATAGAAACATTGTAATAGATTAGGTCTTGTAGTCTATGTGGATGATTTTTTTTTTTCTATGGATTTAGCCAAGTAGCATTATTGCATTATGAGACTCAACACTATCTGATGCTTCGATGACATGGAGGTGGTGAAAATTATCAGCCGCGAGGCGTGATTTTATAAAACCTGTTGGGTCATTATGAACTACAATGGTCATAAAGGGATTGAGGCGAGATGCCAACCTCTTGGCATAAAGTTTAATTTCTGCATTCAGCAGAGATACGGGGCAATAGTAGCTAAAACATTCAGAAGGGTCTTTGTCCTTCTATAAAAAGAGTGAAATAATAGCAATATTATCATTTTTGGAGTGAACCGTTCGTGACAGCAGAGTGAACCATATCTAATAAGAGTGGACCTAATTGGTGCCAGAACGTGATGTAAAATTCAGGTGGAATGCCATCCAGCCCCGGAGATTTACCTTCATTCATATTTTGGGTGACATTTTTTTTACCTCTGACGGTGTTATAGAGGCATCTAATGAGTGGAAGGCATCCGAGGAAAGGCGTGGGAGCTGTAAAGGGTTTAAAAGCGATTACACGCTTGTTCATTGTAGGTCACATCTGAGCAGTACAAATTGGAATAAAATGTCTGAAATGTATTATTAATTTCAGTTGGGTTTGCAGTAGAGCTCACATTAGGTAATTTAATTGAAGCAGTGTTTGAAATCGAGTAAATGACTAGGTCGTGCACTATTTAGATGCAAATGTTGTCTTGTTCTATGTATAAGGACATCTGCTCGGTGTCTAAGTAACTGGTTGAGGTCTTTTGTCAGCAGATGGTTTATTAATATAGTGCCTTGCAAAGGTATTCATCCCCCTTGGTGCTTTTCCTATTTTGTTGCATTACAACCTGTAATTTCAATGGATTTTTATTTGTATTTCATGTAATGGATAAACACAAAATAGTCCAAATTGGTGAAGTGAAATGAAAAAAATTACTTATTTCAAAAAAGTCAACAAAATAAATAACGGAAAGGTGGTGCGTGCATATGTATTCACCCCCTTTGCTATGAAGCCCCTAAATAAGATCTGGTGCAACCAATTACCTTCAGAAGTCACATAATTAGTTAAATAAAGTGTCACATGATCTATCACATGATCTCAGTATATATATACCTGTTCTGAAAGGCCCCAGAGTCTGCAACACCACAAGCAAGCGGCACCATGAAGATCAAGGAGCTCTCCAAACAGTTCAGAGACAAAGTTTTGGAGAAGTACAGATCAGGGTTGGGTTATAAAAAAATATCCAAAACTTTGAACATCCCACAGAGCACCATTAAATCCATTATTAAAAAATGGAAAGAATATGTCACCACAACAAACCTGCCAAGAGAGGGCCGCCCACCAAAACTCACGGACCAGGCAAGGAGGGCATTAATCAGAGATGCAACAAAGAGACCAAAGATAACCCTGAAGGAGCTGCAAAGATCCACAGTGGAGATTGGAGTTTCTGTCCATAGGACCACTTTAAGCCGTACACTCCACAGAGCTGGGCTTTACGGAAGAGTGGCCAGAAAAAAGCCATTGCTTCAAGAAAAAAATAAGCAAACACGTTTGGTGTTCGCCAAAAGCCATGTGGTAGACTCGCCAAACATATGGAAGAAGGTACTCTGGTCAGACTTTTTGGCCATCAAGGAAAACGCTATGTCTGGTGCAAAACCAACACCTCTCATCACCCCGAGAACACCATCCCCACAGTGAAGCATGGTGGTGGCAGCATCATGCTGTGGTGATGTTTTTCATCGGCAGGGACTGGGAAACTGGTCAGAATTGAAGGAAGGATGGATGGCGCTAAATACAGGAAAATTATTGAGGGAAACCTGTTTCAGTCTTCATAGATTTGAGACTGGGACGGAGGTTCACCTTCCAGCAGGACAATGACCCTAAGCATACTGCTAAAGCAACACTCGAGTGGTTTAAGGGGAGACATTTACATGAATTGGAATGGCCTAGTCAAAGCCCAGACCTCAATCCATTTGAGAATCTGTGGTATGACTTAAAGATTGCTGTACACCAACGGAACCCATCCAACTTGAAGGAGCTGGAGCAGTTTTGCCTTGAAGAATGGGCAAAAATCCCAGTGACTAGATGTGTCAAGCTTATAGAGCCATACCCCAAGAGACTTGCAGCTGTAATTGCTTATTTCTTGTTTGTTTCTCAAACAACTTATTTTGCATCTTCAAAGTGGTAGGCATGTTGTGTAAATCAAATGATACAAACCCCCAAAACATCCATTTTAATTCCAGGTTGTAAGGCAACATAATAGGAAAAATGTCAAGGGGGGTGAATACTTTCGCAAGCCACTGTACTTATACATTCCTTTAATTGCTCTTCCATGAAGCGCCAACGGGGAGCTCAGGTTTTGCCACCAGGGAGCAACATTTTACAAATAACTGCTCTGTGATTGGACAGTGCCACGTGTAAAATAGAACAGCTTTAATATTGCAGATAGATTGTAACTTCCATCAATGTAATTGTCTGCATCACATCCAATCCCCCATATGTTTTTTTTCTCGCAAATATATATTATATAATTACCTTGATGGAAGTTACAATCTATCTGCAAAGCTGATCTACCCTCGTGAGAAAAAAAAAACATATATATAGAAATGGTCTCGGTCTATGCACCAAACCTTTTTGACATGACATTTTATATGGCGCTAACCACATTAATGCTTGACTTGTCTGATTTTTCCTATTTTGTTGATTTACAACCTGGAATTAAAATTGATTTTTGGGGGGTTTGTATCATTTGATTTACACAACATGCCTACCACTTTCAATATGCAACATATTTGTTCTTGTGAAACAAACAAGAAATAAGACAAAAAAACTGAAAACTTGAGCGTGCATAACTATTCACCCCCAAAAGTTAATACTTTGTAGAGCCACCTTTTGCAGCAATTACAGCTGCACGTCTCTTTGGATATGTCTCTATAAGCTTGGCACATCTAGCCACTGGGATTTCTGCCCATTCTTCAAGGCAAAACTGCTCCAGCTCCTTCAAGTTGGATGGGTTCTGCTGGTGTACAGCAATCTTTAAGTCATACCACAGATGCTTAATTGGATTGAGGTCTAGGCTTTGACTAGGCCATTCCAAGACCTTTAAAAGTTTCCCCTTAAATCACTTGAGTGTTGCTTTAGCATTATGCTTAGGTTTCCCTCAAGAATTTCCCTGTATTTAGCGCCATCCATCATTCATTCAATTCTGACAAGTTTCCCAGTCCCTGCCGATGAAAAACATCCCCATAGGGTGTGGCAGGGCTTGCAAACTATTACGGACTACAAAGGGAAGCACAGCCGCGAGCTGCCGAGTCACAAGAGCCTACCAGACAAGCTAAATTATTTCTATGCTGGCTTCGAGGCAAGCAACACTGAAGCATGCATGAGAGCATCAGCTGTTCTGGATGACTGTGTGATCACGCTCTCCGTAGCGGATGTGAGTAATACCTTCAAACAGGTCAACATTCACAAGGCCGCAGGGCCAGACGGATTACCAGGACGTGTACTCCGAGCATGCTCTGACCATCTGGCAAGTGTCTTCACTGAGATTTTCAACCTGTCCCTGACTGGGTCTGTAATACCAACATGTTTCAAGCAGACCACCATAGTCCCTGTGTCCAAGAACACTAAGGTAACCTGCTTAAATGACTACTGACCCATAGCACCCATGTCTGTAGCCATGAAGTGCTTTGAAAGGCTGGTCATGGCTCAAATCAACACCCTTATCCCAGAAACCCTAGACCCACTCCAAGTTGTATACCGCCCCAACAGATCCACAGTTGATGCAATCTCTATTGCACTCCACACTGCCCTTTCCCACCTGACAAAAGGAACACCTAAGTGAGAATGCTATTCATTGACTACAGCTCAGCGTTCAACAGCGTGGTGCCCTCAAAGCTCATCACTAAGCTAAGGACTAAACACCTCCCTCTGCAACTGGATCCTGGGCTTCCTGACGGGCCGCCCCCAGGTGGTAAGGGTAGGTAACAACACATCTGCCATGCTGATCCTTAACACAGGGGCCCCTCAGGGATGAGTACTCCCTGTTCACCCATGACTGCATGGCCAAGCACGACTCCAACACCATCATTAACAGTGGTAGGCCTGATCACCAACAACGATGAGACAGCCTATAGGGAGGAGGTCTCAGACCTGGCCGTGTGGTGCCAGGATAACAACCTCTCCCTCAATGTGATCAAGACAAAGGAGATGATTGTGGACTACAGGAAAAGGAGGACCGAGCACGCCCCCATTCTCATCGACAGGGCTGTAGTGGAGCAGGTTGAGAGCTTCAAGTTCCTTTGTGTCCATATCACCAACAAACTATCATGGTCCAAACACACCAAGACAGTCGTGAAGAGGGCACGACAAAGCCTATTCCCCCTCAGGAGACAGAAAAGATTTGGCATGGGTCCTCAGATCCTCAAAAAGTTCTACAGCTGCACCATCGAGAGCATCCTGACTGGTTGCATCACCGCCTGGTATGGCAACTGCTCGGCCTCCGACCGCAAGGCACTACAGAGGGTAGTGCGTACGGCCCAGTACATCACTGGGGCCAAGCTTCCTGCCATCCAGGACCTCTATACCAGACGGTGTCAGAGGAAGGCCCTAAAAATTGCCAAAGACTCCAGCCACCCTTGACATAGACTGTTCTCTCTGCTACCGCACGGCAAGCGGTACCGGAGCGCCAAGTCTAGATCCAAAAGGCTTCTTAACAGCTTCTACCCCCAAGCCATAAGACTCCTGAACAGCTAATCAAATGGCTACCCAGACTATTTGCACCCCACCCCACCCCCTCTTTTACGCTGCTGCTACTCTCTGTTTATTATCTATGCATAGTCACTTTACCTCTACCTACATGTACATATTACCTCAATTACCTTGACTAACCTGTGCCCCCGCACATTGACTCGGTACCGGTACCCCCTGTATATAGCCTCGGTACTGGTATTTTACTGTTAGTTTTTTATTTTTCTTCTTTTTTTATTTTTACTTATCTATTTTTTACTTAACACTTATTTTTCTTAAAACTGCATTGTTGGTTAAGGGCTTGTAAGTAAGCATTTCACTGTAAGGTCTACACCTGTTGTATTCGGCGCATGTGACAAATAACATTTGATTTGAAATCAGCAAAAAATAATTTTCAAAAACAAAAGGTTACATTGATACACACCTTTATAGGGTTAGGGTTAGTGTTCCCATACGGCCATATCTCCATGTTACAGCATGTGTTTACTGAAGACAGAAGGACCACCTGTGCTAATGAACTATCCAGCATACTCCGAACACCTGTGTGTAACGGAAGAAGGCCACCAGAAACATGTTGTCACTGAAAAATACTGTAGGCTGCAACTGTGATAAAGCCAGTTAAAACAGTGTACAGTAAGTGTATTTTTTGAGTTTGTGCAATTATTTTGTTATGATATGAAAGTAAAGGGCTTTATGTTTCTAGAATCATATCGCAATTGAGAATCAATTCAGGTTTAGATGTAACGGTAGGCTCCTTAAGAGAACATCTTGGGCTAGTTGGCCATTAGCCAATCGACATTTCTCATCAAGTTCAAAGCACGTGAATGCATCCAACTGGTATTTACGACTTCAGAACTGGTAATTACCACCTCCCACTTGGTTATGAACGCAGCTTTCAAGACAACTGGGAACAAAAAAATAATAATAGAGCTCCGACTGTGAGAAATAGTTTTGAACGGTCATCCAACTCGGAATTCCAAGTCGGAAACTTTGGAATCATGGTGCTTTCTAGACAACTGGGAACTCTGAAAATAAAACATCAGTGATCTTCAGGTCGGAAAGTTGGAGCTCTAGGATGATTCCCTTTTTTTCTGACTTGGAATTCCGAGTTGGATGACCAAAGAAAAAAAACATCCCAGTCTGAGTATTTTTTTTCAGAGTTCCCGGTCATGAAATGCTGCATTCACATGCTAGTCGGGACTAGGAAACTCTGAAATTTCTGACTTGCTAATTTATTGAACGCAGCACTTGATTAACTACAACCAGTTAGCAAGTCGTACATTTCAGAGTTTACTAGTTCCATCTAAAACGTGAAATGCGGCAAAAGCACTGAAGTCGGAGGTCAGAGATTTCCGAGTTCCCTGTTGTCGTGAACGCGGCATCATCCTAGAGCTCCGACTTTGGAAAAATCTAAATGGGATCCTAGGGTTTTGACTAGATGGGATATTATGTCAGAATTGACCAGAACTGACTTTTCGTAGCAGGTTAGGAGACTTACGCAGCAGGCTGAGTACTTTCTCCTATGAGTCAATTGCAGGAGAGATAGTTAAATGTTCCTCTCCTGAAAACATTGAGATGGAGTTGGATAGTAGAAGTTCAGAAATCGAATCCGACAAAAGTGAAAATGGAACATTAGTGGTGAAGGCTTCCGAGCCTCACCCCAATGAGCAGGATAATGCCCGAGTTGACTTTGGCCCAGTGGGAGTAAGTTTCGTGGATAAAGTAGAGTCATTTCTTTTGGCCGACCCATTTGTGGTATCAGGCTGGGTGGAGGAGAAGTTGGGTGTTGTTAACTTGGTCAAAGTATCCAGAAGTGGACTTACAGTATATACATTTTCTGTGTGTCTTCCGCCCAGAGGGAATGGCCGCTCTGTGTCAGCGACAAGAACTGTGTCTAGCTTTGCTCTCCGGAGCAGAGCACCGCTGAAGAGAGTGATTACTAGGGTGGCTTTGAGTGTGGAGACGGATCAACTGAAGTTGAAGATCCCTGGTGTCTGTGATGCACATCGTCTGGTTAGACGCAGATCCGGTGGCGAGTGCGAGACTGAGGAGACCCGGTCTATACTTTTGAGTTTTGATATTGAGTCTTTGCCTGATAAAGTAATGCTAGGACATCTTAGTTATCCCATCTTAGTTATCCCATTTGCTACAGCGTTTAAGGTGCCAAAGTTATGGTCATGTTGCAGCAGTGTGTAGGAGGGAGATTCCGAGGTGTGAGAGGTGTGCAGGAGGGCATGGGACAAAGGACTGTGTAGTTTCGGTGGAAAAAGTAGTGTGTTGCAATTGTGGGGGGAGCCCATGTTGCTGGGGATCAGAAATGTCCTGTGCGAGTGAGACAGGTTGAGGTTGCCAGGGTTCGAGCAGTGCAGAAAGGGACACATGCTGAGGCAGTGAAGAAAGTAGAGCATGATGGGCTAAGGGTGAGGGAACATGAGAGAATACCGGTAAGTAGTAGGCCAGGACTGAGTGACCTGAACAGTTTGTATTTTAGCAATGTTGGTTCCTTGGCGTTCATTGCTATGGTAATTAACTGTACTGCACAGATGGAAAGTAAATCACAGAAATAACAGTAATAGTAGCAGCAGCAGAAAAGTTATTGGGAGTAAAAGATGTTATGGGAGAAGAGTTACAGGAGGTCACAAATGTGGAATTCACATTCCGAACTGAGAAAGGCAGCAATATGTAAAAAAGCGTCAAGTCTTCCGGAAATTCACACAAAGATGATGAAAAAGACGCCAGCGCTGCATGCACAAGGCGAGCTCGTTCAGTGCTGTTACCATCTGAATGAGAGGTAGGCTGTGTTCTCTCCCACTTCCCCTTTTTAAATGTGTCAAAGTTACTAAATTGAGTTTGTAACCTCTGAAAAAGTTGTACTTGTATCAAAATTAGTCACATACTGTGCAAACAATGTATTTGTGTGGTGTCAGGAATTAATGTTCTAAGTTTGTCTTCCTAAGGTAGCTAACATGACAAAGCTAACTTGCTAGCAAGCTAATGTTTGCACCTCGCTAGCATTCAGTGTCCAGTGTTCGGTGGCAAGCTACCATTGTTTCAGTTTTTGATTTAATCTTCTGACAGGGGAGGCAGGAAATGTAAAGTGTTAATGACGTCCAGCCCTGATGTCCCTTTTCCTTTTGCCCAGTTGAACCAGTTATGGATATTCACTATGGAATGTGTGTGTGGGGTTTTTTGTCTATTCATGAATCAGTTCTGTATCAGATTAGCTCATTTATTGAGGCTAAGTTACAAGGTTTTTCTATGAACATGCTTTCTAACATACGTTTTTGATATTCTATTGATGAAAACTTGGGACCGAGAGACTGAAAAAAAGCTTCTATCTCAAGGCCATCAGACTGTTAAACAGCCATCACTATCACATTAGAGGCTGCTGCCTATAGACATAGACTATACATCACTGGCCACTTTAAGAAATGGAACACTACCCACTTTAATAATGTTTACATATCTTGCATTACTCATCTCATATGTATATACTGTATTCTATACTTTTCTATGGTATCTTAGTCACTTTAATAATGTTTACATATCTTGCATTACTCATCTCATATGTATATACTGTATTCTATACTATTCTACTGTATCTTAGTCCATGCCGCTCTGACATCACTCGTCCATATATGTCGGTATATATTCTTAATTCATTCCTTACTTAGATTTGTGTGTATTGGGTATATGTTGTGAAATTGTTAGATATTACTGCACTGTTGGAGCTAGAAGTACAAGCATTTCGCTACACCCGCAATAACATCTGCTAAACACGTGTATGTGACCAATAACATTTTATTTTATTTTAATTGAGAACATGGTTTATTTGTATCTGTGATTTCATAACTATTTTTATTCATATTGTGGGTCATTTAAATTACATTGAGGGGCTTTGTTATTGTGTAACACTGTCTCTTTGCACTATTCATATTATGTTATTGTCACGATCGTTTAAAGATTGGTCGAACCAAGGCGCAGTGTGATAAGCGTACATATTTATTGAAGTACTGAACACGACAAAACAACAAACAAACGATACGTGAATTCTTGAGGTTACACAAAACAAACCTATACAGAACAAGATCCCACCAACTAACTGGTGCCAACAGGCTGCCTAAGTATGGTCCCCAATCAGAGACAACGAGCTACAGCTGCCTCTGATTGGGAACCACCCTGGCCAACATAGATCTAAACGATCTAGAACTAAACATAGAAAAACACAACATAACACGGAATATACACACCCTGACTCAACAAATCAACGTCCCCTGAGTCAGGGCGTGACAGTACCCCCCCCCCCCCCCCCAAAGGTGCGGACTCCGACCGCGCCACAAAAACATAACAGGGTAGGGGCCGGGTGGGCATTCCGCCTCGGAGGCGGATCCGGCTCCGGGCGTCACCACCACTTTCTCTCCACCTCCCTGTTGCGACCCCTGGTCTGGTCTGGACCTCGGCGCGCTGCTTCCCCTCTCCTTCCTCCCACGAAGTACCAAGCCCTGTCTGGACCCTGGTGTGGGAGACCCCGAACCTGGAGAGGGGCTGACGTCTGGGTCTGGACTGGCACCGCTGACTGGAGTTGGACCCGACGACGGTGGATCGGATTGCTCTGGCTCCGGAGTGGATCCGCTGACAGGAGTTGAACCGGACCCCGGTGGAGCGGATTGCTCTGGCTCCGGAGTGGAGCAGCTGACCGGAGCTGGACTGGACCCCGGTGGAACGGATTGCTCTGGCTCCGGAGTGGATCCGCTGACTGGAGTTGGACCGGACCCCGATGGAGCGGATTGCTCTGGCACCGGTGGAACAGGCACGGGCCGTGTCGGACTGGACACACGCACCACTGGCTTGGTGCGGGGAGCAGGAACGGGCCGGACCGGGCTGACGTCGCGCACCACTGGCTTGTTGCGGGGAGCAGGAACGGGCCGGACCGGGCTGACGACGCGCACCACTGGCTTGGTGCGGGGAGCAGGAATGGGCCGGACCGGGCTGACGACGCGCACCACTGGCTTGGTGCGGGGAGCAGGATCGGGCCGGACCGGGCTGGTGACGCGCACCACTGGGTTGGTGCGAGGGACAGGAACAGGCCGGACCGGGCTGGCGACGCGCACCACTGCCTTGGCGCGAGGGACAGGAACAGGCCGGGCCGGACTGGGAACACGCACCACTGGCTTGGTGCGGGGAGCAGGAACAGGTCGGACCGGGCTGACGATGCGCACCACTGGCTTGGCGCGAGGGACAGGAACAGGCCGGACCGGGCTGGCGACGCGCACCACTGGCTTGGTGCGAGGAACAGGAACAGGCAGGACCGGGCTGGCGACGCACACCACTGGCTTGGCGCGAGGGACAGGAACAGGCCGGACCGGGCTTGCGACGCGCACCACTGGCTTGGTGCGAGGGACAGGAACAGGCCGGACTGGGAACACGCACCACTGGTCTGGTGCGGGGAGCAGGAACGGGCCGGGCCGGACTGGGAACACGCACCACTGGCTTGGTGCGGGGAGCAGGAACGGGCCGGGCCGGACTGTGGAGGCGGACTGGAGGTCTGGAGCGGAGAGCTGACACAACCCGTCCTGGCTGGATGCCTACTTCCACACAATATGTGTGAGGCATTAGCACAGGACGTACGGGGCTGTGCACGCGTACTGGCGATACAGCACGTAGCACCGGCGCAGGATATACGGGACCGAGGAGGCGTACTGGAGACCACGAGCGTTGAGCCGGCACACCCCATCCTGGCTGAATGCCCATCTTCGCACGACACGTGCGTGGTGCTAGCACAGGACGTACAGGACTGTGCCGGAACACTCGCGGCACAGTCCGTGGCTCCGCATAACACGGAGCCTGCCCAGTCACACGCTTCTTTGCATGAGTACGGGGAGTTGGCTCTGCTCTAACACTAGGCTCCGCCAACCACCCTTTTAGCCCCCCCAAAAAAATGTCTTGGGGCTGTCTCTCGGGCTTCCTCCTCGGCCGGCACCCTCTGCGTTGCCGCTGCTCCTCTCTATAGCGCGCCTCCACAGTCTCCTCCCAAGGACGGCGATCCATTCTGGCCTGAATCTCCTCCCAAGTCCAGGATCCCTTCCCGTCCAGGATCTCCTCCCAGGTCCAGGCTGTCTGCTCCTGGACATGCTGCTTGGTCCTCATTTGGTGGGATCTTCTGTCACGATCGTTTAAAGATTGGTCGAACCAAGGCGCAGTGTGATAAGCGTACATATTTATTGAAGTAATGAACACGACAACACAACAAACAAATGATACGTGAAGTCTTGAGGTTACACAAAACAAACCTATACGGAACAAGATCCCACCAACTAACTGGTGCCAACAGGCTGCCTAAGTATGGTCCCCAATCAGAGACAACGAGCTACAGCTGCCTCTGATTGGGAACCACCCTGGCCAACATAGATCTAGAACTAAACATAGAAAAACACAACATAACACGGAATATACACACCCTGACTCAACAAATCAACGTCCCCTGAGTCAGGGCATGACAGTTATATTGTGAAAGCATTTGCCCACTGAAGTCGGTTACGACGCCGAACTGCAGTCAGGTCAAGACCCTGGTGAGGACGACGAGCATGCAGATGAGCTTCCCTGAGACGGTTTCTGACAGTGTGCAGACATTTCTCAGTAGTGCAAACCAACAGTTTCATCAGCTGTCCGGGTGGCTGGTCTCAGACGATCCTGCAGGTGAAGAAGCCAGATGTGGAGGTCATGGGCTGGTGTGGTTACACGTGGTCTGCGGTTCTGATGCTGGTTGGACATACTGCCAAATTCTCTAAAACGACGTTGGAGGCGGCTTATGCTAGAGAAATGAACATATCGTTTTCTGGCAACAGCTCTGGTGGACATTCCTGCAGTTAATATGCCAATTGCACGCTCCCTCAAAACGTGAGACATCTGTAGAATTGTGTTGTGTGACAAAACTGCACATTTTAGGGTGGCCTTTTATTGTCCCCAGCACAAGGTGCAGCTGTGTAATGATCATGCTGTTTAAATCAGCTTCTTGATATGCCACTCCTGTCAGGTGGATGGATGATCTTGGCAAAGGAGAAATGCTCAATAACAGCGATGTAATTGAATTTGTGCACAAAATTTGAGATAAATAAGCTTTTTGTGCATAATGTGCACATTTCCTGGATCTTTTATTTCAGCTCATAAAACATTGGACCAACACTTTACATGTTGTGCTAATATTTTTTGTTCAGTTTATTAGCTAGTCATGGAAATAACATTTTACATTTTACGTCATTTAGCAGACGCTCTTATCCAGAGCGACTTACAGGAAATTATAATTATAAGTAATTTACACAGTAATAGGGGAACAGAGTGTAGCTTTAGAATACCATGTCTCGGTCCTGTAGATACACTGAAAATGTGATGAAACTACACATGAAATAACAGGAAAGTTCAATAATATTTACTTAAGCACAGTGCTGAAATAACTCTGTAATGACAGGAAAGTAATCGGAAACAGATGGAAACAAGATGGCAACTACCCAGCAACAAGCAAAGACCTAGAATGTAGGTTTTTAGGATGGCCCACATACAGCATAAGTGAAAATTCCAAGTACATTCTTAGTAAGTATTGCCTCTATTATTGATAGTTCTTCTTCAGTAACAAATAGTTGTTATTTTATAACAACCAGGATAATTCTTCACTTTTTATATCAGTTCTTAGCAGCTACAAACAAACTATTAACGGGTAATTACCGCATCCGTACCTGGTTGTTGCCGTCTTATTTCGCTGTTGTTTCCTGGTACTTTCTGGATGCTAAACTCTTATTTTAGCACTGTAAACTAAATGTCATTATTTAATACAATGTTGGTATATCTGTTATACAATATACAGTGGGGAGAACAAGTATTTGATACACTGCCGATTTTGCAGGTTTTCCTACTTACAAACATGTAGAGGTCTGTAATTTTTATCATAGATACACTTCAACTGTGAGAGACGGAATCTCAAACAAAAATCCAGAAAATCACATTGTATGATTTTTAAGTAATTAATTTGCGTTTTATTGCATGACATAAGTATTTGATCACCTAACAACCAGTAAAAAATTCCGGCTCTCGCAGACCTGTTAGTTTTTCTTTAAGAAGCCCTCCTGTTCTCCACTCATTACCTGTATTAACTGCACCTGTTTGAACTTGTTACCTGTATAAAAGACACCTGTCCACACACTCAATCAAACAGACTCCAACCTCTCCACAATGGCCAAGACCAGAGAGCTGTGTAAGGACATCAGGGATAAAATTGTAGACCTGCACAAGGCTGGGATGGGATACAGGACAATAGGCAAGCAGCTTGGTGAGAAGGCAACAACTGTTGGCGCAATTATTAGAAAATGGAAGAAGTTCAAGATGACGGTCAATCACCCTCGGTCTGGGGCTCCATGCAAGATCTCATCTCGTGGGGCATCAATGATCATGAGGAAGGTGAGGGATCAGCCCAGAACTACAAGGCAGGACCTGGTAAATGACCTGAAGAGAGCTGGGACCATAGTCTCAAAGAAAACCATTAGTAACACACTACGCCGTCATGGATTAAAATCCTGCAGCGCACGCAAGGTCCCCCTGCTCAAGCCAGCGCATGTCCAGGCGCGTCTGAAGTTTGCCAATGACCATCTGGATGATCCAGAGGAGGAATGGGAGAAGGTCATGTGGTCTGATGAGACAAAAATAGAGCTTTTTGGTCTAAACTCCACTCGCCGTGTTTGGAGGAAGAAGAAGGATGAGTACAACCCCAAGAACAACATCCCAACCATGAAGCATGGAGGTGGAAACATCATTCTTTGGGGATGCTTTTCTGCAAAGGGGACAGGACGACTGCACCGTATTGAGGGGAGGGTGGATGGGGCCATGTATCGCGAGATCTTGGCCAACAACCTCCTTCCCTCAGTAAGAGCATTGAAGATGGGTCATGGCTGGGTCTTCCAGCATGACAACGACCCGAAACACACAGCCAGGGCAACTAAGGAGTGGCTCCGTAAGAAGCTTCTCAAGGTCCTGGAGTGGCCTAGCCAGTCTCCAGACCTGAACCCAATAGAAAATCTTTGGGGGGAGCTGAAAGTCCGTATTGCCCAGCGACAGCCCCGAAACCTGAAGGATCTGGAGAAGGTCTGTATGGAGGAGTGGGCCAAAATCCCTGCTGAAGTGTGTGCAAACCTGGTCAAGACCTACAGGAAACGTATGATCTCTGTAATTGCAAACAAAGGTTTCTGTACCAAATATTAAGTTCTGCTTTTCTGATGTATCAAATACTTATGTCATGCAATAAAATGCAAATTAATTACTTAAAAATCATACAATGTGATTTTCTGGATTTTTGTTTTAGATTCCGTCTCTCACAGTTGAAGTGTACCTATGATAAAAATTACAGACCTCTACATGCTTTGTAAGTAGGAAAACCTGCATAATCGGCAGTGTATCAAATACTTGTTCTCCCCACTGTATATGTATGTACAATACCGGTCAAAAGTTTGGACACACCTACTCATTCAAGGGTTTTTCTTTATTTTTTACTATTTTCTACATTGTAGAATAATAGTGAAGACATCAAAACTATGAAATAACACATATGGAATCATGTAGTAACCAAAAAATTGTTGAACAAAACAAAATATATTTTATATTTGAGATTCTTCAAATAGCCACCATTTGCTTTGCACACTCTTGGAATTCTCTCAACCAGCTTCACCTGGAATGCTTTTCCAACAGTCTTGAAGGAGTTCCCACATATGCTTAGCACTTGTTGGCTGCTTTTCCTTCACTCTGCCGTGCAACTCATCCCAAACCATCTCCATTGGGTTGAGGTCGGGGGATTGTGGAGGCCAGGTCATCTGATGCAGCACTCCATCATTCTCCTTCTTGGTCAAATAGCCCTTACACAGCCTGGAGGTGTGTTGGGTCATTGTCCTGTTCAAAAACAAATGATAGTCCCACTAAGCCCAAACCAGATGGGATGGCATATTGCATCGGAATGCTGTGGTAGAAATGCTGGTTAAGTGTGCCTTGAATTCTAAATAAATCACAGACAGTGTCACCAGCAAAGCACCCCCACACCATAACACCTCATCCTCCATGCTTTACGGTTGGAACTACACATGCAGAGATCATCCGTTCACCCACACCGCATCTCACAAAGACACAGCGGTTGGAACCAAAATTCTCCAATTTGGACTCCAGATCAAAGGACAAATTTCCACCGGTCTAATGTCAATTGTTCGTGTTTCTTGGCCCAAGCAGGTCTCTTCTTCTTATTGGTGTCCTTTAATAGGGGTTCCTTTGCAGCAATTCGACCATGAAGGCCTGATTCACACAGTCCCCTCTGAACAGTTGATGTTGAGATGTGTCTGTGACTTGAACTCTGTGAAGCATTTATTTGGGCTGCAATTTCTGAGGCTGGTAACTCTAATGAACTTATCCTCTGCAGCAGAGGTAACTCTGTGTCTTCCATTCCTGTGGTGGTTCTCATGAGAGCCAGTTTCATCATAGCGCATGATGGTTTTTGCGACTGCATTTGAAGAAACTTTCAAAGTTCTTGAAATGTTACATATTGACTGACCTTCATGTCTTAAAGTAATGATGGACTGTCGTTTCTCTTTGCTTATTTGTGCTGTTCTTGCCATAATATGGACTTGGTCTTTTACCAAATAGGGCTATCTGTTGTGTACCTTGTCACAACACAACTGATTGGCTCAAACATATTAAGAAGGAAAGAAATCCCACAAATTAACTTTTAAGAAGGCACAGCTATATTTTGATTTGTTTAACACTTTTTTGGATATTACATAGTATTCATGATATACCATGGCCTTCATTCTTTGAACGTTAAAACACGTTTCCACTGTGATGATAATCCTCAACACTTGGGAGTAGCATTTCAAACAAACCGTTATTATTTGTTATGACAATTGTCTAATAGTGATCATATTTGTCTGTTGATTTCCGAAAAGCAGGACATTAGTATGAGCAGCTTTGAGGCAAGACGAGTATCTCCCTTTCAGACCTTTCATTCTCTTTCTTCTTCAAAGGAACAGGCTGCTTATGACACTGAAAGGAGAGGCTTGTACTGAACCTCTTGCCACAGAGTCTTTCATGCTATCACCCACATTTATGGAGTATCAGTGTCAGCACTGGGTTCACCCTGGTTCCAACAAGACTTTGAGCAACTTTCACAGTCAGTGCTGAGTTCTGACTTTTTCCCTGGTTACCACAAAAGGAAATACAAGAAAATGTGAGTGCCTCCTCGAGTGATGGGTTGCATTGCCTACCTTCTCCTCATGAAAACATGCATTCAAACAGAGCTTGCTCACACTGACACACACACACACCGTGCACACACACACCGATATATAAAATGTACCTCTAACAGTGAAAGTTCTAAAGACCACAATAACTTTGTTCGTTAGATTATACCTAGCCTCTACGGGACTCCTTATGCATCTGGCAATTAAGGACACCTGTTTAATTGCCCAATTAGCTCATCCATCATTTAGGATAAAAATAGGTTAAATAAACCAGAGCATATTTTCATATGTTAACCTTTGGAGCCAGAGAATGAAGGTGTTTAAATATAGTGAGTCATAAATAGACATTAGACATCTGTTACACGGTTTTGTCTCCTATGTGTAGAGGTTATCCAACATTTGAAGTGAGATACCTATAAGTTAATGTTTAAGAAGTTGTACAAATATAAAAGGGAGAGGCATATGCTATCAAGGAACAACATTATGTGATGTTTTTTTTGCATTTCTTTAGTGTGGTATGTTTCAGAGTGGATTTCAATATGCACTACATGACGTCCTTGTATGACTCATTATAAGCAGTATAGCCATTTGTAGCCATATTCAATTATAGCCATTTGTTTTTACCAAAGAAATGTGACTCATTAAATGAAAGATAGTTTAGCTGAAGTACACTACAATTTCTTGAGGATTAGAAAGGATGCTGGCAGTAGCAATAGTGTTTGACAGTAAGTCAAAGTGGAGCTATATGAGAGTTGTATTTCATTTTTCAAGGCTAGATCATACTATAGTCAGCAGATACTATAGAAAGGGCCTTTCAAGAAAGATGTTGAATCTGGCCTGAAGACAAATTAAACTTAATGTACTGAATACATGCCAATATAAATTTCCAGAGTATCTTGACATAGAACAAACATGGTCTTTCACAGCATAATGTGATTATACACCATAATCACCTAACAATAAATGAAAATGGTAACCTGGAAAGGCCTCACAGCTTAAGTGCATTTCGGCTCTTGGTTCTGTTCCCTATCACCTATACCCCACTGTGCTCTATGAATCAGAAAAGGAAAGGTTAACAGCATGCCTGTGAAATGGTGAGACATTTAAAAGCAGCTTTTCCTTTTCTAATTGCTTACAGGCTAATTGCATTGTTGCTGTACCAAACAGAATGTTCTTACGAAACATTATACATGCGTTCCACATTTCTAGACATTCCACTGTCTTTATTTAGTATCCACAGTAGGTCCACTGCTCAATCTTAACATTCATCTACCCCATTTTGTCTTTTATAAATCTCATTATTTTATCTGGTGAGTTTCATTTAGAATGTAGCTCTTTTTAGTTTCTGTTCTGTCTTTCATTGAAAGGGTGACCTCTTTTTCATCTGCTTTGACTAATGGCAAACTCATTGCTTGTTATCTTAGACTTATCTGACAAACAGTGTGTTGTGTAATTTCAACGCAAATGATCTCATTACCTTCCTTTGATATCACTTGTGTCGGCTCGAGAGAGATGAGGAAAAGGAGGTGCATGTCGGAGAGAGGAGATGACAGTTTGCCTGCTCCAGCGTAGGGTTCAAAAGAGTGTTTAAGTGAACAACCTGTTTTCTCTTAATAAACTGTATGATTCATAAACCACAAAGGGCATTCCTGCATGTATCTTGATGTAACTGCAGCCATGTTTCAGGTTTGACAGGTCTATCTCTATGACAAACATTGCTTTTAACTGAGATCTCAGTGACAAAATTGGTGGTAGGGGAAAAAATCAGTGGAAAGAAAGTGGGAAGAAAGTGGGCAGACAATTGGTCTGAGAGAAAGTGCAAAGTGAGCAAACCGCAATATGGCAGGCATAAAGACAAAAGCTCAAAGGTGAAATTAAGTCTGAATTGCATCAAATATATGGTACAGCATGCCATGAATACAAGCTCACTTTCTCACACACACCTATCACAGAAACCCACATTGTTCATTAATCTCACAATCTCTTTTGTTCTTGTTTCATTTCACTGATCTGAGGCAATAACATTATAGCTCCACCAAGTGTTTGGAGGAGGTATGATGAAGATGGAAATGAACAAAGAAGAAATATACAATGTGCATGGTTCCTAAAGTACAGTATCTGGGAAAATAGTGGATAGTAATATGTCAGTGTTTTGTACAGACATTTAGTAAATCAATAAGAACTAGTTTATTTTTGTATTATTATTTTTTTACATTATCAGAAAGGTTTGCATAAGGTTGTACAGTGCCTTGCACAAGTATTCATCCCCCTTGGCGTTTTTCCTATTTTGTTGCATTACAACCTGTAATTTAAATGGATTTTTTATTTGGATTTCATGTAATGGACATACACAAAATAGTCAAAATTGGTGAAGTGAAATGAAAAAAAAAAACTTGTTTCAAAACATTCGAACAAATAAATAACGGAAAAGTGGTGCGAGCATATGTATTCACCCCCTTTGCTATGAAGCCCCTAAATAAGATCTGGTGCAACCAATTACCTTCAGAAGTCACATAATTAGTTAAATAAAGTCCACCTGTGTGCAATCTAAGTGTCACATGATCTCAGTATATATACACCTGTTCTGAAAGGCCCCAGAGTCTGCAACACCACTAAGCAAGGGGCACCACCAAGCAAGTGGCACCATGAAGACCAAGGAGCTCTCCAAACAGGTCAGGGACAAAGTTGTGGAGAAGTAGAGATCAGGGTTGGGTTATAAAAAAATATCAGAAACTTTGAACATCCCACGGAGCACCATTAAATCCATTATAAAAAAATGGAAAGAATAAGGCACCACAACAAACCTGCCAAGAGAGTGCCGCCCACCAAAACTTACGGACCAGGCAAGGAGGGCATTAATCAGAGAGGCAACAAAGAGACCAAAGATAACCCTGAAGAAGCTGCAAAGCTCCACAGCGGAGATTGGAGTATCTGTCCATAGGACCACTTTAAGCCGTATTTATTTTCTTAGTTCACCTTGTGTTCTTGAACGTAGCCCTGTTAATTTGTGTTCTTGAACGTAGCTTTGTCTTTCATTTTTGTTCATTGATTTCACCTGTGTTAGTTACTCACCTGGTCTCATCAGCTCCTTATTTAGTTCAGTTCTTTCTGTTTGTGCCTTGTGAGGTATTGTTCGTTTTTTGACTCTACTAAGCCTTTTCCTAGCTCGTTTGTAAGAACCAGTTTTAGCCTTCAGTCCTAGTTTTGTTTCACCTGCCTGTTTGCCTACCTGTGTATGACTATTGCCTGCCTGTGACCACGATTCCTGCCTTCTGCAAAGGCGTAATAAACACCTGCCGCACTCTGCGCGTGAATCTACACCTTTTTCTCCCTGAGTATTCATTACACCACAGAACTGGGCTTTACGGAAGAGTGGCCAGAAAAAAGCCATTGCAAAAAAATTTGCAAACGAGTTTGCTGTTCGCCAAAAGGCATGTGGGAGACTCCCCAAACATATGGAAGAAGGTACTCTGGTCAAATGAGCCTAAAATTGAGCTTTTTGGCCATCAAGGAAAACGCTATGTCTAGCGCAAACCCAACACCTCTCATCACCCCGAGAACACCATCTCCACAGTGAAGCATGGTGGTGGCAGCATCATGCTGTGGGGATGTTTTTCATTGGCAGGGACTAGGAAACTGGTCAGAATTGAAGGAATGATGGATGGCGCTAAACACAGGAAAATTCTTGAGGGAAACGTGTTTCAGTCTTCCAGAGATTTGAGACTGGGACAGAGGTTCACCTTCCAGCAGGACAATGACCCTAAGCATACTGCGAAAGCAACACTTGAGTGGTTTAAGGGGAAACATTTAAATGTATTGGAATGGCTAGTCAAAGCCCAGACCTCAATCCAATTGAGAATCTGTGGTATGTCTTAAAGATTGCTGTACACCAGCGGAACCCATCCAACTTGAAGGAGCTGGAGCAGTTTTGCCTTGGTTGTAAGGCAACAAAATAGGAAGAATGCCAAGGGGGGTGAATACTTTCTCAAGCCACTGTATGTGATATTGCATGGCACAGTACTTCTTCAAAGATTGAAGGCTTGAGGATTCCAATACTCCGGTAATTTTAGGTCAGCCTGGCCCAGTCTGTAAGGAGCACATTTGAGAGGTATTGAGCTAGGTCAGAGAGCTCTTCCCTCTTAGGGATCACTATGCCCTCATCTATTTCCTGCTCTCTCCAACCCCCTTATTCTGCTTTCTACTAGTCAAACTTCCTTCTCATATGTTTTCTGGCTTCCTGCTGGCTACTGAAAGAGGAGTCACAATTTTAGCATGGCTCTGAAGAGGTCTGATGAAATAGAAAACCAAATACATTAGGTAAAAGGTACTACCCGTACTGATGAATGCCAAATCGAACAGCAACCGTGCTGTTGGGGAAATTGATCCCAGCTTGATCATTTCTGTGGTGCCGGTCAGCATGAGCCCTGCTGCCTGCCCCATTACAATATAATCAGTATGCTCTGTAATATATCAGTTATCACACATGTTATCACAATGTCAGTTCCAAGGTTGTAGCTGTTCATGCACATGTGGGTTGATTGTGATAGTTCTAATCTAAGTGGATTCTGCCTACAGAACCCTGTCACATTTACTCATGTTACCCATGGTGCTGGTCTTCTGGGTTTGCAGTGTAAATAATAAAGTTGTATCGCTCTGCAAATTACCAAAGAACTTATCACTTATTCATTGTACCGTATCACAAGAACTGCTCAGACGATACAAAAGCTTTAATAAATCAGAGTCTTTTGTTTAATGAACTTGGAAGAGTACCAGATCTCAAAATTAACCAACAGTGTTTGTTGGTTTTTCTCACTGTGAGTGTCCCCCTTTCCCCTCTTTCTCTGCAGAGAGGGTGAGCTGATGGTTTGTTTACTGGCTCTCTTTTTGATTACTCTCTCAGCTTGATTCTACTTTCATAAAGAATGAATGTGTTCATTGTGAGTCACTGGGAGATGTGGCTCACCAGGAGACGCCATGAGAAAAGTGTGGAGCTTTTTGACAATGCATCAGCACAATGGAGGGGCTTACAAGTCAAAGGTGAGCCCAGGTGGGTCTACAGGCAAAACACGTGAGCATGCACGCACACACACACACCTCAAAAGTAATTTAGATGATCAAAGAGTAATGGGAGTTATGCTATATTTGAGCCCTCTACTTTGCATGACCAGACTGTCGGCCTACAGTAATTGAAGCCATGTCACGTATGGTCCTGGATTTAATTGGCCGTTTTAACTCTCAAATGTCATTTGAAGTGCTGTTTGGAGTCCATCAAAACCTATATCACATCAAATACCAACTGGACAGCTCAGAGTGTGCGCCATTGAATTTAAACACACAGCAGTTAAGTGATTTACAGTGGGGGGAAAAAGTATTTAGTCAGCCACCAATTATGCAAGTTCTCCCACTTAAAAAGATGAGAGAGGCCTGTAATTTTCATCATAGGTACACGTCAACTATGACAGACAAATTGAGAAAAAAAATCCAGAAGATTACATTGTAGGATTTTTAATGAATTTATTTGCAAATTATGGTGGAAAATAAGTATTTGGTCACCTACAAACAAGCAAGATTTCTGGCTCTCACAGACCTGTAACTTCTTCTTTAAGAGGCTCCTCTGTCCTCCACTCGTTACCTGTATTAATGGCACCTGTTTGAACTTGTTATCAGTATAAAAGACACCTGTCCACAACCTCAAACAGTCACACTCCAAACTCCACTATGGCCAAGACCAAAGAGCTGTCAAAGGACACCAGAATCAAAATTGTAGACCTGCACCAGGCTGGGAAGACTGAATCTGCAATAGGTAAGCAGCTTGGTTTGAAGAAATCAACTGTGGGAGCAATTATTAGGAAATGGAAGACATACAAGACCACTGATAATCTCCCTCGATCTGGGGCTCCACGCAAGATCTCACCCCGTGGGGTCAAAATGATCACAAGAACGGTGAGCAAAAATCCCAGAACCACACAGGGGGACCTAGTGAATGACCTGCAGAGAGCTGGGACCAAAGTAACAAAGCCTACCATCAGTAACACACTACGCCGGGACTAAAATCCTGCAGTGCCAGACGTGTCCCCTGCTTAAGCCAGTACATGTCCAGGCCCGTCTGAAGTTTGCTAGAGTGCATTTGGATGATCCAGAAGAGGATTGGGAGAATGTCATATGGTCAGATGAAACCAAAATATAACTTTTTGGTAACAACTCAACTCGTCGTGTTTGGAGGACAAAGAATGCTGAGTTGCATCCAAAGAACACCATACCTACTGTGAAGCATGGGGGTGGAAACATCATGCTTTGGGGCTGTTTTTCTGCAAAGGGACCAGGACGACTGATCCGTGTAAAGGAAAGAATGAATGGGGCCATGTATCGTGAGATTCTGAGTGAAAGCCTCCTTCCATCAGCAAGGGCATTGAAGATGAAACGTGGCTGGGTCTTTCAGCATGACAATGATCCCAAACACACCGCCCGGGCAACGAAGGAGTGGCTTCGTAAGAAGCATTTCAAGGTCCTGGAGTGGCCTAGCCAGTCTCCAGATCTCAACCCATAGAAAATCTTTGGAGGGAGTTGAAAGTCTGTGTTGCCCAGAGACAGCCCCAAAACATCAACTGCTCTAGAGGAGATCTAAATGGAGGAATGGGCCAAAATACCAGCAACAGTGTGTGAAAACCTTGTGAAGACTTACAGAAAACGTTTGACCTGTGTCATTGCCATCAAAGGGTATATAACAAAGTATTGAGAAACTTTTGTTATTGACCAAATACTTATTTTCCACCATAATTTACAAATAAATTCATTAAAAACCCTACAATGTGATTTTCTGGAAAAGAAAATCCTCATTTTGTCTGTCATAGTTGGCGTGTACCTATGATGAAAATTACAGGCCTCTCTCATCTTTTTAAGTGGGAGAACTTGCACAATTGGTGGCTGACTAAATACTTTTTTTCCCCACTGTAGTTAACGTCACAGCACAGTACATTTTTAGGAGCCCCTTGAAAATGATCATCTGATCCTCATTCGCAGCTGCCTACATGGCCCTGGCATCCATTTTCTGCCTGGCTGAACCTGATTCTGATCTTTAGCCACAGGGCTCTGAAACTGCAGGTAGAGTATTCCTTTAGAGTGTGTGGTAGAGAGACCGGGAGACTGATACCCAAGATATAAGAAACCTAAACCTAGGTTTCGTATCTAAACCATGATGATAATATAAAATGAGAATAGATGTTTTGGTATTTTCTTTAACTACTGAGTATTCCTCTGAGTGCATGTGCTCTGTAAATATAGTCATTGAATAAAAAGATAACCACATAGGCAGTAAGTAGGAATGTTTGTATCTGATAACTTCAGAACCCACACAACAGTGGATGATTATTTAATGTGTTGAGGATGATGGAGGTTGTTTTTATCATTCTATAAGCAGGAATATATCCTCCATATCCTTCTCCTTTTAGCAAGCTGTTCCCCTTGTAGTACTGTACAAGGCGTCTCATTTTATTGGCAAAGGACCCAATCCTGCAGACTGCTGATCGCTCCCTCAGCCCACCATTTGTGAGCAAGTTAATAATTTTAGATCAGGCTAAGAACATCACCCAAGGGGAGGCTGGGGTTCTGCTGTCGAGGGATTATTCAAGTTTGGGGAATAATGTCCCTTTATCACTCCCCAGCTTCTATTCAGAAGCTCCTCTCGGGCTGCTTGTCAGTTCAAAGCCCTTGAGTTTGGACGGTTTTATCAATGGTGATCCTCCCACTATTACACAGACCCCCATCTCTCTCCGCCTTCCCCTTTTGCTGATAATTCCTCATTGTGAGAACGAAAAAAGTTATCACTGCTAAACCTGGGTCATTTTTAGCTTCACTTAGTAATGGTTCCTTTTCTCTGTCTGTGGTCTTGTCCCACGTTCCAACCTCCCCCGTACCAGTACACTGACATGGTCTGTGCTGTAATAATAGAATTCATCTGTGAATCGTGGCCTATTCTCAGCCAGCGGCACCGGCTGGTACAGTGAGAGAGCAGTTTGCAGCGAAATGCATCTGAGGGCCATTGTACTTACTGAAGGTTATCGTCATTTTCTTCTCATCCCCACTCTATAAACTCATCCTTTTCTCAATAGAGGATTAGCTCATGTATTATCTGTGTGACCTCAGAGCTGGTCAGAGCTGAGGGTCTGAGGGCCATCCTGTCTGTGGTTTCTAATTCCCCAGTGGGCACGGAAAGGAGGGGAAGCAGTGTCACGTGGAGGGTAAGCAAACCAGACCATGAGCTCAACGTATCTGGATGGTGGCACACAAAGACAGAGTGAGAGCGACAAAGGGCTGGATTTTGATTGGTAATTACAGTGGAGTCCAGGCACAATGAGGCTGTGGATTTTATTTTTGTCTATCTCACTCTCTGTCTTTTAATCACATTGCGCGCCCTCTCAGACAATGAATTAATGTTCCACTTTTTTCTTCTTCTTTTTTTTCTTGTGGCTTTAATAATGGTGGGTAATAAAATGTACATGCAGGATCTTAAAATGTAAATAAGGAGACTGAAGGAATGAAAGGCTCTGGACGTCTGTGGAGAGTTGCTGGTGCAGATGGAAGGAAGGAAGAGAGTGTATTGGGATATGATAAGCACACACTCTTAGATGTCAGCGGGGAGGGGGGGGGGGGGGGGTCAGGTAGGTTTTAAAGCACACTGTTTATTAGCTGCAAGTGTTGCCCTTTTTCTTCTTTTGTGGTTATTGCTGATCATGATCAAAAGACTCAGATGAATCATGTACGAGGGCCGCAGGATAAAAAATGAAATAAATAAAAAGTTTGACGGTTTTACCTTTTGAAATCTGAACAGTTGCTTCAGAATAACTGACAGAAATACTTCAATTTAATTGATTGCTAGGACTAGCATCCACTAGCTAGCAACACTAGGTCTGTTCTGGCTGTCTTTAAAAAACAATCACTATATCTAATTATACTCAACATCCCAGTTCTCCATATCACCATGGATCCACAGAGAGAATCAGAAATAACTGTTTATGTTGGGAATCTGTAAAGGCAAACTAAACTTAAATTAAGCTCTTGTCTGCAAAGAATAATGTGCTGTGATTATGTTGGCAATGTGATGGTTAACATCCAGCGTCTAACCTAATAGCATCCCTGTCCAATACATCATCCCTGAATTCAATTAAAGTTGTGATTTATTTATTTGTGTAGCAGTGAGACCTTGCTGTCATTATTTTCTCTTGTAAATAATTCAATAAAAATGTCAGCTCCCTCCCTAGTCTACATTAAAATGATGTGTAATAAAGATAGTGAAGCCATGCAGCAGCACACGGGAGCAGTGCAGTGCTCAGGACTAGCACAATAAGCAGCAATAACCCTCTTTCTTAACTTCTCTCTACCTATGGGCAGCGCCGGAAGAAGATGGCTGCCGTTTTACAGCCCTCTAACCAATTGTACTATTATGTGTGTTTTTCCGCGTTATTTGTAATTTATTTTGTACATAATGTTTCTGCCATCGTCTCTTATAACCAAAGAGAGCTTCTGGATATCAGGACAGCGATTACTCACCTCGCGTTGGACGAACACTTTTTCTTCAACGAGGCGTTCGCGAAGGATATTCTACAGACTCCCGACAAGGCCCAGATCCCCGTCATTCGCGTGAGGAAGAGACGGAGATATCGTGGACGCAGATCCGGGTGCCTTGTAAGGATCCGACGGCGAACGAGTAAACTGCCTCTCCCATCAATCCTATTAGCCAACGTTCAAGCTTTGGAGAATAAAATGGACGATTTAAGATTACGGTTATCCTACCAACGGGACATTAAAAACTGTAATATCTTATGTTTCACGGAGTCGTGGCTGAACGACAACAATGACAACATTCAGCTAGCAGGCTATACGCTACATCGGCAGGACAGAACGGCAGACTCGGGTAAGACGAGGGGTGGCGGTCTCTGTATATTTGTAAACAACAGCTGGTGCACAAAATCAAATACTAAGGAAGTCTCAAGGTTTTGCTCGCCTGAGGTAGAGTATCTTATGATAAGCTGTAGACCACACTATTTACCAAGAGAGTTTTCATCTATATTTTTCATAGCTGTCTATTTACCACCACAAACCAATGCTGGCATTAAGATTGCACTGAATGAGTTGTACAAGGCCATTAATCAACAGGAAAACGCTCATCCAGATGCAGCGCTCCTAGTAGCAGGGGACTTTAATGCAGGGAAACTTAAATCCGTTCTACCTCATTTCTACCAGCATGTTAAATGTGCAACCAGAGGGGAAAAAACTCTAGACCACCTTTACTCCACACACAGAGACGCATACAAAGCTCTCCCTCGCCCTCCATTTGGCAAATCTGACCATAACTCTATCCTCCTGATTCCTGCTTATAAGCAAAAACTGAAGCAGGAAGCACCAGTGATTCGGCTAATAAAAAAGTGGTCAGATGACGCAGATGCTAAGCTACAGGACTGTTTTGCTAGCACAGACTGGAACATGTTCCGGGATTCTTCAGACAGCATTGAGGAGTACACCACATCAGTCACTGGCTTCATCAATAAGTGCATCGATGATGTCGTCCCCACAGTGACCGTACGTACATACCCCAACCAGAAGCCATGGATTACAGGAAACATCCGCACTGAGCTAAAGGGTAGAGCTGCCGCTTTCAAGGAACGGGACTCTAACCCGGACGCTTATAAGAAATCCCGCTATGACCTCCGACGAACCATCAAACAGGCAAAGAGTCAATACAGGTCTAAGATTGAATCATACTACACTGGCTCTGACGCTCGTCGGATGTGGCAGGGCTTGAAAACTATTACAGACTACAAAGGGAAGCACAGCCGCGAGCTGCCCAGTGACACAAGCCTACCAGACGAGCTAAACCACTTCTATGCTCGCTTCGAGGCAAGCAACACTGAAGCATGCATGAGAGCACCAGCTGTTCCGGACGACTATGTGATCACGCTCTCCGTAGCCGATGTGAGTAAGACTTTTAAGCAGGTCAACATTCACAAGGCCGCAGGGCCAGACGGATTACCAGGACGTGTACTCCGAGCATGTGCTGACCAACTGGCAAGTGTCTTCACTGACATTTTCAACATGTCCCTGACTGAGTCAGTAATACCAACATGTTTCAAGCAGACCACCATAGTCCCCGTGCCCAAGAACTCTAAGATAACCTGCCTAAATGACTACCGACCCGTAGCACTGACGTCTGTAGCCATGAAGTGCTTTGAAAGACTGGTCATGGCTCACATCAACAGCATAATCCCAGAAACCCTAGACCCACTCCAATTTGCATACCGCCCCAACAGATCCACAGATGATGCAATCTCTATCGCACTCCACACTGCCCTTTCCCACCTGGACAAGAGGAACACCTACGTGAGAATGCTATTCATTGACTACAGCTCAGCATTCAACACCATAGTGCCCTCAAAGCTCATCACTAAGCTAAGGATCCTGGGACTAAACACCTCCCTCTGCAACTGGATCCTGGACTTCCTGACGGGCCGCCCCCAGGTGGTAAGGGTAGGTAACAACACATCTGCCACACTGATCCTCAACACGGGGGCCCCTCAGGGGTGCGTGCTCAGTCCCCTCCTGTACTCTCTGTTCACCCATGACTGCATGGCCAGGCACGACTCCAACACCATCATTAAGTTTGCCGACGACACAACAGTGGTAGGCCTGATCACCGACAACGATGAGACAGCCTATAGGGAGGAGGTCAGAGATCTGGCCGTGTGGTGCCAGGACAACAACCTCTCCCTCAACGTGACCAAGACAAAGGAGATGATTGTGGACTACAGGAAAAAAAAGAGGACTGAGCACGCCCCCATTCTCATCGACGGGGCTGTAGTGGAACAGGTTGAGAGCTTCAAGTTCCTTGGTGTCCACATCACCAACGAACTATCATGGTCCAAACACACCAAGACAGTCGTGAAGAGGGCACGACAAAGCCTATTCCCCCTCAGGAGACTAAAAAGATTTGGCATGGGTCCTCAGATCCTCAAAAAATTCTACAGCTGCACCATCGAGAGCATCCTGACTGGTTGCATCACCGCCTGGTATGGCAACTGCTTGGCCTCTGACCGCAAGGCACTACAGAGGGTAGTGCGTACGGCCCAGTACATCACTGGGGCAAAGCTCCCTTCCATCCAGGACCTCTATACCAGGCGGTGTCAGAGGAAGGCCCTCAAAATTGTCAAAGACTCCAGTCACCCTAGTCATAGACTGTTCTCTCTGCTACCGCACGGCAAGCGGTACCGGAGTGCCAAGTCTAGGTCCAAAAGACTTCTCAACAGCTTCTACCCCCAAGCCATAAGACTCCTGAACAGCTAATCATGGCTACCCGGACTATTTGCACTGCCCCCCCACCCCATCCTTTTTACGCTGCTGCTACTCTGTTAAGTATTTATGCATAGTCACTTTAACTCTACCCACATGTACATATTACCTCAACTACCTCAACTAGCCGGTGCCCCCGCACATTGACTATGCAACGGTACCCCCCTGTATATATAGCCTCCCTACTGTCACTTTATTCTATCGTATATATAGCCTCCCTACTGTCACTTTATTTTTACTTCTGCTCTTTTTTTCTCAACACTTTTTTGTTGTTGTTTTATTCTTACTTTTTTGTTTAAAATAAATGCACTGTTGGTTAAGGGCTGTAAGTAAGCATTTCACTGTAATGTCTGCACCTGTTGTATTCGGCGCATGTGACCAATAAAATTTGATTTGATTTGATTTGATTTGATTTGAGTTGTCTTTTGATTGTTACTTCTGTGGGACAGAGAGTTGGCCACCAACCCGTCTGTCCCTCTGCACCTCTCCTTTATAAGCCGGGCCACCAGGAGCCAGTTATAATCTCCTGTAGGTATGGGGAAGGCATCGGAGCGGCTGGTTGCAAAAAAAGCCATTGGCACTCAGGGGACAATTTCTCCGCTAGAAGTGGCTGCTAGACAATAATTGCGGCCAGTCTGGTAGGTGAGACGGAATATGACAATCTGAGATGGCAAATTGATTTTTGCTCTGCATGGAGCTGAGGCTCACATAAACAAGGAGAAAAAAAAGAATTAGTTGAATGGGGAGAGGAAGCTGGTGTTCAATTGGGCAGGGTGGTATTGCATCAATTCCTGTTGCATAAAATATTAAAATATTAAAGAGAGGTATTTCAGACGCCTCTCAATAGGAACATTTCATCACACAGAATATAATTCCCAAACAATGTTGCTAAAACAACCTTTCCTCGCAAATTAATAGTCTCCTCTGTTAAGATATGATTCGTTCTTTTTTTATATTATTTTTTCCCCAACTTCAACTGCTTGGAAGCTATGGGGATTCATACAAATGTGGCCTTCCATTTCAAAGATTCAAATAAACATACACATAGCTTTCATAGCAATCAATACATCATATTTATCACTTCAGTATGTTGGAGGCCTGACATTTTTCTTCTGATGTTTTCTATAGGAGTCGTGTCATATTGTGCTCATCCAACATATTTTGTCTTGCGGGAACCCCATTGTCTCAGTAAAAAGCATCTCATTTTATTCCTTGACTTGTTTACTTGGCTTAATGTGACTGGCGCTTGCTTTGTTGAACAGTTGTGGAGCGTGACAGTGCTGTGCCGAGCTTGTGTAGTTTGGCGAAGAAAGGGAGAATTGTACATTTGATGTTGGGGACGCTTTCATATGAGACTTAATGACTCATCGCCAGCTGCCATAATTGCTCTTTCTGATTTTAATAAGAAATTGGACATAATATCAGCTTAATGTGCAGTGTCGTGAACACTGCTTTTTAGAAATGCTTTCCTTTTAAACTATGATAATAATGGTAATTACAAAGATTATTCGTTAATTGCTGTGGGGGATAAAAAAAAAATTTTCTCCCCTATCTACCAGATCTCTCATTGTGTAGTCTTGCAACAGGTTGCGTCAGACATTAAAGGAATATTTGAACATACAAACTGGGTATTGGTCATATACAGCCACAGCAAAATTATTCAGGATTTTATTCAACCTGTATGAAACTGTACTGTCAAATCAAAGTTCTTGCAATTTGAATTATTCAATTATTATTTTTTACAGTATATCATACATATTTATCTATTATTACTGGTTGTTAGCTATAACCTCATCATTTGAAATCAATTATTGAAACAGAGCTCTCTGGATGTAACATACAAAACAATATAATCTACAGTAATGAGATTTGTCTTATTATCATCCATTGTTGGTTTGTTTGTTTCAACATTTACTGGATGGAACATCTGAAAACAATTTTCGACCTTGGAGTTAGTTCTGTTTGCCCGAGTGCTATCCTGGGTAAGAAAGACTATTGTTTACAATCAAAATTGAATCTCATTACGTGCTTCTTTGAAGCACACACACACACATAAACACACACACTGATTACACTGTCTTACACACCTAGACTGTACATTTTCCTATTCCAGACCAGTAATTATGAACTTGGTGCCATCTGTTTGACAGGCTCATTCCTCTCCTCTTTGAGGATATCTGAAAGGAACATCATCTTAGAGCTGGTGTGTCAGCTTTGAAAACTGTCTGCTGCCTCTTCAGAAAGAGTCCTCATGCCCGTGGTGAGGTGAAAGCCTATTGTTTTGTTTATTTAATATCAACAGTGCCGCGACAATCACAATAAAGGGCCATTGGGCTTCTTTATCTGCATTACGGCACTGGGGATTGGTGTCATTGGAATTCTCCTTATCCAGGCTTTGAAAGCATTTTCTCCAGAAGCATGTGAGGGGAATACAGTTGAGTTGCTGCCACAAAGGGCATTGCATTAAAAAGCCATACCTCTGCTGGGTGACCTTTCACTGCACTGGGAGGTTGGCAAATTCCCTTTGGACACCTCGTCTGGCACTGTGATGGGAATGGCTCATGTGGTCAATAGATTCCGAATCAGGGATTCAAGGTGCAAAGTCAAAGACCATCCAGGCAAATGGCAATTTGTTTTGAGCCATTTTTATTGAAGCTCTCTCTGGGTGACTAGATGGTATGAATGCATGTTGGCGGCAAAAAAGACTAAACGTAGATATAAAGACCCTACAGGAACAGAGGATGCTCAAAGTGCTTCCTGCTCTGTTGCTAAAACAGATGTCCTCTCGAGTCTGTCCTCATTTAATTAAGCATTTCAATGTTAGTCTATACCTGTTGTTTATGAAGCATGTGAAAAATACCATTTTATTTATTTTGATTTTATTCTAAATGCATGCTTTTCAAATACATGAGTCTGCCCCATGTAGCGCCAAACAAAGTATTACATAGTTTTATATAGATTTTGCTTAATCTTTGCCAAGCCCCTTAAAATTGATTTTAATATATTTTATGCAGTTTCATCTTTCGACCATGGGGTGCCATGGATGTCAACTGATTTCATTGATCAGGAACTGGCCCCAGGCATAAGCGACATAAGCGTTCTCCTAAGGCCCCTGGCCGCTAGGGTGCCCGACCACCTCACAAAAAATCTCTCTCTATATTTGTTATTTGGGGGGAGGGGGGGGGGGGGGGGGGGGGGGGGTGGGAACTCAATCTGTTGAGAGTTAGAATAGTAGAATTCACAAGGTGCATTTTCGAAATGTGGTTGTGCATCAGCAGTTTTTCTCTTGTTATGTCAGTCACTGACAGTTACTCAATTACCCCATGTCAGCTAACACATTTTTAGATTGTTAAATTAGTCTAGCCAGATATCTAACCTTGTAGTAATCATGGTCGAATTATCGACCGGGCCACTAAAATGTTTTGCCCGCGAGGTGGTGGGGCCCCCCAACAAAATGTTGCTTAGGGCCCCCAAAAGGCTAGGTCCGGCCCTGCTCACAGCACACAGCAAAACCATTCACACCTCATATATAATCTCATATTTAGACACTTTACAATTGGAGGGTCTAAATTATCGTTATGAAACTGAAACCTTACAATTTTCTGAATGAACAGGGTAGATAAATCAAACATTTCTTGCCTCATTATGCCTTGTAATATGTCAGTTGTAGATTTTAAGGTTTGAAGATTGTGAGAAAAGAACAAGAATTGCACTTAATCTTGTGGCAATTTAACGTTTCAGCATTCATGTGACTTAATGAGTCATAGGACAAGATGAATAACCATACATACATCTCTGTAGAAATTAAAATAAGAAGCTTCAAAATCTGGTTAATCCTTTTCTTAAGGGTTTTGAAGGAAAGCCTTATTGTCACATTGGTGTTCGTAAATACATGCTGAATCTGTGCATTTCTCTATCGTATTCGACAATGCAATATCATAAATAAGATTATGCTAGACATCAAATTTGTATATATTTGGTACATGCTGGAGAATAATTTCCCCACTTGAGATGGTAACATCTTTTCTACATAATTATGACTATCACCCTTCAGGGATGAGGACATTATTTAATCTCCAGTCTTGTGGTAGGCCTACAGACACTCTCTTCAGATGAGATCACTGAGTATATCAGCTAGATAGACACATAATAAGACTGACTCTAATATGTATTCAAAGTTTGTTTTTGTGACATAACAAAATGAATTTTATGAATATCTCTTAAGGCAAATCATTGTTAGTTTCCAGGCTGCTGTCCATCATTATCCATGTCTCTTTCAGCGCACATTATCAATACCATACAATACCCAATGTGCTTGAACATATCATGACCCCTTCAGGGAAATCATAACTGGTTACAGAAATCCTTTTCTTTCTCGTGGAATCTTGCAAGTTTCTTATGTCTGCATAGATGTACCTTGCCTCATGAACCATATCTTCCAGGTCTTATTATTATAAAAAATTATATCAGTGTTCACCACAAGCTAGGCTTAAAGTGTTTTATACCTTCTTAAAACAGCATGATTTTTTTATAATTAAGATTCCCTGCAGCTGTTGTTGACCTATTCCTCCACGTCGAGAAACTGCTTTGCAGGGAATCAAAGGGAAGAGTTCCCACCTCAAATTTTAATCACAGTCTCTTTCCTGAACTGTTAGCAGCATGAGTGGGGTTGTGGATGGTGAATATGTGTGAAAATAATTGAATCTTTGTACTTTATCTATTTTTCTCCCCCTGTTCACTTTGTGAAGACATAAGGACTCTCACAGTCAGATACATTTGGACCTCAATGATGTCATGGTGAGGCCAGCTCAATGCTGAGCTGACCTTGATGAACACAGACTATGCTTTTACAGATACAATACAAAACATTGAGACATCTATTGCAGACGTTATTAATACAATTCTCTCAGAGCCCCAATTAAATATACAAACATGCAGAAAGACTCAAACTCTTGGCATGCACTAATCCATACAACCTGAGAGTTGGCACTACACTGTAATGACACTTTCTGCTCACTTAAGGTTATGAGGACATTTTTGGGGCAGATGTCCTTGTCAGCCGAGAAGATAGCATTAGCAACAATGATCAAATCCACTCAAGATCTCAAATTCACCAACCTCATATTTGGCTGTGTGTATGTAAGATCCCAAGATGTCCTTAGCTTAAATGAACTGTCAGAAAAGAAACAGATTCTACCAAGGGAGTTGAAAATCAAATATAGTGCCTTGCAAAAAGTATTCATCCCCTTGGCATTTTTTTCTATTTTGATGCAATACAACCTGTAATTTAAATTGATTTTTATTTGGATTTTATGTCATGGACATACACAAAATAGTCCAAATTGGTTAAGTGAAAAAAATTACTTGTTTCAAAAAATTAAAAAATTAAAAATACGGAAAAGTGGTGCGTGCATATGTATTCACCCCCTTTGCTATGAAGACCCTAAATAAGTTCTGGTGCAACCAATTACCTTCAGAAGTTACATAATTAGTTAATTAAAGTCCACCTGTGTGCAATCTAAGTGTCACATGATCTGTCACATGATCTCAGTACATATTGGTGGTTCTGAAATGCCCCAGAGTCTGCAACACCACCAAGCAAGCGGCACCATGAAGACCAAGGAGCTCTCCAAACAGGTCAGGGACAAAGTTGTGGAGAAGTACAGATTAGGGTTGGGTTATAAAAAAATATCAGAAACTTTGAACATCCCACAAGCACCATTAAATCCATTATAAAAAAATTGAAAGAATAAGGCAACACAACAAACCTGCCAAGAGAGGGCTGCCCACCAAAACTCATGGACCAGGCAAGTAGGGCATTAACCAGAGAGGCAAGAAAGAGACCAAAGATAACCCTGAAGGAGCTGCAAAGCTCCACAGCAGAGATTGGAGTATCTGTCCATAGGACCACTTTAAGCCGTACACTCCACAGAGCTGCGCTATAAGGAAGAGTGGCCAGAAAAAAGCCATTGCTTAAAGAAAAAAATAAGCAAACACGTTTGGTGTTCACCAAAAGGCATGTGGGAGACTCCCCAAACACATGGAAGAAGGTAATCTGGTCAGATGACACTAAAATCGAGTTTTTGGCCATCAAGGAAAACGCTATGTCTGGCGCAAACCCAACAACTCTCATCACCCCAAGAACACCATCCCCATAGTGAAGCATGGTGGTGGCAGCATCATTCTGTTGGGATGTTTTTCATCGGCAGAGACTGGGAAACTGGTCAGAATTGAAGAAATGATGGATGGCGCTAAATACAGGGAAATTATTGAGGGAAACCTGTTTCAGTCTTCCAGAGATTTGAGACTGGGATGGAGGTTCACCTTCCAGCAGGACAATGACCCTAAGCATACTGCTAAAGCAACACTCGAGTGGTTTAAGGGGAAACATTTAAATGTCTTGGAATGGCCTAGTCAAAGCCCAGACCTCAATCCAATTGAGAATATGTGGTATGACTTAAAGATTGCTGTACACAAGCGGAACCCATCCAACTTGAAGGAGCTGGAGCAGTTTTGCCTTGAAGAATGGCAAAAAGCCCAGTGGCTAGATGTGCCAAGCTTATAGAGACATACCCCAAGAGACTTGCAGCTGTAATTGCTGCAAAAGGTGGCTCTACAAAGTATTGACTTTGAAGGGGTGAATAGTTATGTACGCTCAAGTTCTGTTTTTTTGTATTATTTCTTATTTGACTACATACAAAATATTTTGCATCTTCAAAGTGGTAGGCAGGTTGTGTAAATCAAATGATACAAACCCCCCAAAAATCAATTTTAATTCCAGGTTGTAAGGCAACAAAATAGGAAAAATGCCAAGGGGGGTGAATACTTTCGCAAGCCACTGTATGAATATGCAGAATACTCAGAAATGCCAGAATATACAGAATAGATATAAGATGGATATATTGAACAAGCATATCCCTAGACTCAGGCAAAGAGTAAATTAGCTTTGTTCTCTCCCTCTTTCACCTTCTTACTTCCTCTCTCACTCTCACAGCTGCATGCATCTGCGCCACCGTAAGCACAGCCAATCTCAAATACACACATTACTGTAATTCACACAATGTTTTGCCCGGTGTGTGGTGTGTTGTGTGAGCCAAAGTGAGATAGGATTAGGCAACAACAGAGCACAGCAGCCAGGGAGAACATCTGGCCCTCATCATGGTGGATCAACAGGGGGCTTGGAACAGGGCAGCAGATGGTGGAGAGGTTTCCACACAATGGGGAAAGCCTCCCAGCCCAGACCCACAATCCCCCATACACACTTAGCCTCTCTACTACTCCCAGCTAACAAAGACCCATAATAACCAAATGAGCATCTTTCTACCTGTGTCATACTCCAAAAGAGAATAGCATTAGAAATTCACACATACATGCAACCTCGTTCACTTTGGAAGTTGTGGCAAGCTGACATTTTCAAAGACCGCTTATCTGAGAACCTAAAATGATCAACGTTGAGAGAGAACCAGGTACTTGATGGCAATAAACATAAGGGTTTGCTTTGTTTAATTCATTTTTTATAACCTTACATGTCTCTGTGGTTTATCTTTGAGTTAGAACGCCATACACAGTTCAGCAACTGATTTTCATCATCCATAAGATCTATGTTGTGGACAGCACATAGTGTCACATAGGGGGGGAGGGGGGATATGGCATTTTCATAAAAAAGGGTAGGTAAATGTTGTAATTAAATTGTTAATTTCCTCATTTATATAAAGCATGACTTTCTAATTAAGCAATTCTGTTATTTAAATGGCCGTCAAACTAGGATTGGCAGGGGAAATTGTATTGCCCATGCAGTGAGTCATTCCCATTCAACCTCTAGTATCTTACACTGTCAAATGTCACAGCCCTCTTCCTCAATTACTATTGGAGGCCTAAACCAAATTGGTTTGAGTGAGTAATCTGTGAGCAATCCGTGTTTGCTGAGGCTAAGGGAATGAGACTGAGAGGCTGTAGCAGCCGTGACTCCAGGCAGCTGCTCTCTGAATTCCAGAATTGAGCAAGAGCAATTAACAGTTCTATTGCCTTTTCTCAGCACTTGACTGTGTTTGCTGTGTGCCATTAGGCAGCGGGTATCACCTGTTAATGGACGCCCAGTCTCCCTGCCTCTCCCCAGCCCCCAACACTGGAGCTGTGATTGATGACAGGTCAGCCAGAGACGGCCCTCAGAATTTTCTATTCTTTCACGGGGAAATTGCTCATTTCTTAGAAGTCCATTTCCATTTTTGCAACAAGACAGCGTGCTAAATGTATATATTACTCTGGTCCCAAGCTCTGAATTGTGATGAATTGTGCCACACATTGGACAGGAAAAATATTAATTTGTGGAACTTTGTTTGCTTTTTTTCCTCCTTGTCAGGGGGCCTACTTACAACAAAATAGAAATTTAAGTTGGCATGACATTCTTATTCAGATAAACGCAACGGAGCCTTCCCTGCGGTACCTACACAGTCAAGACTGTCACTTTGACATTGTGTTATTACTGGGGTCTCTAGCTTTTTAAAATACAAAACTTGTATCCTATTTGGAGCGGCATTGGCTTCAAAGGGGTTATTTATCATCATACAGATTTATGCTGTCATTCAAAGACATTAATATCACTTTAGCACTTTGGGTGTTCTACTTGTGGATAGCAATACCTCAGTGACACTGTTTCCCCCAACAGCCTAGAATGAGACTGAAATGATTGTGACTGCTTTATTGTTATAGCTATGCTCCAACAAAACAGCATCTGGTGATGAGATGTGGCCAATACCACCTGAAATAAACTCCTATTGACTTTAGTAATCTACAGTTCATTTTTTACATCTAGATTTGGAAAAGGAATAAGTAAACATACTTTGAGAGAGATTTAGAGTTCTATGATTGACAATGTTATCCATCTGCACACCTGAAGACGTTTAGAGAAGCAACATTGCATGATTCAGTACTGCTTTTTCTACCACAAAACCGCAAAAATAAATAAACTTGCCTTCTGTAGTTCTCTTACATATTTGTACCTTGATGGAAGTGAAACAATTTCCATCAAAATAGCTTGTGAACTGCTTTTCTTTGAGTGTTGAAAAACTAATGTTGAATACTAGCTGACACAGTTCCAAAGCTTTTGTCCCTTGATGCCCTGATGGTGGCAAATCGATTCCTGACACCCCTGCCAGCAGTGATCTTGTCATATCCCGACATGGAGGTCTGGAGCGCAAGAGACCATAAAAGCTCTCATTGCATCCAAAAAAGAATGAAGCCAAAGTAAAGTCAGACTACATAACACACTAAAATGGATATGAATACCAATGACTGCATTACTAGTGTGTCCAGAAGTAACCTAATTCAGCCATCATCATACTGATTATCATACTGTAAGTACATTTTCGTCCTACAAATTGCCAATTTCTTAAGCTAACCATGGTCCACCTGGGGCAGGAAGAGTATGTTTAAACATGATTTACAGCAAATGACTTCCACTGGAGGGCACAGGGCTGCTGTACTGTAATTACACTGGAAAAGTGAAATCAGAGAAATATAGGTAGAATATTAGGATACAGTATATCATCTTTAGGATACCTTGGCTCTACTGCATATGTCCAATCCTAGTCAGACTGGTTATTCCACTCTTTTACCCACACTACAAACTAAACTGCAGAGGCAGCATGAGTCTACAGAAGTATGAATGAGGTTTGTGTCAGCGCTTTCCGGTGCATAAGGGCTTGATGCACATGTAGGGTTTGATGACGTCCACATTACACCCCATTGTGAGGAAAAGTGCTGAATTAGTCACTTGGTCTAGATAGCAGACGGTAGTACTAGTGGGCCTTGTTTCCCAGAGCCTTTATAGTGTGACGTATCTTTAAGTGTTTCCGAAAACACTATGGCAAGCGCTCTCTTTGCGTGGTTGTTTGGGAAACATTTAATGATGATGGAAAATGTTGTAGATGCTAATGAATGCAAGAAATGAAGCCCTGTTAATTTGTGTCTCTTTTAAGAAGGAGTGTGATAGGTGGCTAGTGGCGGTGGAGGCTTGAACCCAGTTTGGGCCGTCTGGGTTACAAACCCGCATTGTTTCTTGGTCAATTAGTTTTGATCGACGTTTGGAAAAATTTACCCATTTTGTAATGTCATTTGTAGCGTACTATTGTCTTTATACATAAACGATTCCTACTATTCCTCTCGTCCTCTTTCTCTCTCTCGCACACCCACATGTGCACACACAAACACACACAAGGGAGCTGACAAAATGCTATTCCCCCGCCCCCTGAGTGCCCTTCCCAGAGCCTCTGTCAGGACATCTTACCGCTGCCCAGTCTGCGAAGGCCACACAGCTTTGTCACCTAAAGAAATAAAAGTCACAGTTGATTTACCTGACGAGGGCTCTTTGTTTGGGCTCACCTAGATCGCATACTGTATACCATTTCGGTCTGGTGCAATGTTCCTTCCCTCCTGCCCTAGCTCTTTCCTTATTCAAAGGGTGCTCTCTTTTGGCAACAGTTCAGCTCAGTGGTGCTCAATCTTTTTAGAGGGTGATGTGGATTCTGAAGGTTCACTGTGACCACCCACAACTCTTCCCCCCCCCCCCCCCCAAACTCACACACAGTCAAAGTGACATTTGCTCAAGGTTGTGGTATGCAATGGTTGATCACTTGCATGACAAAGAATCCTTGTTTATATGATATAGAAAACCCTGTAGCAGAACAACACATCCATAAAGCACAGTGTAGATGTCTCTTGAAAACAATTAGATTTGAACTCTGTGCCCTGTGGCCTTGGAAATGTATGGGTCACAGCCCTTCTCTCGACAGATGTGTCTGCTCCTATTCCCTCTCTTTAGTTCAGAGTCATGTTCAGGGTTTTGCTTTCGCAGTTCACATAGTTTACATAGTTTAAGTGCTCACGTCTGTTTTTGCCTCTACAATTTCTTACACAGCTTTGTCTATGTAATATTAAAGGTCACAAGCCATGTTAACGTCTGCATGTTAATTGCTTTGCAGTTGCTTATAGCATTGTTGGCGTAACAAACTTTTCCTGGACAGGTATGTTACATTATCCCAGAATCAATTCAAGTATAGGATCAAGGGCATTGAAAACATACATTTAAAAAACGTAAGGGATAATGGTGAATCATTCACTGGTATTGGACATCAAAGAGACTTTCAGTGAGCACATCATGGACGCATGATGACATTCAAGCCACATTTCTGTTTTATGTTCATTATCTGCATTCAAACCCAGACTAAGCCACCATCTCCGAATCACTCCGAATTCCTCAAGTTTATGTCCTGATGTAATTGTGTTTTATTGATTTGGCTTTGCCTTGACACCTGGATATCTCAGTAAATGGGCTGCAAAGATACAGTGGGTTTACCTGTATAAATATTTCAATAAAATAATTCAATGTAGGTATTACATTTTTGTGAAACTGACTTTCAAGTGTTGATCCCCCCTCTGCAAGTGTTATTGATGTTACCAGACAGCAGGCTAATGGGGTCCTATACTAATGCTTTGTTTACCTACTGGGCTGAAGATGGCTAGCTTTAGGCATTCTCTGCTAAATAAAATGCATGGAATATATTGAGAAAACATTCAATTACTGTACATATTTGTAATCTGGGCCCACATGTCATCATTGGCCCACAAAGTTGAATCTTCTCTGAAATTGATCATATGATAACGTGTAATGTTTTTTTTATAAAACAGAATTACATTCCCTAGCTTTGTGTTAGTCCAGTAACAGGTTAAAGCCAAGGTATTTCAAAGTATTGACGAAGACACACCAGTAGGCTGGCTAGCCATTAAACTACAATTCAGATAGACAACAGAGATCTCCCTCAGACGCATTCCCTCTCGATATAAAATACAATAAACGTCCCTCTCTTATCTCCAATTCCTTTTTTTTATGTTATTTTCCTTGAAGTACTTTCATGGTTCCAAGAAGGGATTGTGAGCTGCAGTCTTTCACTGGGACCAAGAGTCACAGGTCTTTGAGAGTGGAGCTGAGACTCCATAGGGTCCTGAGATTGCTTTTGAACACAGATCTACCTGCACACTCTCCAGCAGTCGCTATGTACATCTTAAAGGCGTCCTTAAAGTGCCCTCTTCCTTGCTGCAGCGACCGGGAGCACGCATTAAGGGGATAGCTCAAAAGGCAGGTAGAGCCCTTTTGTGTGTGCGTGTGTGTGTGTGTGTGTGTGTGTGTGTGTGTGTGTGTGTGTGTGTGTGTGTGTGTGTGTGTGTGTGTGTGTGTGTGTGTGTGGGTCCAGTCTAAAACTCAAGAGGCTTTGCCCTAGTAACTCAATCAACCACAAACACATCGCTGTAACTAACCATCAACTGGAATGATCTTACTCTGAATTCAGAGAAGACACATTCTCCTTCCCCAGAGGACACATGGCTAGGGTTTGACTGTCGAAACTACTCACCTTTGTCCATCCTACACTGTTATTTTAATGGTTAATAACAATTTCAAATATATTTTTCTCAAATAAATTCTTACACTACCAGGCAAAGGTTTTAGAACACCTACTCATTCAAAAGTTGTTCTTTATTTTTACTATTTTTTACATTGTAGAATAGTAGTGAAGACATCAAAGCTATGAAATAACACATATGAAACCATCTAGTAACCAAAAAATTGTTAAACAAATAAATATATATTTTATATTTGAGATTCTTCAAATAGCCACCCTTTGCCTTGATGACAGCTTTGCACACTCTTGGCATTCTCTCAACCAGCTTCATGAGGTAGTCAACTGGAATGCATTTCAATTAACAGGTGTGCCTTCTTAAAAGTTAATTTGTGGAATTTATTTCCTTCTTAATGCGTTTGAGCCAATCAGTTGTGTTGTGACAAGGTATCGGGGGTATAAAGAAGATAGCCCTATTTGGTAAAAGACCAAGTCCATATTATGGCAAGAACAGCTCAAATAAGCAAAGAAAAATGACAGTCCATCATTAATTTAAGACATGAAGGTCAGTCAATACGGAACATTTCAAGAACTTTGAAAGTTTCTTCAAGTGCGGTCGCAAAAACCATCAAGTGCTTTGATGAAACTGGCTCTCATGAGGACCGGCACTGGAATGGAAGACCCAGAGTTACCTCTGCTGCAGACGATAAGTTCATTAGAGTTACCATCCTCAGAAATTGCAGCCCAAATAAATGCTTCACAGAGTTCAAGTCACAGACACATCTCAACATCAACTGTTCAGAGGGGAATGTGTGAATCAGGCCTTCATGGTCGAATTGCTGCAAAGAAACCACTACATTCTGCAGCAATACGCCATCCCATCTGGTTTGGGCTTAGTGGGACTATCATTTGTTTTTCAACAGGACAATGACCCAACACACCTCCAGGCTGTGTAAGGGCTATTTTACCAAGAAGGAGAGTGATGGAGTACTGCGTCAGATGACCTGGCCTCCACAATCCCCCCGACCTCAAGATCGAGATGGTTTGGGATGAGTCGGACGGCAGAGTGAAGGAAAAGCAGCCAACAAGTGCTCAGTATATGTGGGAACTCCTTCAAGAAAATCATTCCAGGTGAAGCTGGTTGAGAGAATGCCAAGACTGTACAAAGCTGTCATAAAGGCAAAGGGTGGCTATTTGAAGAATCTCAAATATAAAAAGGTGCTAACACTAAGACAGACCGGTAGGGCGGGGCACGCGTAAACAAGATGGCGTATTGTATAGAAATCGGTAAAAAACACCTCAAGATAAAAACATAATATTCAAAATCAGTAAGTTAGACTAAATATTAGCATTTCATATATTCGCAGTTAATATAATTCAATCTGGATAATAACAGAAATAAGATCATAAGGCTAGAGAAATATATCGACAAATATTACTACAACAAGCAACACCCAAACATGACAGAAGACAAGCGTGGAGAGCCGATCCCCAAAAGAAAACGCGACTCATCGACAGATACAGATGATATATGCTTTTCACCACTGGGTATGGTAAGTGTGGAAAGCGACCTGTTGAAGTCGATAAATGACAAATTGGGCATATTAGAATTGGTCAGTAAAGACGTAAAAGAGTTGAAAGCGAGTCTTCAAATGAGTGACGAAAAAGCTTTGGTAATGGAGAAAGAAACCAAAGAAATAAAAGTGACAGTCTCTAAAATGGAAACGGACGTTAGGGAATTAAAAAAGGAGAACAATCTTCTGAGAGAAGCCTTACTAGACATCCAAACTAGATCGATGAGGGAAAATCTAGTACTTACGGGTATTCAGGAAAAGGAGGGAGAAATAACAGAGAATGTTATGAAGGACTTCCTGCATACAGCGCTACAAATCCCACTCGAGGCTGTCGATAAAATCCAACTAGAACGTGTACATCGTTTCGGAAAAAGAGGACAGAAATATGAGCGCCCAATCGTTGCCAAATTTGCTTTTTTTAAGGACAAAGCTATGGTGAAAAGCCTGGGAAAAAGACTTGCTGGCACGAAAATAGGCATGAATGATCAGTTCCCGAAGGAGATTGTAGAAAGGCGCAAAGTTCTGTATCCAATCTTCAAGGAAAACAGATTAAAAGGGAAACGTGTTGCACTAGTGGTGGATAAATTATATATTGACAACCAAATGTTCAGAGACACAAAGACTACTCCATGGCTATTCTAAAAGTTGTAATAGAGGAGTCAAATATTGGAGCACCTGATACTAGCAATGATAGGGATTGTAATATTAAATAACATTTATAGTAAGTATAGTATTTTATAAATGGATAAAACGATATAACAAGCAGAATAATACATCTTTATATACAAATAATTAGAACATGGATTTTTTGGCGGGAGATTGTTGTTTTGGCGGATGGTTGTTGTGGTTGGTCCTGTGTTCTCTCTGGCGTCCTCTCCCCCTTGCAGCAGATGTGGATGAGGGTGCGTTTGCACGCTCGGCCCATTTCTTCCGCAGTCAACCATGTGGTGTGCATTTTTGTATTTGAAAAGGTACGGCGTTAAGTGAGTGAGAGGGGAAATGGTTGCATATCCCAGAGCCGACCGGGGGTCTATGAACAGGGGTAGTGAGAGAGAGAGCTTTCAATTTTGTGTAGATGAGGGATATACATTTTTAAATATAGTATACATCTAATCTAATTATTCATTGTCCTATCATGATGGAAAGATCCCTAACCCTATAACCTGGACACCCACCTGAGCAACCCATACACCAAAGAGAAGTTCCCATCTATTTTATGGACCTGCTGTGAATATGCAGCCTAAACAGAGAAATAAATGCGGTCAGAGACCTACTTGAGCAGCACCGCCCCCTCAAGATTCTGAGCCTGCCTGGCAGGGTTGGTCCTACAAAGCCAGAGCCCCCTGATGGGAGAGCAAAATATACAAGGAAATTCTCAAAGCTGCTAATGAGAACCTTGACGACCTTTTACCTAGCCGGTGGGGATTCCGGTGGGGTACGCCCACCCAGGTAGTGGCAGTGCTGGCAACACTGGCTGCAGTAACCCATGGAGAGGGGGTCACACTCGGACAATCAGAGAGGGGGTTTATCATTGTGGCCCAGGTGGCACAAAACAATCAAAGGTCTGACCGCATGGAGATGCTTGGGAAAATGGTTACAACAGGGGATCAGAGTGTTTGTGTCTCAGGTGAAGAGGGTGGATCTGATCTCCATCACCTAGGACTTGACATAGATTAAGTAGATTAATCAAATCTCACATTGTTATCAATTTCTGCTCAATCTGCATGCTTTCTCAATCAGCTTTAACTGTATGTGCACTCGTAGATCAAGTTATTTCTCGAGTTGGGCTCTGGGATATAACAGCCGTTGAGTATCGGATTTTATGGTGGATTGTGGAGGAGGGGGGTTGAGTGTGTTGGAGTATGTGAGTATGTGCGTGTGTGCTGGTCTGGCATCTGTTGTGGGGGGGGTGGGGATGTTGGGGGGGGGGGGTATGGGATGGACCGCGGGAATTATTTGCTAGGATAATAATTGCTTGTCAATTAATTAAATGTAATACAATGGCAATCCTGGTTATATGTTAGAATCCTATGCGTGAACTGCCGACATTATTACGCATATTAATTTATAATGATGGAAAATAGGATATGCATAATAAAAATAATAATAATAGTTATATAGATATATATATATATAGAGGTGAAAGCATTGGAAATGCTTTTGGCGGTTAACCTGTTTCTGTTTTGTGGGTGGCACTGTGTGCTGTTATCGATGGATGGGTCCTGGCCTCTCGGGGCCTTAGGGATACGGAGGGACGTGGGTGGGATGCTGATCACTGGGATGACGGCTCAACTTGGGATGGGGAGGGGCTTTAGCGGGGGAATTAGTGGAGAACAATTGAAGGGTTACTCCGTAGCAATGCAAATATCACGGTACAGCTATATGGACACTCAATCATTACGCTATTTTTTATTGATAAATTTACAAACATATATAATGATAAATAGACTTGAAACTTGTATCTCATTATGGTGTATGGTGAAATAAGTATAGCCAGTTATAATTGTAATGGCTTAGCTGATAATAACAAAAGAAGAACAATATTTACATGGCTCAAAGATAAGGAATATAATATCTATTGCATACAGGAAACTCATTCAACAATTCGAGATGAAGTAGCGTGGAAAAAAGAATGGGGGGGGAAATATACTTCTCCCATGGGCAAAGAAATTCAAAAGGGGTGATGATATTAATTAATAGTAATTTCGATCCAAATGTGCAAATTGTCCAAATAGATACGCAAGGTAGATGGATTATTTTAAATATGGTATTGGACCATAAACAGATATGGCTCATTAACCTTTACGGACCAAATAATGATGATCCACAATTCTTTGACAATATATATAATAAATTATCAAGCCTGCAAGCAACTCAAGACAATATTATTATGGTGGGGGATTATAATACTGTTTTAAATAGCTCAATGGACCGAAAAGGAAATCACACCACAAACAATCACCCACATGCTCTTAAGGAAATTGTGAATGTCATGGATACATTAGAACTAGTAGATATATGGAGGCTTAAATATGCTGATCTAGTGAGATATACATGGCGGAGACTGAATCAAGCTAGTCGTCTTGACTTCTTTCTTATCTCATTCTCGTTGGCACCAAAAGTAAAAAAAGTGTTGATAGGGGACAGAATGCGGTCGGACCATCATATAATAGGCATATACATTACTCTGACTGAATTTCCACGTGGGCGAGGATATTGGAAATTTAATCAAAGCCTATTAGATGATAATTTATTTATAATTAGAACAAAGGAATTTATAACTGACTTTTTCCAACATAACATAGGTACAGCGAATCCCCTTATTGTATGGGACACCTTTAAATGTGCCTTTAGAGGCCATGCAATTCAGTACTCATCTCGAAAACAAAAGCAATTTAGGTTAAAAGAGTTTATACTAAGAAAGGAAATAGAAAGTCTAACAGAACAGATAGATGGCAATAAAAACTGTAACATAGAGGCTCAGAATAAATTAGAGGAAAAACAAAAAGAAATGGAAAAACTTATTCAAGAAAGATCAAGTGTAATATATTATAAAAATAAAGCAAACTGGATGGAATATGGGGAAAAATGCACAAAATTCTTTTTTAATCTTCAACATAGGAATGCTACCAAAAAGAACTTAATGAAACTGGTTACAATTGACGGAGTCACCCATAATTCACCTAATGATATTTTGAAGGAAGAAACAAAGTATTTTAAGCATATGTTTTCTTTTCAGTCGCCTCCATCTCCTCTAACTGAAGCTAATTGTAGAGATTTTTTTTCTATTGATAATGTCAAATTAACAGCCACACAGAAAGACTCATGTGAAGGTGAAATTACAGAGGAGGAACTTCTGGATGCAATTAAAGACTTTAAGTCCGGGAAAACTCCAGGGTTGGATGGCATACCAATCGAGGTATACCAAACCTTTTTTGATATACTAAGAGGACCGTTATTAGCATGTTTTAACCACTCCTATGTAAATGGTAGATTATCTGACACTCAAGAAGAGGGTCTGATCTCATTATTACTGAAACAGGATACAAGTGGAAAATATAAAGATCCAGTCCATTTACAAAATTGGAGGCCCCTTACACTTCAGTGTTGTGATGCAAAAATCCTAGCAAAATGTATAGCGCATAGAATTAAAAAGGTATTGTCGGATATTATTCATTCTAATCAGACAGGTTTTTTACATGGAAGATACATTGGAGATAATATAAGGCAAGTATTGGAAATAATAGAACACTATGGAAAATATGGGAAACCAGGCCTGCTATTCATAGCAGACTTCGAAAAGGCATTTGATAAAGTTCGACTGGAATTTATATATAAATGCCTGGAGCATTTCAATTTTGGAGAATCTCTTATAAAATGGGTCAAAATCATGTATAGTAACCCTAGGTGTAAAATAGTAAATAATGGCTATTTCTCAGAAAATTTTAAACTATCAAGAGGAGTGAAACAAGGTTGTCCACTATCGGCATATCTATTTATTGTGGCCATCGAGATGTTAGCTATTAAAATCAGATCCAATAATAATATCAGGGGATTAGAAATACAGGGCTTAAAAACAAAGGTGTCATTGTACGCAGATGATTCATGTTTTCTTTTAGATCCACAACTAGAATCCCTCCACAGCCTCATAGAGGATCTAGATACATTTTCTAACCTCTCTGGATTAAAACCAAATTATGACAATTGTACTATATTACGTATTGGATCACTAAAAAATACAATTTTTACATTACCATGTAGTTTACCAATAAAATGGTCTGATGGTGATGTGGATATACTCGGAATACATATCCCAAAGGAAATAAATGATCTCACTTCAATAAATTTTAATAGAAAGTTAGCAAAAATAGATAAGATCTTACTACCATGGAAAGGAAAATACCTGTCAATTTGTGGAAAAATCACCCTGATTAACTCTTTAGTATTATCCCAGTTTACCTATTTGCTTATGGTCTTGCCTACGCCTAGTAAACAGTTTTTTAAATTATATGAGAAAAAAATATTCAATTTTATTTGGAATGGCAAGCCAGACAAAATTAAAAGAGCATATTTATATAATGAATATGAATTCGGAGGACAGAAATTATTAAATATTAAAGCATTAGACCTATCACTAAAAGCTTCAGTCATACAAAAGTTATACTTAAATCCGAACTGGTTCTCAAGCAAATTAGTAAGATTGTCTCACCCACTGTTCAAGAAAGGCCTTTTTCCCTTTATTCAGATTACAACCTCTCACTTTCAGTTATTTGAAAAGGAAATAATCTCCCAAATGTCACTATTTCTAAAACAAGCCATAGAAAGTTGGTTGCAATTTCAATTTAATCCTCCAGAAACGACAGAACAAATAATGCAACAAATATTGTGGTTAAATTCAAATATACTAATTGACAAAAAACCTTTATTTTTTGACAGAATGTTTAAAAAAGGTATAATCTTCGTAAATGATATCATCGGTAGGACTGGTGGAGTTATGTCGCACATGCAGCTAACAAAAACATATGGAAATGTCTGCTCTACCCAAAATTACAACCAAATAATTGCAGCCTTACCGCAAAAGTGGAAGAGGAAAGTTGAAGGGGGAGAAAGTAAGGAACTTGTCTGTCGGCCTTGCATTAAAGAACATAATTGGTTAAGGAAAACTGTGATAAATAAAAAAGTATATCAGTTTCACTTAAGGACCAAAGGATTGACAGCCGTCCCATATAGATTGCAAAATAGTTGGGAAGAGATCTTTGACGTACCGATCCCATGGCATAGTGTTTATGAACTGACACGCAAAACGACACCGGATTCAAAAATTAGAATCTTTCAATTTAAATTATTATATAAAATTCTTGCTACCAATAGAATGTTATTTATATGGGGGATACAATCTTCCCAGCTCTGCAGATTTTGCTGTGAAGAGATAGAATCATTAGATCATTTGTTTTGGTTCTGTCCATTTGTAGCTTGTTTTTGGACACAGGTCCAGGAATGGCTAAAGGATTGCAATATTTACCTGGAACTAACCTTGCAGATAGCATTACTGGGTGATCTGAAAAGTCATAGTCAATCAATCAATAATATAATAATACTTTTAGCAAAAATGTTTATTTTCAATTCACAATCTGTAGAAGCAATGAGAATAGAAAGGTTCAGAACTTTTGTAAAACATCACAGTATGGTTGAAATATATATGGCAAATAGAAATCCTATATGGATGGTGTTAAGAGATAGATGGGAGGTATTGAATAGAGTTGAAGGATGGGACTAATAACAAATAACAACAAATAATAACAAAGATAGCTAATAATGTAAGCATACTGTGTCCATAATAAGTATATAGGTTGTATGTTGGGAGCTTTTGGGAAAGAGCACAGTTAGAAAGATATGGCATTTAGAAGCAAACCGGATGGACATCATGAAAATGATCGGAGAGGTTTAGAGTAGAAGAAGTTCAGGAGCAAAAAAATAAATAAATAAATATATATATATATATATATATATATATATATATATATATATATATGTATATATATATATATATATATATATGGATATAGAATTATTGTAAAATTAACTCTGTCCATAAGGTGTAGATAGTAATTATAGACCGGAAGTAGAGGCCTGGGCGTTGTTGTTCACTAATTTACTCCAAGCAGGGAAAGGATGGTGGGGTTGAAAAGTAATAAAGGGGAATATATATATAAAAAAAATAAAAAAAAACATGGGGGATTGGAAGTGATGCAGACAATTACATTGATAGAAGATACAATCTATCTGCAATATTAAGCTGATCCATCCCCCCCCCAAAAAAAATAAAAAAATAAAAATAAAAAAAATAATTTAAAATAAAAAAGATAAACAAAACATAAAAACAATAAAAAAAATATAAAATATATTTTGATTTGTTAACCATTTTTGGATACTACATGATTCCATATGTGTTTTTCATAGTGTTGATGTCTTCACTATTATTCTTTAATGTAGAAAATAGTACAAATAAAGAAAAACCCTTGAATGAGTAGGTGTGTCCAAACTTTTGATTGGTGCTGTATGTAAATAAGGTATTTCTGTAACGTAACAAAATGTGGAATAAGTCAAGAGGTCTGAATACTTTCCGAAGGTACTGTATAATACTTGTGATTGTCCGCCATGGTCTGAAAAATAACAAGAATGAGGAGGTAGGAAAACTCATTGTAGAGTGAATACTTCGTCCTACCAGTGAGCGGGATTGGCCCTTGGAGAGCTGAGCAGTGTCTGGCAGTGAAGTCAGGGGGAAAAATGGTGTGGCAGCTTAAATTAGCACCTGAGCCCAGAGAATCTGATCCACTGTGCAGAGCACATTCTGATGGCATTTGTATGCGCAGAGTCATTCCATTATCACACCAGACGAAAAACACATACGTGTTCATGCCTGTCTGTGTACGTGTCCTTTAAATATAAACAATTTTTCCAGTAAAATGGTTCAACATGGGTGGTTATTACAGAGGCCCACAGTAATATTCTCCCTCCATTTATCAATCTTTTCCTCTTAAAACAACTGATTTCCCTAACCGTGTTTGCATGTTTTCCGAAGCTTTTAAAAATATAAATAAATGTGTTACTCTATATCATTACATATAATGTTACACAAGGGTGTCCTTCGGTTGGAACAGGAATATTGGAAAAAGGACCCTGATTAATACAGTGTAGAAGTTAGTGCTAACATCAGACTGTGATTCTCTTGTTATTGAGTGTTTCATATTGGTAAGAGTTTAAGTGTTGTCGGAACTAATAGAGCTGGAGCTCCCTAAGGCAGGAAGAGGCAATACTGAGAAACTAAATCGGCAGGAGGCTACCTTCTGCAGAGCTAACTGGTGGACTTTGAGTAATTAGAGCTGCTATATCCAAAATGCCTATAAATGAGTTCCTTTACATCTGGTTTGAGATGTTTTGTGTATTAAAACAATATTGGAAACCTGATCTCATACTGCCTGGATGTTAGGCTGTATAGAAATGTAGTCAGATGCCTCATCATTAATATAACATGTATTTGTCTAGAGAGTTGTTTAAGAATTAATTACTCTGCTTTCTCATTCGTGAAAGAGGATTTTGCCAGGTGGAGCTGGATAAAATTAGTACGGAGGGAGGGGCTGACATGATAAACACATTGACATGATAAACACACGGTCGGACCTGATCCACCAGAGAAGACAAGCCTGTAGATGTGAAATACACCAGTAGTGGCTCCTCCTATTTACATGAAATGATTAAATGTGTCCTTCACGGAGAATGCCAGAGCATTGGACAGCTCCCATTGACTTTGCCGTCTTGCCTCTGTCGGCTGCACTTTGTGATGTCTAAATGTTGCCTTGACTGACTGCAGATTCTAAGAGAAGAGAGTAAGATATACTGGGACAACACTAAATACAGAGTTTTTAGTAATAAACCTTCAATACTATTCTTCAAAAAGCAGACAAAAAGGAGTGTATCTATATCTTTTGGGGATCCACAGTTTGGTCATATTGGTCTCTTTCTTGTCTTTTGTTTACAGCAGTGAATGATAATTTGAATTGATTCCAATAGATCCTTTTCAGACATTATTCACCTTGTGGACAAAAGTATCCCTATGGCAAAAAAATATCTGGATTGCAAGCAAATAGGCATGAGAGAGTTAGCTGCTTGCTACTGGCATGGTCTGAGGTTCATAATGAGAGACTGAGAAAAATTCATGGCCAGATATCACTTCCCTTCTCTAAGATATTTTATTAGCCTGTCAGCCGGCATCTCATACTTAATTCATTCCACAATCATTTAACTAAGTGCAACTAATATTTACATTTCTAATGCTGCCATAATCAATATTGACCCTGCAGGTACACAGTTATCAGCATTACAAACTCATTGCCTATCGAGCAGGTAGCTTAGTGGTTAAGAGCGTTGTGCCAGTAACCGAAAGGTCGCTGGTTCTAATCCCCGAGCCGACTAGGTGAAAAACCTGTCGATGTGCCCTTGAGCAAGGCACTTAACCCTAATTGCTCCTGTAAGTCGCTCTGGATAAGAGCATCTGCTAAATGACCAATTTATTTATTTATTTTATCAAGTTACAGTGATTGGTACATTGAGTGCTTTTTTCCTCTGCTATGGAGACAACTTTTGTGATAATTTTCCAGTTCCATGGAGACATTGGGAGACATTTGTTATTAAGACATTAGTAGAGACACTAATATCTATGTTAATTACAAAAATCTAGTTCATCCAGAGTCTGTGCTACGAGATAGAAATGATATCATAAACATGATCAGACTGAGGATCCTGTGTCAGTTTCATCACAGAGCTTAAAGAACCTTAATCATATCAGACGAGTGTAAGCATTAAGGTTTTAAATTCCATCCGCATCACTTATTGTGCCTGATAATCCCATCTCAATGAATGAGCTGAATATAAGAAAGGAATTACTGCCAGACTCTGTCATATCATGCTGTTGATGCCATGGATTTATCACACAGGATTTATTTCTGTCTTTGCCTATGGAGGCATTGTATTGCAGTGCCTGGGTCTCTGCAGTATGACTCCTAGGTAATAGCGCCGTAACTTGGCATTCTACTAGCGTGAATGAAACCACATAGGGGAAATTATAACAGCACGAAAAAGACAGCACATTTATCAAAACAGCATGTTTCACTTAAATGTTTCAACTGTCACTGATAGCGCCATTGTTATTCAGTCTCATTTTACAAATATCTATCTTTACTACCTAGGTATTTACATGGTTGTTACAGGGTTGTTACATAAGCAAGTAACAGCCATTCCTCTAATAGCTTAAAGTTACATGCTTCTACATATGTGCTTTAATGATGACAGTAGCTTGACCTGTGTGATGAGTGTGATGCTGACTAGTGCACCAAGCAACATACCATTCCCAGAAGAATCTGCACTCACAGCTGTGTATACAGACTACTGAAACTTTACCCCTTTTTAATATGTCTGTATATTTACTGTTTTGGGTCCAGTCTGTAGTGTGTTTCACTGGAAGTGTGGTTCTGGGAGGCGATAATGAGCGTCTTTCTTGTGGATCAGTGTGTAAACACTGGAGGAGACTGAACTCTGGCAGTAGCCATTCCCATTTGGCTCAATTAGGCCTGAAACAGAGACCATCAATGGCACTGGCCTTTATGGGAGCCCGCCTGTTGGCAATGGTGGTGCACTGACTAAAACAAAATGGGAACAATCAAAGTCCATAATTAGTTGGCCTGAGAGGGTGCAATGGTATGTTTGGTATGTTTTCACTTGGCTTACCCAAGCAGAGAAATTCAGATGAATGCATACAGCCTCCAGGAAAAGAATACAAAGCATTGCCGTTACCCCAATGTCGTATTAGCGTCCTACATATGGGTAGTCATTTCAGCTTATGACAAATTGAATACCATGGGAGTGGTTGGATATGATGAAAATCTAGAATCATTTTTAGATGATGATCATGCAGGGTCTAGGGTCATAAGATGCACAGGGAGAGAAAAAAGCCAAATATGTCATCATTTTTAATGTGGTGTCAGTATGGAAAAAAGGGGACGGTTAGGAGCTTAACCAGCGCCAGGGTGTCTGAGATCTGGATAGGGATGTGAGGGCTTTTGGCAGCCTATGGAGAGAGCAGCAGATGTGACAGAGGACTACCCTGTTTCCTCCACAGCATGGCCTTCACATTCCCTTCTCACTCCTGCCTGCCCTAGCTCTGGGCCCTCTTCCTCAGCACAGGGCTTCTAGTGAGGCGATGTCAAGGAACTGAGGCAAATCAATGGTAATTTGACTGTGCTACTGGTGGGCAATGAGGAGTAGGTGGTGTGAGCAGGTTTGGGTCTCAGTACTCCTGGTGTACTCACAGAAGGTAGCACGTCTAATGATGGAGATGATTGCATATTTGGGAATGGATGCCAAGTGGAAGAGGGGGGTTTAGGTGCCCCGGGGGTGGCGGGGAGTTGGAACTAGATCACAAAAGCTGGATTGGTAGACATAATCTCCCACTGCCGCCCCCCCTACCCACCATCCACCCACTACCCCCTACCCATGCCCTGTGATACAGGGATATTGAAATGCGGGGTATAATGAAAGTGCACCAGACTTTTATTGCAAGCATGGATCTGGTGGGATAATGGAGTCACTTGATGCAGAGCAGCAAACGGTATTGTGTAGCACCACATGAATAGCAATGTACTGTACCTTTTAGACCAATCATGTGTAGTATAAGTGTCTCTGGTGAGTTGTGTGTGACTCACATTTGACAGAAATTAAAGGTGAAAATGTATTATCAATGTCGAAATATTTCCATTTGTTCCATCTCTCCCATTGGTTTCAGATCTCACTGTGTGTCATTGTGTGGGGTTCTTCTGGGGCTAAGACAACTACTCAGTTGTATAACAATACTGGGGTGAAACAGTATCTTAAACAAGATACATTGTTATTAATAATTGAGTGTATTCACCTTATTTATCTTTCAATACAATATTTACTTGTTGTCAGATACATTTCAGGGCTTTTCATCATGAGTATTCACTAAACACAGGCTTGGGGCTACACTTTGGCAACAGTCTACAGTGTTAATGTTTGATGAACGACACAATAGTGAAGTAGAGACATCTTTACCTGTGCCAGTCTAATTTTTTGTCAAACTCTATTGATAACTGTTTATGGCTTTTACTTGTCATAGTTTCTCTCAGGAGGGAAGTTTCTTTCCGGAGTTGTTTTCCCCTGAGGGTGGTTTGGGGGGATTGAATAAGGCAAGAGAAAATAGGTCATTCACTTTGATCACACTGCTGTAAGTCTAATACTTAATTCAGATTTTTTTGTTCTTCTTGTGTGCACGTGCGTAGCCTACTGTGGCAAATTAACACAAACACTGATTCAATTAGCCAGCATTGGAGTACCATAAGATCATGTTATTCATGTCTCTGTTTCTGTAACTACAGTGTGGCGACTTAGCAGAAAATACTATTCTGCTTTAATGGGTATGCATTAAAATGTTTATAGTTTCTTGCTTCTTTACACCTCATAAAGAGTGAAATTGTGATTTCTTTCTTTTTAGATTGGGTGAGGTGGGGGTTAGTGGCCCTCCGCTCCACAGACATGTTGCACACAATTAGAGCAGTGCAGAGGGACTGTATGGCTGTCATGTCGCCTGTTATTGTGTTACAGTGGTGCCTGTTCAGACGACAGAGCGCCCTGTATACACGATTTGCGTTCTCCTAGGGCCGTCGCTGTTTAACATGTTCAAAGCACAAACAGTGCAACGCACAATTCCATGCGACAGAGCCCTCGCTTGTGCTGAAGTGAAATTTACAGTATGTGATGTTATTGTGCTGTAATGGTTTGGAGGTTGATTCATGTAGACTGCAATGTTTTCTCTTGTTTACCCCACAAAAGTCAAGCACCACCAGTCTCCACCAAAAAGTGGAGCAAGCCATCTAGGTTTGTCTGAGGCTATTGTACCGTTTAATCCGTTCACTTGACTGGTCAGTAAGTTTTCACTGTGGCAACCTTTGTCTCTATATTATTCAACTCAAATAATCATAATAAAGGGTGCATACATTTTTTGTGTGTAAGATATTGGTGGTTTAAAAAAATGATAATTATGTTTATGAAATTATTCAGGAACCCATTGCAAGTGAAAAATGAACTCTGACATTTAATTCATACCTCGGAAACTAGTAGCCTATCTGTTTTTAGCACAATGAGACTATTCGGACCGGCTACATTACCAAAATGCCAGAAGAAACCCAGTGTGTAGTTTGACAGACAGCAGAGGTCATAGCCCCATTTCTCTGGCTACGTGGCAAATGTGCACAATTCATTTGTAGGGAATATTGACATATCATTTGCATGTCTGCCATGATGGTGTGAAGTGGTTGATAGGAATGACAGAGAAATAGAGTCTGATAGCTCCTAGAATCCTGGTGGGACGATTTAGGACAACAAATGACCCAATGAGCGCCCATAGGCTGTGACTGACAATGATGTTCAAGCTTTGAGTTTTCGGTTGCAGTCATCAACCAGAAATAATAGGGCCCTATACAATCAGTTGAAAAAATGTCCTGATTCCGTTTAGACTTTGTTTCTCCAGGTTTCCTTTTTTCGCAGTTTTCGCTCTCAAAATCACACTTTCTTCATAGAAAAACAACTAGATTTGTTGTTTTAAGTCCACAACAATGCTTAAACCACATCAGGAGACCACTTTTGAGGTCTGGGAAAAATAGAAGAAACCTTTCATTCAAGTGTACACAAGCCAGAGACCATTGTTTGGTTAGCGAAGTTTCTGTAGTGCTCATGTGATTGGGCGGCAGGTAGCTTAGTGGGTAAGAGCGTTGTGCCAGTAACCGAAAGGTTGCTGGTTCTAATCCCCGAGCCGACTAGGTGAAAAATCTGTCGATGTGCCCTTGAGTAAGGCACTTAACCCTAATTGCTCATGTAAGTTGCTCTGGATAAGAGCGTCTGCTAAATTACCAATTATTTTATTTATTATATTGAAGAGTTTGCAAAGCAAATGGCCACTGGATTTATGCAAATAATCATGATTTCATTCTGCCAGGTACGCATAGGCTACTTTGTAGTTAACATTTAATTGAGAAGGTTTTTGGGAAAGCCTTTGCATGTCTACCAGACGATGGTTATCATTAGCATCATCGCTAATGGCTACACAAACGGTAGACATATGCGCGCACCGCACACACAGACAGACAGGGGCATTCCTGTGCCGTATCAGAAAGTTGCAGGACAATACGAATCACTAACGCATTTTGTTCATGTTTTATGATTAACTTGGGAAAATGCATGTATTTTCAAATAAGTTCAATACATTTAGTTGATTTCGTACTAAGTTCAATACATTTTTGAAAATGGTTGAATTTCGTTTTAATGAATGGATTCCTTAATTCCGTCCTCATTCTCCGCAACGCAGATTATTTTATAGCAGGTTGGCATTTATTGGATTGACTCATGTACTGGAGGCAGCTGCAGGGTAGTCACTAGCTGGCACAGCCACAAAGTCATAAAATCTGATTTTAAACCTAGCCCTAACCTTAACCCTAACATTATCATTCTGTTAACATTATGCCTAACCCTAACCTTAAATTAAGTTTTGTTTTCATGAATTTTTATGATTTTGCCATGTCTAATGTGTATTCATGTGATATTTGAGTGACTTAATCATTACAACAAAATCTATAGGCTAAAAAACCTAGCCAAAAAAACATTAGCTTACATAGCTAGTTGATCTGGACATTTCTGACAAGTTAAAATTAGCTTTCTAAGGTATGCAATGACTGACATGATATGTTAGCTGTACACTCTTAGAAAAAAGGGTTCCAAAAGGGTTCTTTGTGGAGGGATAGGGTTCTACCAAGAACCGTTTTTATCCTAAGAACCGTTTTTGGAAGAAGGGCTTCTTTGATGATTCTTTGGAAGGCACGAAGGGTTCTAGAACCCTTATGAATCTGATTAAACTTTTCTTTTTTTTTTTTTTATAGTGGCTGAGCATTAGTATTTACCTCAGTGTTTAAACTTTAACATCAGGAGTTTGAGTAATCTGAAACGTTTAGTAATAGGTGTGACAATGTTTTAAACTGTACCTGTATTATGGGAATATTCCCTTAATCATTTTACATACACTACCGTTCAAAAGTTTGGGGGTCACTTAGAAATGTCCTTGTTTTCAAAAGAAAAGCATTTTTTTTGTCTATTAAAATAACATCAACATGATCAGAAATACAGTGTAGACATTGCTAATGTTGTATGTTGGCTTTTGTAGCTGGAAACAGCTGATTTTTAATGGAATATCTACAGGCGTACAGAGGCCCATTATCAGCAACCATCAGTCCTGTGTTCCAATGGCACGTTGTGTTTGCTATTCCAAGTTTATCATTTTAAAAGGGTAATTGATCATTAGAAAACCCTTTTGCAATTATGTTAGCACAGCTGAAAACTGTTGTGCTGATTAAAGAAGCTGTGTACTACTCCCTTCACAGAACAGCGCAAACTGGCTCTAACCAGAATAGAAAGAGGAGTGGGAGGCCCCGGTGCACAACTGAGCAAGAGGACAAATACATTAGAGTGTCTAGTTTGAGAAACAGACGCCTCACAGGTCCTCAACTGGCAGCTTCATTAAATAGTACCCGCAAAACACCAGTCTCAATGTCAACAGGCAGAGTTGCAAAGAAAAATTCCAGTGTCTGTGTTTTTTTGCCCATCTTAATCTTTTCTTTTTATTGGCCGGTCTGAGATATGGCTTTTTCTTGACACCCTGGGGTGCTCCTTCTGCTCAGCATTGTCATTCATTAATTTTGAATGCTTAATTCTGCATTCAAAACAAATATTCCCTCTCCCCTCCCCTGCATCCCATTTCCCAGTAACATGGCAGAGACTCACACTTAAACCTTTTACTTTCGGTTTTGGTCCATCAGCTTCAAACAGCTGTAAAAACGAAATGTTTTGTCATTGAAAATATATTTCACAGCGATTTAGATGGTAAAATGATTCCCTCCACTATTCAGTGCTTATTTTCTCACATAAACTGAAATTGAGCAAACAGTGTAGAATTTTACCAACCAGGAAATGAGAGAGCGATTTCTTCATTGGCCGTTTGACCCGGTTTCCACTAGATAACTTAGCCACAAAGTCAAAACAGTTTTCCTACTTTGACAACAGATGCCGGCACGGCGGGAGAAATCAACAGGCAAATATCACAACACTGGCGGGTAAGTAATACTATGAAACAATATCATTCCATTATTACTGCAGATGTATTATGGACATTCTCTGAAATTACAATGCAAAAATTCAAAGAAATCCAATGTGTAGCACCTTTAAGGTTTGGGATAGGGTTAAAACAAAACAATTAAACAAGTGTTTACCACTGGGATTGAACACGTGACCCTTGGAAAATACTTTGAAATGTGATGTTTGGAGCTACTTCGAAATTTGAATTTGGAAAAACGTGGATAAATGTCAGAATCTGAAGTCAAATTGATAAAACCGTGAGATCTTGTTTACCCACTTACATGAGCTGGCATTCAAAAGCAGCCCTGCTGCAGGCTATCAAATAACTGTCAAAGAATAATCATATCAATGGATGGAATCAGTGAATTAATGGCTGCAGCAAATGTCTGACAAGCACAACTGCATAACAAATTAGTCCTAACTAGACAAAATAACAATTAAGTCGTTCGAACAAAATACTAAGTCGTTCGGACGAGATAATTCCAATAGTCTAATTTATCATAATTTTTGGCCTTGGGCTTCCACAACATGGAGCATTTTTCGCCATTCGTTTTTTTTTTCGTACTCTTCTTCAGCATCACGTGTCATTGTTTGCGCATTATTGTTAATCCTGTGTCTTCTCACTTAGGTGGTTCATTGGAAATAAATCTGCTGGAATAGCCTACTGCTATAATCATTAGAGCCCAAGGGACTGTGGGGACTGTTGGCTTTTAGCACTGTGGAGAGGCTACAAGAACTCTCTGAAGTTAGGCTACATTTCATCTGGTAGTAGTGTAGTAGCTTGCTAATTAGCTTACAAAACTGCAGTTTTAGGTAGTGATAAAAACATTCACTTTAACTACATAATGTAAAGTCTGATGATGTGCTGTTAACTAAAGGATAGGATATCCTTCTCACACACAAATTGATGAAATATTTGGCAACGTCTAACAGCTATTGCACTATGGCTGTGTTCTGCCCGGCTGGGCTACCAAAGTTGCAACAGGAAAGTAATAAGCTCGCTTAACGACTGACTTCTACTGGCCTAAAGCAAAAACCAAGAAAATAATGCTTCAAACTGTATTTGTATTCAACCATCATATAGAGAGGAGAAGGAGATGGGCGCTGTGGTAGTTAATGCACTGAGGACTGGAGAGGTAGGACAAGCCTTTTGGGTAAAAATGTTTCACACCAAAAGGAATGGGGGGGCGGGGTACGTTGAAGGTCAAAACAATTGAGGAAAATAAAGAAGAAACTTGTGGATTTGAGCTCAATCCCTGTGTTTCATGGGGTAGAGGGCCCAGGTACTCTCTGGCCCTTTAATGATTAATCAATACAATACATCCTAAATTCCCAGGCCTATCTGTTCAGATATTTAAGGGCTAACGCAAAAAAAGACCCAGCATCCATCTGGAAAATGTGACAAGGAAAGGTCGATATATTTTTTTCTGCGAGTGGCCTGGTTACAGATTGATCGCACCTGACCAAAGCTGAGGTGATGTGCTGTTTAGAGGGAGCTGAGAGGGAGCCACAGCTCATTAAAACAGACTGGAATCCAAACATCTGGAGCCAGATATATGGGAATAGATCATCTCACATCCCATGATGAAAAACAGGCCCTCTGTCATCTCTATCTACTGTACCTTATCTCTGATGCTGGTGCTCTCTCTATCTTAGTTACTCTGTGTTTTTCGCTGACTATCTCTCCTAGCACAAGTCAGTGATATCCTCTTGCTTTAATTCTGAAAGGCTGTTTATTAGATGTTTGAGCACTGGCACAGAAACTAGAAAGTTCATTATGAGGGGTTTTGTGATATTTTTCACAGAGCACGGCTAGATCCCATTTAGCCACTCTGTGAAGCTGGTGACTCTCCAAGACTCTTGTATTTGATCTCTCCCCTGAGAATGTCTTATTCCCATGCTTGATGTATATCCGCATGCACAGCACCTCATTATATCAGAATCAGACGGCAACAATATGAATCATGCGCACACACAGGAAAGCCAAATAACATATTCAAAGGCCAGGCATATCTTTAAGAGACCTAAATAATAGACTCATTTGACTAAAGGGTTTTAATGCCCACTTATCCGGGAAAATGTGAAATGGGCTGGGGATTAGTCTTTTTTAAAAGAAATGTGTTGAGCTTTTGAATATTTTCTGCCTTTTTCTTTCAGAATGCTAGCTAGAGTAGAGCATACGGCTAGGGATTTGCTGCATGTTGTCCCCATTTCACAACAAGCAACCGATTGCATGTGCCGCACAAAGGATCAAGCTGCGATTATCACCGCAAAACTATAACAAAACAATGGACGCATATGCGCACAAGCACACGCGTGCGCACATGCACACACAACCATAGAAAGAGGAATAGCCACTTGCATGAGGCTGGTATCTGTTGAAAGACAACCATTATTTGCCATTTAGATATGAAGACCAATCAAAATGACCAAACACAACATATCATTTAAGATTGGAAGAGTTCATCAATAGCTAGCTACCTCTTTTATCTACAGTATGCACAAAGACCCTTAAAGAGACATGATCTAACAACAATAGCTCACCTCTCACTCTTAAAGGAACCAAGGCGATACACTGCCATCTTGTGAGAGAATGATAAGTAGACCTTCAATCTGAGCGTCTGACACTATAATGGAAAACCTGGCAGCCCTTATCCATTAGCTGCTCCTGGTTTTAGGTAACATCAAATGTTAGGGGATCTTTTGTGTGTGTACACACTCTTTGTCCTCATGCTTAATGGACTCATCTACAGCTCCTCGGCTGTGTCTGTGTTCCACTGTTCCTATCCCTGCGTGGTTCAGGTGAGTCGGAGGTGTATAATCCCCGCTACTGCCATAGCAATAGTACTTAAAGCTCACATGAAAAGACCACTTGGAACTATTTTGATGTGCATTAGTATGGTAATTGTGTACTCCGTTTGTTAGCCTCTCCTCTGTGAGAATGTCAATGCTAATCTGTCTGATTTCTAATGAAGGGAGAGATGATGAACAACACAATGTGCTGTGTTTTCCTGTAAGTCTAAAACAAGGAACAACAGCCCCTGGTTATCAGATTCCATCCGCAATGCCTAAAACAAGAGGCAGAGTTACAGCTTTTAGCGTCTCTCTATCTGGTTTCTCACTCACTCTCGCTCTCTCTTTCATCCCATCTCAGTCTGCTGTGTGTGCAGTAAATCAGACTTTAAGAGCCATAGCACTGATGCTCTCTATCAAAATCTGATTATCAGCCTGCACACACTTTACACTGGATTACTATATTCAGCTGCACATAATGCATCTGTGCTGGGGTTATCTACATGGACACTCTCGTTAAGAGAGACAGGTAGCATTTACAACCAGGCTCACACAACTATCAAGCCCTACAGTACAGTATGTTGCTGCATTAAAAGTCAAGGATGGTGATTGGATCGAAAATTAAAATCTCCTCAGAATAGCAGATGGAGTTCTTAAAAAGGCTGAAAATGACTACACAACCCGTGAATGGTGCTGCCCGTACCGCTCTTGATTATAATACCCAATAAAGCAGCCAGAGCATGAGCGAGCACAAAGCCAAGGTTAATGTGGAGATGGAGGGTGGCGATACACACACTCACACACAGTGAAAGGGACCCTGATGACTTTTCATTTCCAATGTTCATCTTGTTATCTGTAATTGTTAAGGGATGATATGAAAGAGTCAGAGGCGCTGCCTAATAACCGTTTGTGTGACAGCCCCGCAAATTGATGCTTATGGTCCACCACAGACAAGCGGAGGTCGAGGGAGGGAGGCTGTGGGTGGGAGGAGGGGTAAAATGCAACACAATTATGAAAATTGTCATTACGTAATGCACTTTCGCTACATTTACAAATCATGTAGTTTTGACCAGGCAAAGGTATTTGCAATGAAGATGGTAGACTGCAGGGCCCTCAATACAGGCACACTTATAATGCACACAATAGTGATGTACTGTTATTATTAGAGGATGTGAACATAAGATAAGTCATGAAAATAATATTGATTTAAGAATTGACTGTGCTGAAATCCCAGAATTCAAAGGCTCTTCCATTAATATCATTATTGCCAATGCTCTACTCCTTTACTCAGCCCTAATGCAGTTAACATACACCTCTTGTGAATTTACCAGTGGAATCATTATTCATTATTAACAGGTTTGATTACTTTAATGTAGTTTAGTTATCATTTCGATAGTGCTATAACACTATACTTGCTACTACTGAGCCCGATCCACCATCCTCTCTCCTCCAGTAATGGATAGGATCCAGTGCTGGTCTCAGCTGCTGCTGTCTCCACCAGTGGATGAGGTGTGGGGGAAAGGTCAGTCTAACTGAGGAAGTGGAGAACAGACAGATTCTAAAGGTCTGTGGCATGGTCAGGGTGTCTGGAAAATAAAAATAAGAACAGTGTATGTGTGTGACACATACTGTATGTTTGTTCATTCGGGACTAGTTTGACTGCTGTGATGTCATAGCATAACATTGGAGACTATGGTGGGCTTTCTGGAATTAGAAATCACATTTGCAGTCACAAATATTTTTGACTTGGGGATCCATGTTAGATTCCTCCCAGGTCTCTGTGGGGAAGAAAGCTGTGATCACTGAGGGAAGCCTGGAGATACATCATAGAACATGGTTTCCCAGCTGAAAACACAAATTAAATGTGGATAAATATAGATAGATAGAGAGGGAGGAAATGGTTGTGGTCCCAGAAGATATCAAATGAGTGTATGTGTATGCTTGTGCACGTGTGTGTGTGTGTGTGTGTGTGTGTGTGTGTGTGTGTGTGTGTGTGTGTGTGTGTGTGTGAATGTGTGTGTGTGTTTGGTTTTAATATCCTTGTGGGGACCAGAAGTCCTGTGGAGACATTTCACCGGTCTCCACAAGGAAAAAGGCTGTTTTAGGCTTAGGCATTAGGTTTAGGGTTAGGGTTAGGAGTAAGGGAAAATAGGATTTTGAATGGGAATAAATGTTTTGGTCCCCACAAGGATAGTAAAACAAACATGTGTGTGCAGTGTTGTACCACTCGAGACCGGTCTTGGACTTGTCTCCGGTCTTGGATAATAAGGACTCGTAATTTCTTCCCGAGACCACTAGCGGAGTAAAAAACTCATAATTAGCAGCCCCCGTTCAGTCAACACATAAAACCGCTTTGCTAGGCCAAATATCCACACTCTTTTTATGACACATTTTATACATATTTATAAAGTACGCTTATTACTTTACTCATAACATTACTGTCCTTTACATTTTAGGGGGAAAATATCCTCAAACCTTGTCATGCTTGGCGGAATTTCCTTGCTCTGCTAGTGGGGGAGACCAGGGACAATTGGTTGAGAGTGGCACGCTTGCTAAAGGGAAACCGGGGCAAGCATATTTTGTATTTGTATCTATTATTTATAGGCCAGTTTTAGTTAGTGATCAAATGTAAAGTGGCTTACTATTTCTCAGCATGCATTTTCTTTTACCATTCTGAATGGCTAAAGAATCCATCTGTTCGACTGAAATATGAACACAGAAATACTGGACAGTCTTATTATGGTGGCGATGTGACACAATTACAATCATGGTCTTGAATTGGACTCTCATTGTTATGGTCTCGGTCTTGTCTCGGACTCGCCCCCCTCAACCCTCTCCCGGTCTCGGTCTTGACTCGGACTCAATTTGCTCCGGTCTTGATCTTGACTTGGTCTCGCTTTAGATGTTATTGAACACACCACTGTGTTTGTGTGTGTGTGTGTGTGTACGTGTGCGCGTGCTTACGTCCGTGTGTGCGGATGAGTTAACTCTCTGCTCCATAGGTTTAGAATCCCAATAAGTTAATAAGTAGCATAGTAGCGGCCTCATCTCTCTTAGTTTAACCATACATCCATACACAACTCATCTCCTTCTAACACAACCCAGGGGCTGCCTTCTCCTCTGCCCTGTGCTTTCTCTTCCTGGAAACAACAAGGTGACAGGAGGATGTCCTCCTACCTCCTCTGTGGGCGGTGCTGCTGCTGTGACGAACAGCAGCGTGACAGGCCATGTCACATGGTGTTCAAGTAGCTGATGGGCACTCCACGGTAGGCGATAAACCCTGTCAATCTCCCAGCGTCAGCCACCTCCAGTCTCCTGCTCCACACAGGCAGCATGGCCATTAACATTTCACAAAGTGCACCAAGCCACATTGATTATGAGAACCCACAGCTGGTTAGCCAGATAATCCCACAGCGTACCTCCTGGCAACGCACTCCATTCTCCACACCTTTCTTAATGGTCTATTTTTACATTGTGCTGTGTAGCCAGTGGGGGGCGGTATGGGGGTGGTAGGGATGAGACGAGGGAGGTCTCCAGTGTGTCTGAAAAGGTCAGGGGAGGTAAAAGGTCCTGCAGCCCCACAGGGGACTTGAGCCCGGCCTTCCTGCTGACTGGCTCCCACTCAAGGCTCCCTCTTTACATGGAGCGAGGACAGGAGAATTGAGGAGAGGAGAGAAAAAAGTGTTTTCTTCCATCTTCCATCTCCCCTACTGATAGTTGGTATTTAAGGAGAAGAGCTTTCTGAGATTGCTTTCTAGCTCTGCATATGGATGTGGAGGTAAGAGTGCTTACCGACATGCGGCGGCGTATCTGGGGAGGACTGCATGATGCAAAGACAGCCTCTCCAATTAGAGGCTCCTCCACATCACCGACACCCGGTGGCCTGGCCCATTGGCCACGTCAAACGCTCCTTCATCCCTCTGTCCTCTCCTCAGCCGCTGCCGCCACACACCCACCTCCACCGACTCCCCTCCGTCCAATCTCCTTTGTGCAGTTTCAACCCATGCAGCTGAGAGCAAGGGCGACATTAGTTTCCCCCATTTTTCTCTCTCCACAATAAATAAAGGCGCCACTCTGTCTTGTTTTTCTCCTCATACTGTGCAAATTGATGCCTGTCCTGTCAAATGTTGTGAGAAAGAAAACACAGCTCTTTTCAAGCTGTAGGGAGTATGCATATGTGTCTGTGTCTCCTCTGTTTCATGTGGGACAATACAGCTTATCTGTCAGCTTTTTGTTGTACTTGTGTTTTCTTTGACACAATGAGTAATACACATCAAATGAAGCACTCTGCTCATCGTGTCATTATTCTGTTTGTCACGCACCCGTCGGAATTAGCCATTTTTTTTCTCGTGCTGGGTTCTCTGTATTCCATTCTCTATGGAATTGGGCTCTTTAATTAATTATATTGTTTTAATTTTGAAGTCGTTTTTTTGTTTTACATAAAGTAGTGCTCTGAAATGACCTCTGTGATGTTAAATTGAATACCGGTGGCTACGTGAAACAAAGGAAAATGTTGACAAAGTTGTCAACAACATTACTGAAAAAGTAACTTATGCGGATGGAAGGTGGATATAACAGATTTTCCACCCTCATTTAGAACTGATGATAAATGATGACATTGTCTTGACTGGATGCCAGAATGAGAGCAAGAATGTCTAATCCAGGCCAGATTAATGGAGGCCTCAGTATTCTCAGTCTGAGGTGAAATATTGTTGAGTCTTTGTCCATCATTAAACATTAATAATGGACAGAGCACATGGCTGGTCTCGTCTGTATCCGGGGGGGTTGGGCAGGCTCCGTGTACTGGTGAGGTGAGGACAGAAAGTCATGACCATCCTGACATCCTCCTGTGCCACCTATAGACTGTACAAAGCAGGGTTTTGTATTATTTTCCTATTCCCAGCATGCAATGTGGTTAAAACCCGGCACGGTCGAGGTTTACTAGTGTTTCGATAATGTCCTCCCACTGGCCAAACCACACAGGGTGTGAGTCGCATATGGAGATATGTATCGTTTTTCCTATTCCCAGCATTCAGCCTGGTTAAATGACCGCGGCTGCTATAGACTTTAGCCTGCTGTGGTTTGCCTGTCATTTAGATGCCATTTCTTTTTTCTCTCTCTCCTCATCTCTCCCTCCCACTATCTCTCGGGGACCCTCTGACAGCTGTAAAGGCTTGTATCAAGGTGTTGACCTCCACTGCGCCACCACCCCCCGCCTCCTTCTCCACTTGCTGAAGCCTCCCGCCAGCTCTCCCTCTCAGACACGGCTATCTGCAGCTGATCCTCAGCAGCTGATAACAATGTCTTTTATCTATGGGTTACCAGCACAAAGAGACCTCTGTATTGATCAAATGCCAACCAGTTGATGAGTCCTCAACAGACTGCTTGTACGCAGGCTGCGACACCGCCTGGGGAGAGGAAGAGGGTGTTAAACGTGTACAGAAAACACGCTTGAATTTCGAGGTGTCACAACTCTTAAACTACCTGCAAGAACAGTTCTTAAACAAATAAAGATTTGTATACATTAATGAAGGAATATAATTTGTCAGCTTTAGCTGGAAGTAGAATTCCACTGCTGTCTTACCCTAGCACAGAGATATAGTGCCTTGCAAAAGTATTCAGACCCCTTGGATTGCTTCACATTTTCTTATGTTACAACGTGGGATTAAAATATATATCTATTAATTTTTTTATCAACAATCTACACAAAATACTCTGTAATGTCAAAGTGGAAGATTATTATTATATATATTTTTTACATGGATAGAAATTAAATAACTAAAATATAGTTGTTGCATAAGTAATCAGCCCCTTTGTTTCGGCAAGGTTAAATTAGTTCAGGAGTAAAATGTTGCTTAACAAATCACATAATAAATTACATGGACTCACTCTGTGTGAAATAATAGGGGTTGACATGATTTTTGAATTGCTAACCCTTCCTTTGTCCCCCGTACATACAACATCTGTAAGGTCCCTCAGTCAAGTGTTGAATTTCAAGCACAGATTCAATTACAAAGACCAGCAAGCTTTTTGAAAGCCTCATAAAGAAGGGCAGTGATTGGTAGATGGGTAACAATAACAAATTAGACATTGAATATCTCTTTAAGCAAAGTCAAGTTAATAATAATTATGCTGTGGATTATGTATTAAACCATCAAGACACATCAAAGATGAACTGATGCTGCAGGACAGGAATGAAACTGTTCAGGGATGTTACCATGAGGCCCTTGATGATTTTAAAACAGTTACAGAATTCAATGGCTATGATGGTGTCACGACTTCCTCCGAAGCTGCCTCCCCTCCTTGTTCGGGCAGGCTTCAGCGTTCATCGTAACCGGCCTTCTAGCCACTGCCACTCCATATCTCATCATTCCATTTGTCTTGTCTTGTCAATTACACACACCTGGTTCATATTCCCCTCATTAGTACATGTATAAGTGTTCCCTCTGCCCCCTTGTCCTTGTGGGTGATTGTTTTATGTGAGATGAGTGTAGCTCGGTGGAGCTACCTGTACTTTGCATTGCCGGGGTATATTTTCCCTGTGTGCCTGTATTTGTTCCAGTGCGCCTGTTTTGCGCACTGGACTGTTGACGCTATCCAGCGTAACTGTGTACTACGGAATAAACTCTCTATTCTGTGATTTACCCTCCTGCGCCTGACTCCTTCAAATCACACTCTCACAGATGGGAGAAAACTGAGGATGGATCAACAACATTATAGTGACTCCACAATAATGACTTAAATAACAGAGCGAAAAGAATACAAATATACAGAAACATAAAGATGCATCCTGTATGCAACAAGGCACTAAAGTAATACTGAGAAGAAGAAAAGAACACAGCAAAGGAATACACTTTTTGGCCTAAATGAAAGCCTTATGTTTGGGGCAAATCCAACACACCACATCACTGAGTAACTGCCTCCTTATTTTCAAGCATGGTAGTGGCTGCATCATGGTGTGGGTATGCTTGACAATATTAAATACTGGGGAGTTTTTCAGGATAAAAATAAATGGGATGGAGCTAAGCACAGGCAAAGTCTGCTTTACACCAGACACTGGGAGAGGAATTCAGCTTTCAGCAGGAGAATAACCTACAACACAAGGCCAATTCTACATCGGAGTTGCTTACCAAGAAGACAGTGCATTTTCCTGAGTGGCCACGTTACGGTTTTGACTTAAATCTGCTTGAAAATCTATTTAAAGACTTGAAAATTGCTGTCTTACCATGATCCCCAACATCTTGACAGAGCTTGAAGAATTATGAAAAGAGTGATCGGCTAATATTTCACAATCCAGTTGTGGAAAGCTCTTAGAGACTTGCCCAAGAATACTCAACAGTGTTTCTAACATGTATTGACTCAGGGAGCTGAACACTTATGCAACAACTACACTTTTTCTTCCACTTTGACAATACAGAGTATTTTGTGGAGATGGTTTACAAAACATGTAAATTAAATACATTTTAATCCCACTTTGTAACACAATAAAATGTGAAGAAATCCAAGGGGTATGAATACTTTTGTAAGGCACTATAAAGCATCACTGTTTGAACCACTGTATTCTCTGTCAGTCCTGCTGTTGTTGTCAGATTTAGGTGTTGGGGAAGCCCAATTGAGCACACAGTTAATGGAAACGGCATATAGCGAGATAATGCCATCAATTCCAATCCGGGTCCCATCAATTCAACAATTACGACCTGTACTAGTCTAATCTGGCTTTGATGTACTGCCATGCTTACGTGTGCATAATCACATGGGAGGTTTTTTCTCTCTCTCACTTTTCAGATGCTGTCAGAGGACTGTATGCATGATGGTGAGGATATGTATGCATGTATGTGTTCATATGTGCACATCTCCGTCTATGTTAACACGCCGTATGGAAGTCATCTCTTGCAACGAGATGTCTTTGACATGAATTGAAGCTCAGCTATAAATCGGGAACCTGCGGCAACAGAGGGATTGACGATGAATGAGAATTGTCCCTTGTGGTCTGAACAGTCTAAATCAACATTCACCTTCCCCTAGTATCTGCCCTCTCTCAGTGACTTGTGCCTCTTTGTGTTCCAGGCTGACCTTCTAGAGTAGAAGGCATAAATAACATATGGGGAAGGATGCAGTGACCACCAAAGCTCTTGGGTATTCAATGATCAAGGATGCTGTCAGAATAGCAAGCACTTCCATCTCCCAGAGCACAAGTGGCTCTTTGGACTTTATAAAAAGCTCAATGGTGCTTTGGTTTTTGTTCCAGGGAGAGAGAGAACAGACACATTAACATTCCACCCACTTATAATGCCTGTATTGAGATCTCTGATTAGAAAATTGTGTCATTTTGTACCTGCCTAATACTGTGGGTAATGGTTTGCCATAGAAATACGTTGTGGAGCATGATATCATCTGTGATTATACTTATCTATAAATTGAGTTGCTATTCTCATCCCCTTATGAAAATGCCACAAATGACGGTGGAGTTCTCACAGTAAGCTCCTCGTACACACATGCATCACTTTTTCTGCAGTTTGTCTTTCTCTCATCTTATTGGAGGCAGCAGGAAGCATTGATACAAGAAAGTAACTATTTTGGTTCTTTACCATTGAGTTAGTTGAATAACTAATCTATATCTCCTGCTGATTTCAAGCTTGCCTCTAAATAGCTCTTTTTGGATTCTTGCCTTGCAATCATTCCACAACAACATGCAGAGAACTTCTGTAATTAAGCTCCACCATCCCCTGTGAATCCCATCCAGGGAATGGGACTTTAATTCTCCACTAATTGAGGCCATCGCAAGGGACAGACAAGGTATCAATGCTCCTTGAGGGTTGGTGGACTGCTGAGAAGGAAGATTACAGTGGATAGCTGGTTCTCCACAGCACAGTCAGACATGCCTACTCACCACCACCCCCTCCACCTCCCCCCAAGATCTCATATAGGAAAACCCGAGCCTCCCCAAAACAAACTGTGCATATTGGCTTACGAGAAAGATAATGATTGTTTATTCTTTGTTGTTCTGCGAAGGAGGGGAGCAAGTGGGCTGATTGATTTGCTTAATTTGTCCTGATATCTATTGTAATTGTTACTGTTGTTGACAGCTATTCCGTCAGCTCCAGTGAGATGGTAGAGTACAGGGAGTTAGAGGCACCCGCTGATGCTATGTCTAATAAGCAGATCCATTTGTAAATATGATTTATTTATTCAGGAGTTATTAGAGGTGTGTATGCTTTATTTGCTTTGCGTTTTGCAGAGCCGACGGGGCTAAGCTAAGGCATGCAGCAACATCAGAATAGTTTTCTTAGTTTTTGGTGACAGTTGTTTTGTGTGTAATAACATCGGCAAATAGCGTTGCTGCAGTACCTCGTTGCTTTCATGCTCACTTCACCAGAGGCGATGTGAAAAGAATTGACTGTGAGGAGCGCCTGTCGCAGGACGCCGTCACGGACGCCGTCTCCCACTTTCCCAATTTCAGTGACAAATCTGACAGCTCTGAAGCCGCAGAGATCCAGGTAGTGGTTTGCTGCTGTTGTCTTAGGGAGTTGTTTTGAGTTATACCTGCCTATCACACGTCTGCATGAGGGATCTTCAGAGACGCAGAGAGTCACAGGCTGCTCATAAAAATAGCTCCTGTTTTGTTCTCTGTCAATGGTTAAGGGTTTAGTTTAGATGCTGCCTAAACCCCATCAAGCAGGCTTCACATTGTTCTATACTTAGAATAACGGCTTGTCAGAAGTCATTGTTTTCCAATGGAGGAGTGCAGAGGTTCAGAAAAGATTAAAACTAAAGGCTTGTTCAAATGTGCAAAAATAATGAGAAAGCTTAATTAATAGTGCATTATATCAACCTAAAAGATACATACAATTGAACAGTGCATGGTTCATGCACCACATACAGTAGGGCATGCGACGTTGCCAGCTTATGGTTATCTTTGAAAAAGTGTTTCACTAGTAGGCCAAGTAATTGTGCTTGCTTGTCCTTGTTTGAAGCTATGCTGGCCCTATTTGATTTATTTTGGTTTCTAACCTTGGTCAATTACATACAAATTCTCTCCTTGTTTTGCGATGACGCTGGAGAGCACCTTGGCCCTGCAAAACAAGACTTTGTTGCTTTGTTTGCAAAAAATTTTCAACCTTGTGTGATTCTTTTTTTGTGTGCTAATGTTTTCCCTTGATTATTTGGAATGCAGTTTTGCCCTTAGCGGGCAGGGTAGTGCTCCATTTACCTATTAGATCATTGGCACACCAAAACGAAGCCCGTTTTTCCCTTATTCATCAGGGGTAACACTTGGGACAAGAATGCTCTTACTATTGCTGTTTGTATTCGTAACAAATGTTTTAGGAATGCATATTAATGGAATCACACAATAACATTCCATACAGATGCTTGTCAGAAGAGGCAAGACATAAATAAGTTATAAAGTACAGTATTATGCAAAGGTTATTATTATCAAATGGATATTATCAAACACGAGGTGGCATGTAAGCAATAAACATTCTGATATTGGCCTATAAGAGATAACATGCCTTTGGTTAAATCTTTGACATTTTAACTGCTGATTTAATGCCTGTAATAAAAACCAGACACTGTGATTTGTTTCTCAAATATTTATGGCTTATCTCTGATTTACTTATTCATCCTTTGTTCAGACAATACAGGTCACCCCTGGTGAAGGAAATGGTTTACTGAGAAGAAGAGGTAGTGGACTCTGTCCGAATGTGTTTTTGGTGAGCATTGCCCTCTGGTGGACGGAAAAGTAATAGACATATTTTATAATGGGGTGCCTCCACCACAACAGTGTCATTGTACCCACATTTCCTCTTTATCCTTACACAAGAAATGTAGCTTACTGTAAAGTCAGATTCAACGTTAATAATGTATCCAGTGCTTAATCATAAATGGTTGCTCTGACCTGTATGTGCCCACAGAATGACGCATGGTTGGCAGTACTGTAGGTGACCCCAGTATTTGTATTACTATGTTAAATAAATGGATGTCCTCCAAAGCTATGCATCTCTAGTGAGGGGGGGTGGGCCGTTGTCTTACAAGTCGGGCACACATCAGCACTTTGAAATAAAACAGTGGAAATGGATCCGCTCACTGCATTACATTGATTAATTCAAAGGTGTCAAAAGGAAGGTCTTCCGATTATACAATTACGACAATTTAAGAGTCATGAAATTCTGCAGTGTGGCCTTGGAGCAAGAGAGGAAAGGCAATGCCATGAGAGAGAGAGAAGAGAGTGAAGGAGAGAGGCAGAGTGAGAGAGTGAGAGTGAGAGAGAGAGTGAGAGAGAGAGGAGAGAGAGAGAGAGAGAGAGGAAGAGAGAGAGAGAGAGAGAAGAGAGAGAGAGAGAGAGAGAGAGAGAGAGGAGAGAGAGAGAGAAGGAGACGAGAGAGAGAGAGAGAGAGATGAGAGAGGGAGAGAGAGAGAGGAGAGGAGAGAGAGAGAGAGATGAGAGAGAGAGAGAGAGAGATGACGCGAGAAGAGAGAGAGAGAGAGAGAGAGGAGAGAGAAGATGAGAGAGAGAGCGAGAGAGAGAGACCTAATCCTTTGCTGTTACATTGCTGCTGTTTCCTCTTCTCAAAGGTCAGATTATGCTCCGCTAGGCTCGGTGGCTGCAGCTGGTGTCTACGGGGATGTGGGATTGTAATCAATTCTAACATTTCAAGGGGAAAATGATGAGAACGAGTCGCTCAAAGGAAGATAGATGAGAGAGGGCCGCCACAAACATACAGATCAATAATATGCATAGCCCAGAGGACAAAATACAATAAATAACAGTTTTAATCGATGAGCTTGAATGGGATTGCAGAGGAATGTGGCTGTAAATTCTCCATAAACAATTCAAGGATTATTTAGTGGAGAGAAAATGAGAGAACTCTGAGAAATGTGCAGCGGGTGGACACAAACATGAAGGCATAGACTCATTTGGCCTTCATGTTGATATCAAGTGTCTGTTAGGAATGAAATATAACTGATCTTGAGAAGGATTCACTATGAATCCAGATAATTAAACCACGATAATAACATTACATTTTAGTCATTTAGCAGATGCTCTTATCCAGAACCAATTACAGCACCCCTCCTTCAAGTTGCAGTAATTTCTTATGCTGTTAGGACACTCTATTGCATAGTCAATGTTCAGGATATCAATGCACATTCATCCTTGAGTTTGTAATTGCCCTTTGAAGAAATGAGCATTTCAACCTTGTGCTCAGATGTTCATTGTGATATTATAGAGTTTGCCTGTAATCCAAAGTCATACACAGACAAGGCCACAAATGTGTAATGTAATATGCTACTATTGTGTTTTGTAACCATGGCCATAGAATCAATTGATATAAGACTATGCCATAAATTACAAACCAAGTCACAAAAACCTTATTACCTCATGTAGTCCCACTATGACAACCATGAGAAACATAGTGTATCAGCTTTATAGAAGTGTATACTCCATATGGACAAATCACCTATTGAATCCACTCCAATCTCCCAGTGCTGACTGACTAACACTACATGGGGTGGCTCTATGGTTTCCGCTGCTCTCTCATAGCCCTGTCTTGCTGTGCTCAATGCAGGGAGACGCTCTAATACCACTGAATCCCCTATGAGAGCACTAAAGCATATGTGTCACTCCACAAATCTAGTAGTGTTTCAGACAGGGGGGTTAATGCTGCGAGTCAACCTCTACAAAGTTGTGAAGGTTTAGGAGTCAGGGCTCAGGGCTCAGGGCTAGGGGTACTACGGAGGGTGGGGGTGAAACGCTATGGGGGTTTGAGAGGGGTTTGTGCTGGCTTCTGATTCAGTCGATGTGATGGCAGTATAAAGGCGGGTGAGAAGCTGTCGGTTCCTTTGAGATGATAATCTGAGAGATCTTTGCCAGTGACAAATGGGGTGATGGAACCTGCCATCTTTACATTACAGAGAAAAATGGGCAACTTCACCTGACAGCAACAAATGAGGCTTATGTCTGGGCTCCTGCACAATCACACAGATCTAAACCCATCTGACGTCCTAATCCCCCTGAAATAACCCCACTGTGAATATCAGACGGACTCCACACACACTGTCTGAGAATGCGTGTATAAGAGAAGAATGTGTGTGTGTGCGTGTGTGTGTGTGTGCATTTGTGTGTGCGTGCGTGCGCACACAAGTATGTGCTCAGTGAACTCTTTCTGACATTGTAGTGGTGATGGGAGAGGTGGCATTGAAATATGACAGTTCTCACTTCGATTGAAGTCTGCCCTTAGCCTGAGCGCTGGGAGACATAGAGAGATCACTCTCACACAGAATAGGAGACGCTTACGGACAGAGCTCTGTTCAAATGTGATTAGAGTGACTGTCAGAAGTACGCAGCTCTCCAAAGGTTCACCTCACAGGGAGCTCAGAGGTGACTGCCTGAGTGAGGCTGAAGGATTGTGGAGTGTGGGGGTTACCACCAAGTTACCACTTTGCTGGTTTTGGTCAGATGGCAACTTGTGCTTCACTGCCTTGAGAAACACCAACGACAACCAGCTCAATTCTCAACATGAAAGAAAGAAAACTGCCACCTTTCAGCTTCAAATCAAAACACACAAACAGTGACAGACCCATTTGGATGCTGACAGAGTATATAAAGAGATACAGTACCATGTTCTTTGGAATGAATCATCTCTACAGTGTATTTCGAAATAATGAACTGTAGTGTATAATGAGGGGAAATAAGCAGAGTGCACTGTAACGCTGTGACAGGTCTGTATGTGAGTGGTGTTGTGAGTGTTTGGGGAGGATGAGGATCCAGAGAGCAGGCTGGTGATCATGGATGAAACAAAGAGGGCTGTTATGCACAGGAGCACAACAAGGCATACATCCTCCCATGAACTGAGGGAAGAATACAGCCGAAAAACCTCCACCTCCTATCCCCATCACTACCCTTGAAAATCGACAAAATGGCTGCACTGATCCGCTAGGTGTTTATAATTCACCCTGCCATGCCTGCCTCTCAGAAGGGCAGTAAGCGTGCAGTGGAAATGATGGGGAATTCCTGCCGTCATGATTCATGTTAGATTGAGAGAAACGTGTTGATTAAACCCAATCATCCCTCCCGCCGAGTGTGGCACAAAAGTATTAGGAGCATCAGAGAGGTATAGGGAATAAAACTTGTCATAGTTTTATTATAAAACTTTGAGAAAAAGTATTAAATATTACACTGATCATGCTCTATATTACAAGCAGCTCCCCTCTCAACCAATAGTGTTCTGTATCTCAGATCCAATGAAACGGTAATAAATTACACACTTTTCCTGTCTTTACAGGTGAAAAGACAATAGAGTATACAATAACTGTACAGGACATAGAAAATAACAAGAACAACACATATAGAAATATGAATGATGCAAGGCTGATGAAAACACACATATCAAATATCCCCCGCGCCCATGTCCTCCTACAGTCCAATGTGACATTTGAATGTCTATTAGTTCAACACCATAAACCAGGGATAATTCACACAGACAATTCGCAGGGAACAGACTAATTGAGTGGTTTTATAATACAGAGTAACATTCCTGGTGGAAACCAGTTCATAACCAATATAACAAACAAACCAAAACATAAAATGACCATGCAAGTATAGCAAGAAAGGGAGAGGAACAGTCAACAGTCCATCTTGACCCTTTGTGAGCGTAGGTTGCAGGGATGCTGTTGAGGCCTGGTAAAGGCAGAGGAAGAAGCTGTGGTATTGGAAGGAATGGTAGCCTCCCATGATAATGACAGTGTTAGCCGTGAGCAGGCCAGACCAGACACAGAGAGAGCCCTGGCAAGCACTGCCACCGCTCAGGAATGTCCTTCACAATCATATCAGTCTTTCTCTCTCTGTCCCTCTACACTCTTCATTCCAAGCCACTGATGGAGAGCAGGCTGAGGAGGAGGAAAACCAACTCCATGGTCATGAGTACCCTGACCAGACCAGAACTCGCTCTCTGTATGGGTCCATCCCTCTCTGGGGAGCAGGGGAAGACGTAGGATCTTTATGATCTACAGCAACAACATCCTATACTCTAGCCATGTTCTTCCTGTTTCTCTCCCTGCTGGCTGGAAGTAGGTTGCCTTTGCTGTCTGTACAATTGGCTGTCCCATTGCCTTCCACAGGGCCACTAGTGCAAATGGGATTTACTGGAATGTAGCTGCGATCTACAGTATTTCATAGCACTGACTGATGCTAAAAATTAGGTGGGGGTCATGAGAGAGGGAGTGGGGGAGTGGAGGGATGCTGACATTTTCTCAAACAAACCAAACAGAGCTGGTCTGGATGGTGAAAGCAGGGGCAGAGTAAACAGAGTGAAGTATGCAGCAGCCCTCTTCAGAGGCCTTTGTTGGTCTGCTCTGCTCCCCACTAAAGTCTGTCTGCTCCCACAACTCCAGGCCCTGTGACTAATTAGCATTCTGAAAAAGTATGTTGAGAGTAGGTCGACAACCTCAACCCTGGCTACCCCCTCCTCCCTCCCAACTATGCCGCCAACTCTCACCCACCACTTCTCTCCACATCTCCCACCTGGCCAGGCAGAGGGAATAAAGCATCTTCTCTGACCCGGCCCCATCCACAGCTCCCTTTACTAGCCTGCAGACATTGATTTTCATTAATGAGTGGTGGGAGTCTGCGGGATCCTCTGTGGCTATACCCAGCGCTAGTTAATGATTTGGCATCATATCTCCCCCGTCTGAGCGGACCTAAGTTCAGTGCTGCTGGCCCAATAGACAGAGGATGTTTCCTCGTCATTATGGGAAAAGAACATACAGTATCCCGGCAGCTGTCAGAATTGCACCAACAAGACACTTGGAGCATACATTACAATGACAAAAACATGACAATATGGGTAAACATTTTTTCATACACAAGTAGGCATGTATTCACAACATGAAGATGTATGGCATGTACACATGTACTGTAGGTACTGCATCTCGTTACACAATAAAGCACCAATGATTAACCATGACAGATAGCGGGACCAGGCCTGATAAGTGCATATGGGAGTTGTGATCAACTTCAAAATGTATTTGTACAGTATGTATAATGTACAGTATAATTATTGAATCTGCTGAGTTTTTGTGATAGGCATACCGCTACATGTAAAGAGCTTGAAACATGGCGCACATGGAGCACACAAAGCCCATGGTACACCTGACAAATGCTAAATAACATTTGCTCCCTAATAACTTAAAATGTCATCTGAAACCAGGTGCCTTTAAATATACAAAACATGAGTGAGCTAAAATGCAGATATTCTTAGAGCTCTCTTGATGGCTTGGAGTTAGATGTTGACAATATTGGGACATACAACACATATATTTACACAGAGAATGTCATGCAATGATTTGTTGCACTGTATTTCCAGTTATGAGAAGATGCTGCTTTAGCATGAATGTCTTTGCCCACGTTGGCTTCTTTAGCACAACGTATCCAGGAACATGGAGATTATTTTCTTTTCTTTTGCTAATCACTATTAGTCAAGTACTCCAGGAACAAAGACTGAGCCTCAGTTCTCTTTTGCATTATGGTGCAAAATGTATTTTGAACCACAGTGTCCTTTAGAATTGTAGTGCAGATTATGCAATTTCCCTCCAATTTGCAGCTAGAGGCTCATGGGAAAAGGAGTCCTCCAATCTTATAGCTTTTTGCCATTGCAGGACTTGCAGCACTGCTGTCATAGAACTTGTGATGCACACACTGTGCTGAGGAACCAGGTGACACCAGCTGAAGAAGTCAACACAAGACTGTTCGTCTGATGGAGAGAAGATCAGGGGGATAGTGTTAATAAATGCGCACAAACAAAAATGCCAGACAGAACTCTACAACAGTTTCTATGAGTTGTTGAAGTAGTTCACCTTTGAGTGTTGGAGCAGGAGCAGGAACGTGGGCAGGTACGTGAACAGGAGGAGCAGGAGGAGGAGCAGGACAGAAGTGTGTGTTGCAGGCCCGGGAGGTTATGGGTCTCTGGTGGTTCAGGCATCCAGCCGCAGGACGTCCCTGTCTCAGACACTGGATAGAACGGGACTGTACCCCTCCCCCACAGGATACAGAACACTGAGAGAGAGAGAGAGAGAGAGAGAGAGAGAGAGAGAGAGAGAGAGAGAGAGAAGAGAGAGAGAGAGGAGAGAGAGAGAGAGAGAGAGAGAGAGAGAGAGAGAGAGAGAGAGAGAGAGAGAGAGAGAGAGAGAGAGAGAGAGAGAGAGAGAGAGAGAGAGAGAGAGAGAAGAGAGAGAGAGAGAGAGAGAGAGAGAGAGAGAGAGAGAGAGAGAGAGAGAGAGAGAGAGAGAGAAGAGAGAGAGAGAGAGAGAGAGAGAGAGAAAGAGAGGTGTTGAAGATTTAAATAGAATAGATTATGAATTCATACACCATGTCCTTTACCTCCAAGCTATTCTAGGGAGAGGAAGAGAGCCTGTGTGCATACAGAAATCACAGGCCCCCTGATCAAGGGGAAGTCAGATGTCAGACTGTAAGAGGTTGCCTTGGTAGATACTACATACATATACATGAATACCACCCCCTTTGGGCCTGACAACAGAGAGAGAGAGAGAGAGAGAGAGAGAGAGAGGAGGAGAGAGAGAGAGAGGAGAGAGAGAGAGAGAGAGAGAGAGAGAGAGAGAGAGAGAGAGAGAGAGAGAGAGAGTTTCACTAAATCCACATCCATTCAACATCAATCCCATCATGTCTGGGAGAACAGGCAGGGTGGATTGAGAGTGGATATACATACCTGCTGCCAAGGAGAAGAGTACCAGCCCAGGACCACTGCACTGGCTGTCCTTCCTGGGACGACAGGTCGAGGCTCTGGGCACGGCCCCCTGCTGCAGGTCTGCTGGAGCTCCCCAGAGGGTTTGGGAAGGTTCCTGCACCTCCTCATAGGGAACTCTGTGTAGCCCCCTGTGAATCCCTCTCCCCACAATGCAGCTCTCTCCTTCTGACACCTGGGCCGCAGGATGTGGAGCACTGTGGAGAGAATGGCCAGAGAAGGCACCATTAGCAAACGGAGAACAGAGAGAATAAGACAACGTGAGAACCCTCAGAGAGAAATACAGCTGGTCCCCCAGTGGAGGAAACAAGACAAGGTCACCCCACATCGCCATAGCAACAGTGCTCAACTTATAAAGTGAATGTCTGAATGTCCGTAATGTTTTCATTTGGTATTCAGGCTATTTGCTTTGTTCTGACGAGGGGACACAGCATCAGCACTCTGGATGTGTATGTTTGTCGCAAATGCATTTCTGTCTAGACCTCTTCAATGCGTGAGTGGGTTTCTTGGTGCGTCGGTGTGTACAAGGTTATACAAAGTATGTGTGGGTGTGTTTGTACAGCATGTGCGTCTGTCTGTCTGTCTCCGTGAGTCCCTACCTCGCCCCAGGGTGTTGTGAACCACTGTAGCCGGTCATTCTTGGGGCAGCGGCGCAGAACGCAGGTCTCCTGGGCCTTGGGTTTGTGGTGTGGCTTACACATACTGTCCGGCACCACCACAGCCTTTGCTCCGGGGTCAGTGCTTCTGCAGAACACGCCACGCTTCCTCATCCCACGCCCACACGACTTGGAACACTGAGAGGAGAGCAGAGGAACAGAGGGTCTGGTAAACTCAGCCTGAACTCATACCGGGAGGCACGGTCAGAATGAATTGCATCTGAACCCTGTGAAGGATGCAGTCAATAAGGGATGCAGTAAGTGCACTGTAAAGTGTACTCTGTCTACAGTCAGACTGAACTATGTCTAAGTCACTCTGGGCTCTCTCTGCAAAGAGACACGCTCAACTTGAGATAGCCTGAAAACTCTGAAAAACAGTATAACGTAATAGTGTAGTCCGGGTATGTTTGAAGTATTGAATAAGAAGTGAAAAGACCTGGAATTGAAGTCATTTTATTTATACCATATACTGTGCACTGCTTAATAAAAGCATATACATCAGACAATGCAGTGAAGAGGAACGTCCCTCCAGTTATCTGTAGTATCACTGACAGACAGGCTTTTACAGAAACAGCAGGTGGAGATCCCTGTCACTACTGACTAAGATGGAGAACACTGTCACTGATCATAACTATGTATTGTAGCCTCTATAAATTTGGCCATGTCAGTTTTGCCTAGCCAACCCTAAATTGAGGAACTCACAATAATGGTGTGTGATTAATGATGATAATATTATTTGCAATAGTTCTCTGCAGTCTGTGTACTGTTCTCAGGCAAGTGAGTACACAATTAACCATGTGTCCAGCAGAGGGCAGAGAAGTGTTTTTCCCCATGCATTAGGCCACCACAGACGTTTGCTTATTAATTGCAGCGTTAGCTGACATATCCCAAAGTCCTATAGAATCAAATTAAGAAAGATTTCCAAAAAGCCCTTTTTCAAACTGTAATGCCAGTATATGGGCATGTCATGCAGTGTGACCTACCTGTGACCAGGCCCCAGAGCTCCACTCAGGTGGGCAAGCCTGTGTGTGGCAGGGCTGCACCTGGGCTGGGGCGATGACGGGGCACAGGGAGTGGGCCACCACCTCCTCCCGCTGGTACATCACCTTACGCAAGCACTGGATGTGACGCGTCTGTTGCCCGCCACCACAGGACCGACTGCAGGGCCCCCAGTCCCCTGTCTTCCAGCTGAGGAGAGAAATGGAGAGAGATGTGTCAACCCAAGTACCAAACTAATAAACGCTCCTCGAAAAAGAGTGACTGAATTATGAGAAACAGAATGGCGGTATACGTCTTAGAGTGACTCATAAACCTGCACATCATTTCACAATCACACTCACAAACACACACTCTGCATAATAACTGCTGTACTCAGCACAGTCAGCAGGGAACCTATCCAATCCGATGATTCGGCTGTATACTTTCCCCTCCTAACCTCTGTCATAAGCGTGTCAACCACATGACACAGATCCCTAATCACGGCAAGTAAAACCACAGATTTCCTAAACACACCCATCACTCTCTCCCCTGTGCCCACAGGAGAGACAGAGACACATGCACACACACACACAGGCATATACACATGTACCCACACTCACACAAACATACTGCACGTGTGCTGTAATAGCATCAGTGCCCACCTCTACACGCAGCACACACACGAGAATCTAAACATAAACATAAACAGTACATCACTGGGGGCGACCTCACAGCCATCCAGGACCTCTATACCAGGCGGTGTCAGAGGAAGGCCCTAAAAAAGGTAAAAGACTCCAGCCACCCAAGTCATAGACTCTGCTACCACACAGCAAGCGATACCGATGCACCAAGTCTGGAACCAACAGGACCTTGAACAGCTTCTACCCCCAAGCCATAAAACTGCTAAATAGCTAGCCAAATACAGTGCCTTGCAAAAGTATTCATCCCCCTTGGCGTTCTACCTATTTTGTTGCATTACAACCTGTAATGTAAATGGATTTTTATTTGCATTTAATGTAATGGACATACACAAAATAGTACAAATTGGTGAAGTCAAATGAAAAAAATAACTTGTTTCAAAAAATGATACAAAATAAATAATGGAAAAGTAGTGCGTGCATATGTATTCACCCCCTTTGCTATGAAGCCAGAGTATGTGGACAACTACAAATATCTAGGTGTCTGGTTAGACTGTAAACTCTCCTTCCAGACTCACATTAAGAATCTCCAATCCAAAGTTAAATCTAGAATCGGTTTCCTATTTCGCAACAAAGCCTCCTTCACTCATGGTGCCAAACATGCCCTCGTAAAACTGACTATCCTACCGATCCTTGACTTCGGCGATGTCATTTACAAAATAGCCTCCAACACTCTACTCAGCAAATTGGATGTAGTCTATCACAGTGCCATCCGTTTTGTCTCCAAAGCCCCATATAATACCCACCACTGTGACCTGTACGCTCTTGTTGGCTGGTCCTCACTACATATTCGTCGCCAAACCCACTGGCTCCAGGCCATCTATAAATCACTGCTAGGCAAATCCCCACCTTATCTTAGCTCATTGGTCACCATAGCAACACCCACCCGTAGTCTGCGCTCCAGCAGGTATATCTCACTGGTCATCCCCAAAGCCAACACCTCCTTTGGCCGCAATTCCATCCAGTTCTCTGCTGCCAATGACTGGAACAAATTGCAAAAATCTCTGAAGCTGGAGACACTTATCTCCCTCACTAACTTTAAGCATCCGTTGTCAGAGCACCTTACCGATCACTGCACCTGTACACAGCCCATCTGAAATTAGCCCGCCCAACTACCTCATCCCTATATTGTTATTTATTTTGCTCTTTTGTACCCCAGTATCTCTATTTGCACATCATCTCTTGCACATCTATCATTCCAGTGTTAATACTAATTGTAATTATTTTGCACTATAGCCTATTTATTGCCTTACCTCCATAACTTGCTACATTTGCACACACTGTATATATATGTATTTCTGTTGTATTTTTGACTTTGTTTTGTTTTACCCCATATGTAACTCTGTGTTGTTGTTTTTATCGCACTGCTTTGCTTTATCTTGGCCAGGTCGCAGTTGTAAATGAGAACTTGTTCTCAACTGGTTTACCTGGTTAAATAAAGGTGAAATAAAAAAAGAAAAGAAAATAAAAAAAAAAGCCCCTAAATAAGATCTGGTGCAACTAATTACCTTCAAAAGTCACATAATTAGTTAAATAAAGTCCACCTGTGTGCAATCTAAGTGTCACATGATCTCAGTATATATACACCTGTTCTGAAAGGCCCCAGAGTCCGCAACACCACTAAGCAAGGGGCACCACCAAGCAAGCGGCACCATGAAGACCAGGGAGCTCTCCAAACAGGTCAGGGACAAAGTCGTGTAGAAGTACAGATCCAGTTTGTGTTATAAAAAAATATCCGAAACTTTGAACATCCCACGGAGCACCATTAAATCCATTATAAAAAAATTGAAAGAATATGGCACCACAACAAACCTGCCAAGAGAGGGCCGCCCACCAAAACACACGGACCAGGCAAGGAGGGCATTAATCGGAGAGGCAACAAAGAGACTAAAGATAACCTTGAAGGAGCTGCAAAGCTCCACAGCGGAGATTGGAGTATCTGTCCATAGGACCACTTTAAGCCGTACACTCCACAGAGCTGGGCTTTACAGAAGAGTGGCCAGAAAAAAAGCCATTGTTTCAAGAAAAAAATAAGTAAACACGTTTGGTGTTCGCCAAAAGGCATGTGGGAGACTCCCCAAACATATGGAAGGAGGTACTCTGGTCAGATGAGACTAAAATTGAGCTTTTTGGCCATCAAGGAAGACGTTATGTCTGGCGCAAACCCAACACCTCTCATCACCCGAGAACTCCATCCCCACAGTGAAGCATGGTGGTGGCAGCATCATGCTGTGGGGATGTTTTTCGTCGGCAGGGACTGGGAAACTGGTATGAATTGAAGGAATGATGGATGGCGCTAAATAAAGGGAAATTCTTGAGGGAAATCTGTTTCAGTCACCCAGAGATTTGAGACTGGGACGCAGGTTCACCTTCCAGCAGGACAATGACCCTAAGCATACTGCTAAAGCAACACTCAAGTGGTTTAAGGGGAAACATTTAAATGTCTTGGAATGGCCTAGTCAAAGCCCAGACCTCAATCCAATTGATAATCTGTGGTATGACTTAAAGATTGCTGTACAAAAGCGGAAACCATCCAACTTGAAGGAGCTGGAGCAGTTTTGCCTTGAAGAATGGGCAAAAATCCCAGTGGCTAGATGTGCCAAGCTTATAGAGACATACCCCAAGAGACTGGCTCTACAAATTATTGACTTTGGGGGGGGGGAGTGAATAGTTATGCATGCTCAAGTTTTCTGTTTTGTTGTCTTATTTGTTGTTTGTTTCACAATAAAAAATATTTTGCATCTTCAAAGTGGTAGGCATGTTGTGTAAATCAAATGATACAAACCCCCCAAAAATTCATTTTAATGTGAGGTTGTAAGGCAACAAAATAGGAAAAATGCCAAGGGGGGTGAATACTTTCGCAAGCCACTGTAGCTACCCGGACTATCTGCATTGACCCTTTTTCACGAACTATTTGTTTTTACTCATCACATATGCTGTTGCTACTGTTTATTGTCTGTCACTTTATTCCTAGTTATATGTACATATCTACCTCAATTACCTCATACCCCTGCACGTCGACTCGGTACTGGTACCACTTGTATATAGCCAAGTTATCGTTACTCATTGTGTAACTATTATTATTTTTATTATTACGTGTTTTACTTTTCTATTATTTCTCTATTTTCTATCTCTGCATTGTCGGGAAGGGCCCGTAAGTAAGCATTTCACTGTTAGTTCACACCTGTAGTTTACGAAGTATGTGATTAATACAATTTGGTTTGATTTGTATACAACATACTAAAACAGTGCAAGGTTTCCACCATACAGTAAAAGGCTAACCTTGTACAACATGAACACCCTCAGGGCTACCAGATGCCTGACTCTCACCTTCAGTTAACCCCATAGCTCCCCTTAGAGCTCCCCTTAGCCCAACTCTCCTCTCCCCTGGCCTGGTCTGGACTGGCTGTAGGGAGGGACAGGATCCTACACTCAGCGTCTCCACTAGTTGTGGCCTTCTGGTATCTCTGGATAATTCTCAGCCTCTGATGAAAGCAGCCTGCCTCTAAAATAGACTGTGTCTTGGCATTTGGGGCGAAGGGAGATTAGCGCAAATGACTGCTCTGACAACCACATGACCAGAGGCATGGAGGATGGACAGCTGACTCAGTCGAGTTCTGAGGCTCCGGTGCCGACCAGCCACTCCTACTGCCCTTCTGTCAGACCTTTCATTTCCCTTCAAACCCAGCTCTGATAAATGAGGGAGAAGGCTAAACTGCAATTTGGAGGGGAGAAACACGACCCTTCTAGCAAAGCACCGGTTCAGATTTCTCCTCTCTCTTTTTTCACTGCCATATAAATAACAATATGTCATTGGAATGAGGTTGAACTACTGTGCTTCACTACAAACCAAAGTTGGCTTAGCTGTAATTTTTATTTCTGGACTCTTTCAATAACTTGCATATTTCCAGCCATACAATTTAACTTGAAACATTTTGGGAATATTGAGAAATACTGGATGGCTTTACATTCTTGCAGTGGTTACATTTTACTGTCATGGTATGGGCTGCATTTCACTGTCAAACATTGACTTTCCATCTGATACATAATCTGATAGATAAGTTACTATACTAACAATTCACGTGTAATGTAGCAGTGAAAGATCTTGCACAGCAACCAAAAGCACCTCAGGTTAGAACTTCAAGCACCACTCTAAACAGCAGCCTCTCTGAGCACCTTCTCCTCCTTCTCCTCCTCCTCCTCCTCCTCCCTGCTCTGGGCCTGCCTGCTGATGTCTCCCTGTTTCTCCCATGGTTTGGTGCACGTGCCACAACTACCCAGGAAGAGCAAGGTAAGTAACTCTACAGCTGCAGCCTGCCTCCAGGAATCTTCTTCAGAGCATTAAATAAACTATAAACTAAATAAATAATCAAGTCAAATAAATAAAAAGTAACATTGAGAGAGACAGAGAGAAGAAAGGAGAGAGAGAGAGAGAGAGAGAGTAGAAACGGATGCACCAGGGGAACTGCAAAACTCTTTAAGGCATTAACATTTTTCTTTACGGTGACATCCTGGACTGGCAGATAAAGTTGGCTGCTAGCGGGCCTCGTGGTGTTTGATCTTGCCATGCCCCACACCGCACAGAAGCCAGTGGCCCTTGCAGGCAAGTCTGCATCGTCTGGTTGAGGCTGGGGCCCAATACCGGTGCTGGGGCTGGAGTTGGCGCAATAGGGCTGGGACTGAGTGCTGGATTCCTGGCTGGCTAGACTGATCTGGCCCTGTGGGGATCCAGACTCTCTCTCTATAATAAAACATGGACAGACCTGTCAGCACTGCAGATATTTGCTGGAAAGAGGCCTCTTTTACGCTCCTCCTTTTCTGTTTTTGATAGCATGCCCATACAGTTTGGAAGTATTTGTAAAAGGCATCCCATAAATCCTGACACTTAATCAGCGGGAAACAGGGTCCACTGATTCAGGAGTCTGGTACTGATGAACAGGACTCTGCTCTTGGATTTATGTTGATGATATCATTCACCTGGACGGCACAATTCCTCTCCAGCTCACACGGGGGGAGGTCATTAGTGGTCTGGTCCATTTAAACCTTTCCCCTAGATAACAGATATAGTCTGACCCAGATTATAGGAAAGGAAACCCCCTCAATGGTGGGAACCTCACAAAAAAACAGTGGCAGCATGTTTAAGTTGTAACTGATAGCGCCCTGGCTGTTTCGGGTCTTAGCCTTCTATACAGTGATGGAGCCGCCTGTGGAAATGTGACATCGTAAAAATGTGACATTTTTACGACATTAGTCCCCTGAGCACAGAAGAAAGTGAGTGTTTTAAGTGGTCTAGCACCAGGCCTACAACATGACTGAGAGATAATGATGTAGAATAGAATGATGAACCAACTCACTCCACAAGATGCTACAGTACTGTACTGACACAACAACACAGACACCAAAGGCACTCACTGACTCCCACCAGGCTTAGAGTTGTTTCAATTACCCACTGTTATTGAACGATTTGTCAAGGTTTGGACAGAGAAAGCTGCACTGGTTATTATTGTTTCTTTAAGGAAACAGTCATATGGTCCTAATTTCCACCTCACCCACCATCACTCATATATGCTGTGCTGTAACGTTAGTGTAGGCGTGGGACTTCAGACAACACAGGCAGACAACAACAAGGAGAGGATGACAGGCGGGTGGTGAGAGAGAGACGTTTGTCATCTCTTTGTCAGTGTGTCAGGCTCAAAGAGTCTCTCTACTGACGGGTTCATGGCTGTTCCTTTGAAGCAGGAGCATCGTAAATCGTGCCAGTCCCATAGGAGCTGAATGGATTGTCACTGGAGCAGAGCTCAAAGTGAAGTCCCTTCAATATCCCAACTTTTATTTGCAAAGTTGAGAATAGCATCCAGTATCTGAAGAAAAGGATGAGATCAACCAAAATGTCTGAAATGATTCCTGGTGCCCAGTAAGTGTCTGGAAATTACTTTTACTGGTCTGTCGTGGTTGTAGAAAATTGTTGACTATCCCAACTTAGCAGACAGCTGTTAATAATGGGCTAATAATTGAATCTGTGATCTCTGTCTGGCTTTTTCTAGCATCTTCACTCTTTCTCTCCGGTGGTGAAGACCAGTCATTGAGGAGAAACGAGAGCCTGTGGTGGTCTTCTCCAGAGCTGTCTCTGTGCTGAACCTTATCAGTGCGAGCAGTCCTCAGACGGCCAGGCAGAGTGAAATTGAGCATGAGAGGGGCTGGGCGGCTCTCTCCTGTGGCCTGGCCCAGAAGCTGTGGCTTTGAGCGGGGGCCAGCGCTGGGAATACCAGGCCGGCCTGCCCCTGTCTGGAGGGTATGTTAATCCTGTTTGGTTTGGGAGCCGGAGCCTTGAGTAGGGAACGTACGGGGCTCTCCAGCAGGACGCGACAGGGAGAGAAGGCTGAGTGGTCCCTGCCCACAGCAAAGAGACCACACCAGCATCCCAGACCAAGCCATAGCAGCTCACCAATGGAACTACAGCACAGAAAGTAGTCTGAGGTTGTGGTGTGTGTCTGACAGAAAGAGAGAGAGAGAGCGAGAGACAGACAGACAGACAGACAGACAGACAGACAGACAGACAGACAGACAGACAGACAGACAGACAGGCAGGCAGGCAGGCAGGCAGGCAGGCAGGCAGGCAGGCAGGCAGGCAGGCAGGCAGGCAGGCAGGCAGGCAGGCAGAGAGACAGAGAGACAGAGAGACAGAGAGACAGAGAGACAGAGAGACAGAGAGACAGAGACAGAGAGAGTTACTTACTAGGCTGGGCAGGGCTGCGTGTTGCACAGGTGAGAGCCGAGCACTGGTCTGGTCTGAGGGTTGCACTGTGTCGAGTTGACTTGGGTCCACTGATCTTGCAAACAGATGGCTTTTGTCGAGATCCGACCTGAAAGAGAGAGAAAGAGAGAGAGGCAGACAGACATCATTCTTATCAGTTTTCCTTGTCTTTTACAACCACTGAAAAGGTCACACAAAGCCCACACTCTTCTCTTGTCTGAGCAACACAGGAGGGCTTGACAACTAAAGTAAAGTATGAACGAAATAGTGACAGGGTGCAGATAGCGATCTCTGCTCTAAGCTTGTCTTTCTGTCTGCTCTGTCTGCTGTCACCCTCCCTACTGGGATAGAGTGAATAGAGTAAGGGGGCCACTGATCCAGGCTCACATATAAAACACACACAAATACACACATTCGCTGACATACATTGATTAGTGAATAGGATAGAGTACTCTGGGAGGTCTGTAAAGGACCAAGGGAGACTGTGCAACCTTTTCACTGTCGCTTACAAAGATGCTTTTGATAAGCCAGAACGCACTTCCTGCTACCCCAATGCACCACACACACACACACACACACACAGACTTCTCTCATCCTGGGCTCACCTCCAGCACACAGGGCAGAACAGTCGGAGCGAACCACTCCCCATGTGTAGTTGGGTTTCCTCTCACTGCGGGGCAAGGTGTACTCCCACACCACACCCGGGTTCTTACCCTGCAGCAAGATCTGAGGGAGAGGGAAAGAGGGAGAATATGACAGTGAGGTATTGGATCTGTCTTAGCACCTCCACAAGTGTGGTTAGCAGTCATTCCCCTCCCTGCCAAAATAGACAAGTCTAAGGATACCCTGAAGTGGTTCTAAGCAATGGACCATAGAGAATTAAAATGAAAAACTTGTGAAGTGGCAGGAAACTGGTGACTTGGTGACAATGGCGTTGTGGAACTGTGTATGTGTGCGTGCGTGCGTGCATGCGTGCGTGCGTGCGTGTGTGTGTGTGCGTGTGTGTGTGTGTGTGTGTGCGTGCATGTCTGTGTGTGTGTGTGTGTGTTTGTGTGTGGCCCTTGTAAGGGTCCAATAGACAAAGCTCTGTGACTGAACTGAAAAGTGACCACTTGGCAGACCTAGATGTTGGGTCATGGAGCACAGACTGGGGTTGCTTCTAATGGAGTGGAAAGCTCTCTCTCAAAATGAAGGGCTGCTTTGTTCCCCATAGACTTGGCCAAAACTTTTTGGGGTCAATATTCAAACCACCAAACTGAGGGATTTGTTGACAATGCCCAGCAGCATTGACACCGAATTAATAGATTTAGGCATGCAAGCAAATAGCAAATAATTTACCTATGACAAGTAATTGTCTCTCATATCAAACTCTAACATTTGACTCAAATGTTGTTGTGTATGTAAACCAGTAAGAGATACACACACATAATTTAATTACTACAGAGGGTTCGGAGTTTTACCAGTTAAATGTGCTAACAGCCTCAGCCCTCACTGTATATTATCCTTATTGTAGTCTAACTAGAGTACAGACAGGGGGTTTACACATGGTGAAGAAATCTGCGGTGTCAGATTAACAAGGTTATAGTCTGAAGGTAAGGTCCTCCTGTTCAATGTACTGGGATCAGATAAAATGACTGTACATCTGTCCCGTGGGCACGGTCAGCGATATGAACTTGATGTGCATCCAGATAGATGTTGAAACGCGCTCTCCAAAGCTCAGTGAAGCAGGACATGAGAACATGAGACTGCTCTGTACTGAGTTGTACGGGCTCCAAAGGCACTCTCCAGTGAGTCCACAACAGGTAACAGAAACCAAGAACCTCAGCAGTAGGCATGGTGAGAACCAAATTGGATTTAAAGCGTTATCAGAGGAGTCGTTGCAGAGAGGGTTTGGGGGAAAGAGAAAGAGAGTCTAAATATATTGCCCTGGAGCTGTGCCATTGGACCCTTCACGCTAGCCTGTCCAGGACCGGTCCAAATTTACAGCTGGCACTGCACAGCAAACACAAGTTCCAGAACGCGGCACCAGGGGCTCCCCTGTCAATCTGGAGCCCAGAAAGCCACCTGACATCAGACACAACACGAGACAGCTCTCCCTTGTGATAGTCCACAGCCCTAACTGCTCTCTCCCCACCTCCACCTCCATCCAAGCCTCAACCTAATTCACTGTGCATGACTGCTCTCTGATATGCCGCAGTGGTTTCAAACAGACAAAAAACAACAATTTAACAACATCTCAACTTGCCATTCTCACATACTTTGAGTAGATTAATGCCATTGAAAATAATGAATACTTTGTACCAGGGTATATTATTAATTTCACTGTAGCTCTCATTAGGCTAAGGGGAAAATGATGATGAATTACAATGTGGCAGACATGGCTACAACTCCCCAGCATCACCTGCTGCCTGCCTGCTGCCCAGGTCCACAATCCTTTGCTCTGGACTGGCGTGACCCCACCGAACACCTTGCCACAAGAATGTCAATACAGAGAATAATCCCTATTCTGTTTCAAATAAGATCCCTAGAGCTCACCATATGTTATGTCTCGTTTCTCCCTGCCTTTCTCCTTCCATTCTCCTGTCTGATTAGGCTATATACATGAACACTGTGTCAGTTTACCCTCACCACTCTTCAACATTTGTTTTCATATATTGTTTCTAGCCGAGTCAGGGTCTCAGAGCCATCAATAACGGTCTAGTTCTCCACGACAGCATAAAAGATCTGCCAGGCTCAGTGGATACCAAGTTTCCTTCCCCTTCTATTGCCTTTTAAATTGGAACATATTTAAGTCTCTCTCTGTGCCTTGACCCAAGCTCTTCAGATCTACACAGTTCAATTGCAGAATTCATTTAATCTTTTAATCTTGGTCCCTCTTTCTTGTTTTTGTAATTACGGAACATACTTAGAGAGATTAATGTCCTCTCATCTGCAGATCAGTGACCTGCTACTGCTAACCCTGCTAGTGGACACATGACTCTCAGGCTACATGGGAGAAACCATGTCAGTGCAGGACTAAGCACTTTAAAGTCGATCAAATCAGGTCAGTTCAACTGTGTGTGGTGATGTAAAGCTAACAAAACATGTCTACATTGTAACTACATGGTCAAATCCCCCCTTTCTGCAAAATGATAAAAATTACTAAAAGGCATTTGTCATAAGGTGCTGAAGGTGGGTGTGGTGTAGGAATCAGGCGCAGGACGCAGAGGCTCAGTTCAAAGGCTTTAGTGCAAAATTCACACAAACGAAAGCACAATAAGCCTGAAGGCGAATACCAGGTGCACACAGGCGACAAAATAAACTGCGCACAAAACATGTGCAAAGAAACCACTCCAAACACTGGAGGGGAAAATGTAGCTCCAACACGTAACAGAGGCGCAATCACACACAAACACAGACACACACAACGAGAACTAAATAGAACACTAACGAGGACTAACTAGACACAGGTGTACAACCTTAAGACCAAACCAAATGAACATGAAACATAGATCGGTGGCAGCTAGTACTCCGGGGACGACGACCGCCGAAGCCTGCCCGAACCAGGAGGAGGAGCAGCCTCGGCCGAAACCGTGACAGTACCCCCCCCTTGACGCGCGGCTCCAGCCGTGCGCCGACCCCGGCGACGACCAGGAGGACGCGGAGCAGGGCGCGCGGGACGGTCCCGGTGGAACTCCGACAGGAGAGATGGGTCTAGGATGTCCCTCCGCGGCACCCAGCACCGCTCCTCCGGGCCGTACCCCTCCCACTCCACGAGATACTGGAGACCCCCCATCCGGCGTCTGGAGTCCAAGATGGACCGAACGGTGTACGCCGGAGCCCCCTCGATGTCCAATGGGGGCGGAGGAGTCTCTCCTATCTCATTGTCCTGGAGTGGACCAGCTACCACCGGCCTGAGAAGAGACACATGGAACGAGGGGTTAATATTCTTATATTCAACAGGTAGATGTAACTTATAACACACCTCGTTCAATCTTCTCAGGACTTTAAAGGGCCCCACAAACCGCCGACCCAGCTTCCGGCAGGGCAGGCGGAGGGGTAGGTTTCTGGTAGAGAGCCAGACTCGATCTCCGGGTGCGTACACCGGCCCCTCACTGCGGTGGAGATCGGCGCTCGCCTTGTGACGACGGACGGCCCGCTGCAGGTGGACGTGGGCAGCGTTCCACGTCTCTTCCGAGCGCCTCATGGTGCCAGAACCGGCTGGTAACCTAATACACATTGGAAAGGGGTTAGGTTGGTAGAGGAGTGGCGGAGAGAATTCTGGGCCATCTCGGCCCAGGGAATGTAACGCGCCCACTCCTCAGGCCGGTCCTGGCAATAAGACCTCAGAAACCTACCCACATCCTGGTTGACACGTTCTACCTGCCCGTTACTCTCCAGGTGGTACCCCGAGGTAAGGCTAACCGAGACCCCCAAACGCTCCATAAACGCTCTCCACACCCGGGAGGTAAACTGGGGGCCTCGATCAGACACTATATCCTCGGGGACCCCGTAATGCCGGAAGACGTGGGTAAATAGGGCCTCAGCAGTCTGTAGGGCAGTAGGAAGACCCGACATAGGGAGAAGACGACAGGCCTTAGAGAAACGGTCCACAACGACCAGGATGGTGGTATTCCCCTGAGAGAGGGGAAGGTCTGTTACAAAATCCACCGAGAGGTGGGACCATGGTCGTTGTGGAACGGGTAGGGGCTGTAACTTACCCCTGGGCAGATGTCGGGGCGCCTTACACTGGGCGCACACCGAGCAGGAGGAGACATAAACCCTCACATCCCTAGCCAAAGTGGGCCACCAGTATTTAGTGCTAAGGCAATGCACTGTCCGGCCGATACCCGGATGTCCAGAGGAGGGTGACGTGTGAGCCCAGTAAATGAGTCGATCCCGAATCTCGAGCGGAACGTACTTCCGACCCTCAGGACACTGTGGAGGGCTGGGGTCGGTACGCAACGCTCGCTCGATTTCGGAATCGACCTCCCACACCACCGGTGCCACAAGGAACGACTCCGGTAGTATGGGAGTGGGCTCAACGGACCTCTCCTCCGTGTCATACCGCCGGGACAGCGCATCTGCCTTACCATTCTGGGACCCAGGGATGTACGTGATTTTAAATACGAACCTGGTGAGAAACATACTCCATCGAGCCTGGCGAGGGTTCAGTCTCCTCGCTGCCCGGATGTACTCCAGGTTCCGATGGTCAGTCAAAATGAGGAAAGGGTGTTGAGCCCCCTCAAGCCAATGCCTCCACACCTTAAGGGCTTGAACTACAGCTAACAGCTCCCTGTCCCCAACGTCATAGTTACGCTCCGCCGGGCTGAGCTTCTTAGAGTAAAAAGCACAGGGGCGGAGTTTAGGTGGCGTGCCGGACCGTTGAGAGAGAACGGCCCCTATACCAGCCTCAGACGCGTCTACCTCAACCTGAAAGGGTAATGCAGGATCCGGATGCGCCAGCACCGAAGCCGACGTAAACAGGTCCTTCAGTCTCCTAAAGGCCCCGTCCGCATCGGCTGACCACTGCAGTCGCACCGGACCCCCCTTCAGAAGGGACGTGATGGGAGCTGCCACCTGTCCAAAACCCCGGATAAACCTCCGGTAGTAATTCGCAAAGCCCAAAAACTGCTGCACCTCTTTTACAGTAGTTGGGGTTTGCCAATTACGCACAGCGGACACACGATCCACCTCCATTCTCACCCCTGACGCGGACAACCGATAACCCAAAAAGGAGACCGACTCCTGGAAAAACAGACATTTCTCTGCCTTGACATATAGGTCGTGCTCCAACAGCCTCCTCAATACACGACGCACCAGGGTTATATGCTCGGCTCGGGTAGACGAGTACACCAGAATGTCATCAATGTACACGACCACCCCTTGTCCCTGCATATCCCGGAAAATCTCATCTACGAAGGATTGGAAGACTGATGGAGCATTCATCAACCCATATGGCATGACAAGATATTCGAAATGACCTGACGTGGTACTAAACGCTGTCTTCCATTCGTCACCCTCCCTAATGCGCACCAAGTTATACGCGCTCCTGAGATCCAGTTTTGTGAAAAACCGCGCTCCATGCAATGACTCCGTCATGGTCGCAATCAGAGGGAGTGGATAACTGTATTTCACAGTAATCTGATTGAGACCACGGTAATCAATGCACGGCGCAACCCTCCATCCTTCTTTTTCACAAAAAAGAAACTCGAGGAGGCGGGAGAAGTGGAGGGCCGAATGTATCCCTGTCTCAAAGATTCGGCTATGTAAGTCTCCATAGCTTTTCTCTCCTCTTGAGACAAAGGATACACATGGCTCCGTGGGAGCGCTGCTCCTGCCTGGAGATCAATCGCACAATCCCCCTGTCTATGAGGAGGCAACTGCGTCGCCCTAGTTTTGCTAAACACGAGAGCTAAATCCCCATATTCAGGCGGAATGTGCAGTGCGGGCACTTGGTTTGGACTCTCCACCGAAGTCGCCCCCACGGAAACACCCAGACATCGCCCCTCGCACTGAGCAGACCACCCATCGAGAGCCCTCTGTTGCCACGAAATAGCAGGGTTGTGGGTGCTTAACCAGGGAATCCCCAGCACCACTGGGTACGCAGGAGAGTCGATCAGATACAGCTGTATAGTCTCCTCATGACCCCCCTGCGCACACATCCGAAGTGGCGCTGTGATCTCCCTGATCAACCCCGACCCCAACGGACGGCTATCTAAGGCATGAACGGGAAAAGGTTTGTGAACAGGTAGGAGAGGGATCCCTAACTCAAAACAAAACTTCCGATCAACAAAATTCCCAGCTGCGCCTGAATCTACGAGCGCCTTATGCTGGGAATGAGGTGCAACCTGTGGAAAACACACAGGTATACAAAAGTGCGCAACAGAAAGCTCTGGGTAAGTGGGACGTCTACTCACCTGGGAGGCCCCCCCAGTGCGTGGCCTGTTGTCTTCTCCCCCGGAGAACCCTCCCCAGCACCTGGCCGCAGTGTGCCCTCCACGACCGCACTTGGTGCAGGAGACAGGCCCCCTCGGGCTCCTCCTACTCCGTTCTCTAGCGCCGGCACCCCCGAGCTCCATAGGGCTCGGCTCGGAGGCGCCGGAGGGCGGAATGGACGGACTCCCCTCGGGACGTCCACGGGTGGCCAGCAGGGTGTCCAGACGGATGGACATATCGACCAACTGGTCGAATGTAAGATGGGTATCCCTGCAGGCCAACTCACGTTGAACGTCCTCTCGTAGGTTACATCGAAAATGGTCGATGAGAGCCCGCTCATTCCACCCTGCATCAGCCGCTAGAGTCCGGTACTCTAGAGCGAACGCCTGCGCGCTCCTCCTCCCCTGTCTCAACTGGACTAGACGCTCCCCCGCCGCTTTGCCCTCAGGTGGATGGTCGAACACGGCCTTGAAGCGGCGGGAGAACTCTGCGTAGGTCACGGTGTTGGCGTCCATTCTCCTCCACTCGGCGTTAGCCCACTCCAACGCCTTGCCCGTGAGACAGGAGATGAGGGCGGAAACGCTCTCGTATCCCGAGGGCACCGGGTGTACAGTGGCCAGGTAGAGCTCCACCTGCAGGAGGAACCCCTGACACCCGGCAGCTGTTCCGTCATACGCCCTCGGGAGCGAGAGCCGAATCCCCCTGGGTTCCGAACCTAGGACTGGTGGACCGACCGATGGGGTGGGCAGGATAGGTGGAGGTGTGGGTACCCGGCTGGCCTCCCATCGGTGCAAGGTGTAGATTACCTCCTGTAGAGCGGTCTCCAGTTGTCGAATCTGGCCATCTTGTCCACGGATATGCTCCTCGAGCGACACAGGCGTCTCTGCCGATCCTGCTGATTCCATTGTGGTGTGTGATTCTGTCATAAGGTGCTGAAGGTGGGTGTGGTGTAGGAATCAGGCGCAGGACGCAGAGGCTCAGTTCAAAGGCTTTAGTGCAAAATTCACACAAACGAAAGCACAATAAGCCTGAAGGCGAATACCAGGTGCACACAGGCGACAAAATAAACTGCGCACAAAACATGTGCAAAGAAACCACTCCAAACACTGGAGGGGAAAATGTAGCTCCAACACGTAACAGAGGCGCAATCACACACAAACACAGACATACACAACGAGAACTAAATAGAACACTAACGAGGACTAACTAGACACAGGTGTACAACATTAAGACCAAACCAAACGAACATGAAACATAGATCGGTGGCAGCTAGTACTCCGGGGACGACGACCGCCGAAGCCTGCCCGAACCAGGAGGAGGAGCAGCCTCGGCCGAAACCGTGACAGCATTCCAGGGATTTCACTATTGCATTTCTCATATATTTATAGACGCCGTTTAAACTTGAGCTCTCAGTTCACAGGTAGCCTGAGGCCGAGGGCTCTGTCCAAACTAGCTTTTACATTACTTTCACCTTGCCTTTGGTGGATGGATAACAAACCAAACTTTCCAAACTCACCTGGTTTTCCCCCTCTGTTTCTAAGAAGAGTTCAAAGGGCATGTGAAAAAAGCATGCCACTGTTTACATAGCTATCTGTGGAATATATCCTCCACCTCTCAACACCCTAACTCTTAAATATACAGACTACAGCATGAGCAACCTTGAGAGTCACTTATTCTCCAAGGACAATCAATAACACTTATTTTCATTCGACTGTCAGGAGCTTAATTTCTATTCTTTTCGACCATCAGTTGCAGCAATGTGTGACGACAAGTAATGGCTTGCTTTTACCTCAGAGCTTAGGCCTCTGCTCTGACAGACAAAGGTAATAGAGGGTGTGTAAACTGTGCACTGTCTGTGTCCAACCAGCTGCTATGTCTACATCCTTATTAACAGCACGTTTTAAAAGGAAAACACTACATACTAGTGCCTGTGACACATAAGGTGAGGTGTCCACTTTGACCTGGATGGTGAATATGGAGGCATGATGGCCCGTTTATCCTAATTGACCACTTTTTCTCCCTTCTCTCTCTGTTGCCGCTTTGAGATGCTTGACACCTCTCCCTGCCACTCAATTGAAGTTAAAGCCGCTGGCCTGGTTTCAGATAAATCTTGCGGAATGTGCAGAATTGTATTATTCTTTTGCATGAATCTGGAAGTTCAAAGCGCATGGCGAGCTGTTTGAACCCCAGACCTCTTGATTATAGAGATGAAAGCCCCGACGACATCCGAATCAGGACACAATTAATCCTGAACAGTAGCGTTACTCCCCTGTACCACTCGTTGTTGTTGGGAGTTTTCTACTTTTTCCCGCCCACCCTGCACTACAGCCCGGCCTTGTTTTCATCTGAGTGAGCGTCCGAGCGCTGTGCCAAGGCCCTGTCACCGCTAATTCGCTAACGGACGTCAGGGCAGACGGGGACGGAGGGGCAACTTACTTCAAAGACCAGGGTCTCATTAGTGGGTCCAGCCGTGTACAGGCTCTCTGGGCGGTTGAAAGAGCGCTGATAGTCAAACACCGTCCCACCGAACTGGAACTTTCCAGGCCAGTCCACCGTCCAGTCCCCTGTCAGATAGTACTTCCTCTTCAGGGTGCGCACAGCCAGGTAGCTGGTGGAGATCTCCATCTCCTGAACACGGATGCTCCTTGCTCCAGGTGGGATGGTCACCATGGCGTAGTATTCTGAACAGGAAGAGAAAGAGCTAATTTACCTTGTGAGAGTCAGGAAATTGTTTAATTAGAGATTTATTAAATTTTTTACATGACAACACTCATTACAGTGGATGTACAGAACACAATTTGTATAACAATTCCATGCAAGCAACAGACTGTCCTGGGTATATTCAAGTATTTTATTGGGATGGATTCTCATCAAGACCAAATGCAAAAAACACCTTCCAACTAAAAACTTCCCTGGTTTTAATCTTCCCTTTGTACATTGAATTACAAAGTGTTTTATATAACCTGATCATATGGTGCTGTGTTTTCAGTAAAGAGGTGAGACAGTAAGCTTAATTCACTGAGACAGCATAAACCATTATAACTCTCTGTAGTATACAGCTGCCCTGGTGTAACAACGCATGCAAGCTGACACGTACATAACTTTCCACTCTATTAGAAGCAACCCAGCCTGTGCTCCATGACCCAACATCTAGGTCTGCCAAGCGGTCACTTTTCGGTTCAGTCAGAGAGCTTTGTCTATTGGACCCTTAAAGGGCCACACACACACAGTGATCTGGAAAGGTTGCTCTTAGCCAGTTGTGAGAGTATAGTATGAGGTCTGGAGGAAGGTACTGTCTCCCCCACAGTGGCATCTGCTAGAGAATTCACCCTGTCATGTTCAGATAACTCTGCTCCAATAACACTTTGCCAGAACTGTCCTACAACAGAGCTCCTCCTCTCTCCCACTGAATCAAATTGACATGTCAGTCTTCTTGATTGACGTACCGTTAGCTCGGTGCTGGAGGACGTACTGGCCTTTGAAGAACTTGCAGGTGGAGTTGTCCCCTCTACAAACTCCACAGGCATCCAAAGTTGCCTTTGAGCCCAGGACCTGGTCACAACCCACCGGCTGCAGGATGGAAGAAACAGAAGGAACTTAGATGACACAGACAGCATCCTGTGTTCTATATCACATTCAGTAGACTTAGATGTAGTTAATGTGTTGCTGTACATCATGTTCCTCAAATCTGCACTTTACCTCACAGACTCCTTCGATGCACACGTCCCCTTTCTGGTCTGAGCAGGATGTCCCATCCTTGACTTTGCTGGCCATGGCAAAGAAGAAGTCAAAGTCCTCAGCGATGCAGTACAGCTTGCAGATATCCTCAGCTACAGAGGACATTGAGAAGATTTAACATATGTCATAAACAAGATCATGGCGGTAATTCTGCACCTGTGCATTAACCAATTCCTCCTTCCCAGGTATGAGTCTCCAGGTCTATATAGAGCACAAACCTCCTTATGGCCTCTCTCTCTGTCACTGGTACACTCCATATTACAATGTTGGGCAAAGGACAGGCACATGGTAATGAAGGAACCGTACTCGCCAATTGATGAGGCAAGATAAGAGCCAATCGATGGGGTACTGGTGAAGAGTGTATTCAGGGTTCTATTGTGTTAACGATGCATGTCCACTGCAGTGCAATGTGTGGTCCCTCTGGGGACTGAAGAAGTAGCATACCTCTGCCACAATTCACATACTTCAGACCTGAAAGGATGTTACAAATGGGCCCATAAAACAGGGAATGCAGAGAGGGCAGCTTCTCCACAGGTCTCACACAGAGTTTCAGACATGGGCCAAGTACCGGGATCTACTGTACAACACACAGTCACAGTCACTGACTAATGACAGGGGTGTTACCAGCAGCATTGCAACAGCCTGGAGGCAAAAGGCATCATTATCTGACCTATTCAGATTCCTTCCACCCATTCAGATTCCTTCCATCTTGTCTTAAAATCAATCTCTTACATTACTGATGATGTGAACCACTGAATGCCTTACAGAAGCATCTTATGAATTTCTAGTTGACATTCCACGTTAGTAATTCACATCCGTAGGCCAAGGCACTTGATTTCATAAAGTCTATTGGATATGGTGCTTAGAGCCCAGTTAGACCAGGGTAAGACTGCCTTTACCTCCTGGTAACTCGGCATGTCCTCTGAAATGATGCCAAGTTCAGACACCACAGGCTGCCCTGGGGACTGGGCCTTAGGGAGTGTCCCTCCACAGGGAGAGAGAGAGAGGAGGGAGAGCGGTGTGAAACCACTCTACAATCAACCTTTAATAAACGGAGGCGGCCGTTCACCTCAGGCCCCAGGAGGCTTTTCAGGATCTGCTGCTTGCATCTTCATAAATCAGCGCCTCACAAAGGTAATGGGGTGTCAGCCAAACTCTCTCTATCTCTCCCTCTCGCTCTCCCTCCCTTCTCTCTCACTCATACAGTATGTATGCTGTAGACACAGGTCAAACCTGCCTTAAGGGCTTCCTTTATAATCTATTCCTTCTCACTGGGAGAGAGCAGGTGGCTACATGTTTCCCATGTAGATTAGACTGACAGGTTATCCACAGCACTCCCAGGCATGAGTAGACTGATACATTGATATGTTGCACATGAGGCACATTTTGGCTTCAGCATTCAAATGAGTAAACAAGGTTTGTCACAAAAGAAAAAATATTTGTATTTCAAAACAAACTTGTTTTTCCCAAGTGATCCAACATATAGCCTAATTTGAGAGCTTTACGAGTATAAACAGGACATAAAGTTCTGATCAATCTGCAATGTTAATTAAATGCACTTTTAACAAGCTTGCACTGTACCCTCTTAGAAAAAAAAGTGCTATCTAGAACCTAAAAGGGTTATTCGGCTGTCCCCATAGGATAACCCTTTGAATAACTCCTTTTGGTTCCAGGTAGAACCCTTTTGGGTTCCATGTACAACCCTTTCCACAGAGGGTTCCACATGGAACCCAAAAGGGTTCTACTTGGGACCAAAAAGGTATCTACAGGGAACCAAAAAGGGTTATCCTATGGGGACAGCCGAAGAACCCTTTCGGAACCCCTTTGTGTAAGAGTGTATTAACTTGAATGTGTTTTCTTACATCTCTTGATTTATAAATTCGCTCTAATACTTTGGAATGTCCTATAAATGTCCCTATTGGGGGTACGGTGAGTGTAGAACACCTGGCTGAATGAGGTGCATTCTCATTGAACATTTACCCTGTTCCTAATTACAGGGGGAATAGAGCAAATAGTTTCCATACCTTCCACCTTGGTGTAGGGCTTCCATTTGTAGTACCAGCCCCTGAAGGGTTTGCTGTTGTACTCGGCACACTGCTGGGCACGGAAGTCAACTCCGCTGGGCTGGCACGGCTTTGTGTTACACAGCTGGTTGAGACGACTGGAGCCCTGGCAAAACTTCCCGTTGTGTTGTGGCCTAAAACAATAGACAATTGTTGTAGACCCAACACAGATGTGACATACAGTGAGGGAAAAAAGTATTTGATCCCCTGCTGATTTTGTACGTTTGCCCACTGACAAAGAAATGATCAGTCTATAATTTTAATGGTAGGTTTATTTGAACAGTGAGAGACTGAATAACAACAACAAAATCCAGAAAAACGAATGTAAAAAATGTTATAAATTGATTTGCATTTTAATGAGGGAAATAAGTATTTGACCCCCTCTCAATCAGAAAGATTTCTGGCCCCCAGGTGTCTTTTATACAGGTAACGAGATTAGGAGCATACTCTTAAAGGGAGTGCTCCTAATCTCAGCTTGTTACCTGTATAAAAGACACCTGTCCACAGAAGCAATCAATCAATCAGATTCCAAACTCTCCACCATGGCCAAGACCAAAGAGCTCGCCAAGGATGTCAGGGACAAGATTGTAGACCTACACAAGGCTGGAATGGGCTACAAGACCATCGCCAAGCAGCTTGATGAGAAGGTGACAACAGTTGGTGCGATTATTCGCAAATGGAAGAAACATAAAATAACTGTCAATCTCCCTCGGCCTGGGGCTCCATGCAAGATCTCACCTCGTGGAGTTGCAATGATCATGAGAATGGTGAGGAATCAGCCCAGAACTACACGGGAGGATCTTGTCAATGATCTCAAGGCAGCTGGGACCATAGTCACCAAGAAAACAATTGGTAACACACTACGCCGTGAAGGACTGAAATCCTGCAACGCCCGCAAAGTCCCCCTGCTCAAGAAAGCACATATACAGCCTCGAAACCTTAATGACTTGGAGAAGATCTGCAAAGAGGAGTGGAACAAAATCCCTCCTGAGATGTGTGCAAACCTGGTGGCCAACTACAAGAAACATCTGACCTCTGTGATTGCCAACAAGGGTTTTGCCACCAAGTACTAAGTCATGTTTTGCAGAGGGGTCAAATACTTATTTCCCTCATTAAAATGCAAATCAATTTATAACATTTTTGACATGCGTTTTTCTGGATTTTTGTTGTTGTTATTCTGTCTCTCACTGTTCAAATAAACCTACCATTAAAATTATAGACTGATCATGTCTTTGTCAGTGGGCAAACGTACAAAAATCAGCAGGGGATCAAATACTTTTTTCCCTCACTGTAGGTTAGGGCAGGCATTCTCTTCTTCTCATGTTCAACACATGGGGAGAAGGGATTCAAGCCAACATTTCTAGGGCCCTGTTTTGACAGTTTCAAAGCATCATTAAATCAGTCACATTTAAGACTCAGCAAGACCACATATACAATGACAACCTCAGAACAACACTACTAGTCAGGTTAATGGGTTTTCAACCAAGTTCCCAACCACTCCTGTAAAGACAGCAGCCACAAGTATCTCCACTCAGCCACATGAATAGAAAAGGCCTCTGTTCAACCTACCAGTGGAGGCTGCTGAGGGGAGGACGTCTCAAAATAATGGCTGGAACGGAGCGAATTGAATGGCATCAAACACATGGAAACCATGTGTTTGATGTACTTGATACCATTCCGCTTTAGCCATTACCACGAGCCCGTCCTCCCTAATTAAGATGCCACCAACCTCCTGTGGAACCTACTCACACCATTTCCCTGTTGTGAGCCTGATAGGCTGTTTTAAAGTGGAGCAGTGCACTTCTTGGGAAGGCTTCCACTGCCTAACCTCAAAGCAAATGAATCTCCGTTAGGCTCTTCCTGCTGGAGCAGAGCCAGCATTCGCTTGTGTTTGTGTTGGTGTTTGTGTGGGTGCTTGTGTGTTCACACATGGGGAACAGCGTGTTGTTAAATAAGAAGGAAAGTCTTCCATGATTCGTTCAAATAACTGAGTATTACGTCTTCATTTCAAAAGCCCTGGGTAGATGTATGTGCATTAGTAGACCGTCTGGGTTGAAATGCCAACCAAATAGATACAAATAGACACAACACTTGTCATAGTCACCCAGACAAGCGCTGGGAAATATTATTGGATTTCATTGCCAAGATCAAATATGTAAGCTAACACAACAACATCAGCCCATACACTAAACAGCAAAGCAAAACACAACTTATTAAAACACTATTTGTGGTAAAGCCTAACACCTCATACCACTAATTCCTATCAAACCACACACAGCGAAAACGTGATATGTGTATTATGTTCAGCATCAAAGCGGCACACATTCCATAATATATTTTACTGTCAACACTCATCTGAGCAGAGCTTACACAGAGAAATGCACGTGCTGATAACAGTGGATTGTAACATAAACCTGGATGGCAAACCTCTTTCTGGTGTGTCCCAGAGCTGCCAGAAAGGCCCAGAGTAACGGGCTCTATTAAAGGTGTCTGTGTAAACCTCCTGTTTGCAGAGCACCGCTCATTTTGTGTGCAGAGATCTGGGCCTGAGCTCCCAGTCTGATCCTATTAGGGCTTAGGCATGCAGACATATAGGCATGAGGGCTGCAGACAACACGTTGTCGGGTTCTAACAGGGGTTCGGCTGCTACTTGTTTACTTATAATATAATAATAATAATAAGATGAGATGCAGTAAAGGATCATTAACTACATTCAGCTGCGGGACAATCTTTTCTTGAGTGGATGGACAGGGATGGCCGGAACATAACTACAAATAATTTGTAGACTGCAAATTGACTACAAGAAGCCCATAATAATTTCAAACCTTGTTTACATTAGTACACGGTCACATATATCTCTCTATTATGCGCGGGAATACTTTGGAACATATTTCCAAAATAGAAATCACTTGGAGCTGATTTGATGGTGTTTTTATAGTCTTTTAAGTCCAACAATTGCAATTTTTAAAGTATACAGTGCATTCGGAAAGTATTCAGACCCCTTGACTTTTTCCACATTTTGTTACATTACAACCTTATTCTAAAATTGATTAAATAAATAAAAATCCTCATCAATCTACACACAATACCCCATTATGACAAAGAAAAAACAGGTTTTTAGAACTGTTTGCAAATGTATTTTTTTAAACACAGAAATACCTTATTTACATAAGTATTCAGACCCTTTGCTATGAGACTCGAAATTGAGCTCATGTGCATCCTGTTCCCATTGACCATCCTTGAGATGTTTCTTGATTGGAGTCCACCTGTAGTAAATGCAATTGATTGGACATGATTTGGAAAGGTACACACCTGTCTATATAAGGTCCCACAGTTGACAGTGCATGTCAGAGCAAAAACCAAGCCATGAGGTCAAAGGAATTGTCCGTAGAGCTCCAAGACAGGATTGTGTCGAGGCACAGATCTGGGGAAGGGTAACAAAAAATGTCTGCAGCATTGAAGGTCCCCAAAAACACTGTGTTCTCCATCATTCTTAAATGGAAGAAGTTTGGAACCACCAAGACTCTTCCTAGAGCTGTCCGTCCGGCAAAACTGAGCAATCGGGGGAGAAGGGCCTTGGTCAGGGAGATGTTCAAGAACCCTATGGTCACTCTGACAGAGCTCCAGAGATCCTCTGTGGAGATGGGAGAACCTTCCAGAAGGACAACCATCTCTGCAGCACTCCACCAATAAGGCCTTTATAGTATAGTGGCCAGACGGAAGCCACTCCTCAGTAAAAGGTACATGACAGCCCGCTTGGAGTTTGCCAAAAGACACCTAAAGACTCTCAGACCATGAGAAACAAGATTGTCTGGTCTGATGAAACCAAGATTGAACTCTTTGGCCTGAATGCCAAGCGTCACGTCTGGAGGAAACCTGGCATCATACCTACGGTGAAGCATGGTGGTGGCAGCATCATGCTATGGGGATGTTTTTCAGTGGCAGGGACTGGGAGACTAGTTAGGATCGAGGGAAAGATGAACAAAGCAAAGTACAGGGAGATCCTTGATGTAAACCTGCTCCAGAGTGCAAATGGACCTCAAACTGGGCCAAAGGTTTACCTTCCAACAGGACAATGACCCTAAGCACACAGCCAAGACAACGGAGGAGTGGCTTCGGGACAAGTCTCCGAATGTCCTTGTGTGGCCCAGCCAGAGCTCGGACATGAACCCAATCGAACATCTCTGGAGAGACCTGAAAATAGCTGTGCGACGCTCCCTATCCAACCTGACAGAGCTTGAGAGGATCTGCAGAGAAGAATGGGAGAAACTCCCCAAATACCGGTGTGCCAAGCTTGTAGCGTCATACCCAAGAATACTTGAGGCTGTAATCGCTGCCAAAGGTGCTTCAACAATGTAGTGAATAAAGCGTCTAAATACTCATGTAAATCTCGTAATTCCGTTTTTTTGTTATTGCAAAAAACAGTTTTTGCTTTGTCATTATGGTATATTTTTTGTGGATTGATGAGGGAAAAAAATGATTTAATCCATTTTAGAATAAGGCTGTAACGTAACAAAATGTGGAAAAAGTCAAGGGGTCTGAATACTTTCCGAATGCACTGTATATTTAATATATGAATAAATAAATACATATATTTACAGTACCAGTCAAAGGTTTGGACACATCTACTCATTCAAGGGTTTTTCGTTTTTTTACTATTTTCTACATTGTAGAATAATAGTGAAGACATCAAAACTATGAAATAATAACCCCAAAAGTGTTTTAAAAATCTAAATATATTTTAGATTTGAGATTCTTCAAAGTAGCCACCCTTTGCCTTGATGACAGCTTTGCACACTCTTGGCATTCTCTCAACCAGCTTCATGAGGAATGATTTTCCAACAGTCTTGAAGGAGTTCCCACATATGCTGAGCACTTGCTGGCTGCTTTTCCGTCACTCTGCGGTCCAACTCATCCCAAACCATCTCAATTGGGTTGAGGTCGAGTTATTGTGGAGGCCAGGTCATCTGATGCAGCACTCCATCACTCTCCCTCTTGGTCAAATAGCCTTCACACAGCCTGGAGGTGTGTTTTGGGTCATTGTCCTGTTGAAAAACAAATGATAGTCCCACTAAGCGCAAGCCATGCTGGTTAAGTGTGCCTTGAATTCTAAATAAATCCCAGACAGTGTCACCAGCAAAGCACCCCCACACCATCACACCTCCTCCTCCATGATTCATGGTGGGAACCACACATGCGGAGATCATCCTTTCACCTACTGTGCGTCACACAAAGACACGGCGGTTGGAACCAAAAATCTCAAATTTGGACTCATCAGACCAAAGGACAGATTTCCACCGTTCTAATGTCGATTGCTCGTGTTTCTTGGATCAAGCAAGTCTCTTCTTATTATTGGTGTCCTTTAGTAGTGGTTTCTTTGCAGCAATTCGACCATGAAGGCCTGATTCACGCAGTCTCCTCTGAACAGTTGATGTTGAGATGTATCTGTGGCTTGAACTTTGTGAAGCATTTATTTGGGCTGCAATTTCTGAGGCTGGTAACTCTAATGAACTTATCCTCTGCAGCAGAGGTAACTCTGGGTCTTCCTTTCCTGTGTCGGTCCTCATGAGAGCCAGTTTCATCATAGCGCTTGATGGTTTTTGCGACTGCACTTGAAAAAAAACTCTCAAAGTTCTTGAAATGTTCCGTATTGACTGACCTTCATGTCTTAAAGTAATGATGGACTGTAGTTTCTCTTTGCTTATTTGAGCTTTTCTTGCCATAATATGGACTTGGTCTTTTACCAAATAGGGATATCTTCTGTATACCACCCCTACCTTGTCCCAACACAACTGATTGGCTCAAACGCATTAACAAGGAAATAAATTCTACAAATTAACTTTTAACAAATTAACACCTGTTAATTGAAATGCATTCCAGGTGACTACCTCATGAAGCTGGTTGAGAGAATGCCAAGAGTGTGCAAAGCTCTCATCAAGGCAAAGGGTGGCTATTTGAAGAATCTCAAATCTCAAATATATTTTGATTTGTTTAACACTTTTTTGGTTACTACATGATTCCATATGTGTTATTTCATAGTTTTGATGTCTTCACTATTATTCTACAATGTAGAAAATAGTCAAAATAAAGAAAAGCCCTTGAATGAGTTGGTGTGTCCAAACTTTTGACTGGTACTGCATATATATATATATATATATATATATATATATATATATATATATACAAATTCCAGAAAACTTGGGGTGGCGAAATAAAATCACCCACGGGCCAAATTCGGCATGCGGGCCGCCAGTTGGGGAACCCTGCAGTACAGTATCTGATCCATACTGAGTAGATTGAAAAACACTTTTGGGGATTGCTGACTACTCACTCACAGACTACAAAAGAAACCAGCCAAGTGTAACTTCTTGTTATACCCTTTTTCTTCTCTCTCTCAGCAGATCCTGTACCTCCAGCATCCCAGAGGGACGTTAAATCTCCCGGCGACAGCAATGAGTCTAAACTTCAGAGGACTAGAGGTCATCCTGTCCGGCTAGTCATCACCTGCTCTCTCCCTTCCCCCTCCTTGTCCTCCCCTTCCCTCCTCCTCCTCCCTGTGCCTCACACAGCAACCACCACTGCACAGGGTCATCTCTCTCAGGCTCCTGACCACCCCTAACCACCACTGGACCTCCTACTTTGCTGCCCTGCTTCCTCCCCAGTCACTCCGCACCAGTACTCCCATCTGAATCAAAGGCCTGCTGGGAGCTGGGCCTCCCTGCTGGATCACACTCCCCTCTGTGCGGTGCGGAGCCCCAGTGAGCCCTCCTGACCTCTGCCCTCAGGGCCTACTGGACCTCCCAGGCTGATATTAACCCAGGGGTCTGCAACCTGATAGCATCACAGGCTGCACACACTGACAATAACTGCTGTGTTTTAACCTTTGCAAAGCATCTTTAAGAGCTTATAAAGGCTCATACTATCAAACTCCAACCTATGTGGCCATATTTATCAGCCAGGTGATTGCTGTGTTCAGAGGAGGATTCCCGCACTACAAAATTAAAATATTACTGATAAAAAATCTATATTTTACAACACCTGTAATGATGTATATTAGGTAGCCATCAACAGTGTCTTTAAGATGATTTGGAACTTCTGAAACATTTTAAAGGTCTTCAAACAAAGATATAATCTTTACTGAATATAATTGCATAGTACATTATATAATATGTTCTGTGGTTTTTGAGGAGAGAACATATTCTCCCCTAATCTGTAAACTACACGGGGATGTTACAGTCTGATAGCCAAAACATGTCGGCAGATTGAGGGTAATCCATCTTCAGAACCACAGATTATACCAAGAGGGGGCTGCCAAAATAATTGGACAGATTTCTTAAAATACACTCTCCTATTCTCACGGATCAGAGCTAAAATGTGATTTAAGGGGACAAACAGATCCAACAGTTCAATGGTGAAAGGTCAATGAAGACACTGCTCAGGAGGGAGTTATAGATGATTTTAATACTGTAATGGACCACAAGCTGTCACAAACCCAGAAAGTAGTCAGCAGAGAAGTAAAGTATCATAAATACCATTGCTCCATACTGTACAGATGTAGGATCTTAATTTGAGCCAGTTTGCTACAGCAGGAAAATAATCCTGCAGCAAGAGGAAATGTGAATTATTATGTGGATTATAATTAATTGACATTTTTGTAGGGGTTGATGCATTTTTCGTAAGGGAAAATCAAGTCTGAAATGTCAAAGTGGAAAATACAAACTTCAGAAACCTCAAATACACTACAAGTTCTCCTGCAACAGGGTGATCAAATTAAGATCCTGTAGGATCTGTAGGTAAACTGACTTGTGACAATTTCAGGTCATGCCTTTTCCACTGACGCCATGATTCCCAATTCGCAACATCAATCAAGATTTAGCGGCTGCTTCTTACTAAAAATACCTCTTTAATGCCAACATTTTTTTTATCAACATGGATTATACCTCTATAGCTCCATGTATGGTCTGTCTGCTAATCACTGACTATGTATCGTGCATCATATCAGGGTCTGTCTGCCTCTGGCTCTCCCTCTCCCCAGGCTGGTCTAGGCTGGATTAAGTGAACAATCAGGTACAGTAGAGAGGACAGCACCTCACCAACGTCAGTCCTCCAACACATATGGCCTGTTGACTGGACAGACTGTTGGGGAGAGGGAGAAGTAGTTTCCAACTCTCTGCTGAGACACTACATCCAAACCGATTGAGGGTTCCCCCTTGTAGCATGTGGGAGTTTTTTTGTTGCTTTTGTCTGCATGTATTGATTTTGAGGTACAAGTAAAAGCCATTGAAACGTTACGCCATTAACGAAAAGAGACATACGTAAGTGAGGAAGGTAAGGTGGACTTCCCAAGCCATATAGCATAGGGACACCTGTGCCTGGGAAGGTTACTCTATCCTGCCTGTGCTGAGAGGAGAGATCCTCCATCAACCTGCTGAAACTGCTGGGAGGAAACACCTGGGCTTACACCATCAGACACACACACACACACGCACAAACACTCACACAAACACATTAAACTGCCCTGGAAATCATATCCGCCATTACATTTCTCGATCATAGTCTAATTGGTGTGACTAACAGATCGTCTTATTCATCAACATTACGGAACAAAGAAATCAGTGTTCTCAACACACTGAAAAGGTTTGAGTTGAGGTCATTATCATTGATGCAATCAAAGTGGTTGAGCGCCTGGATGTTATCCAATAGGCATGATCACATCCCGTCCCGCAAGACACAAACCTGAGAACAAGCCAGATGCTAAGATATCTAAGCCACCTGTCCATCAATAATGTACCTCCTTCTTTCAGCTCCTTGTCCTTTTCTGAAGCAGCCAAGCCCTCCAAAGACAAACCTGCCCTCAGAGGGACTCGTAATCTCTAATTAATCCAGAAGCCAAAGGTCAGATGCAATCTGGCTCTTCTTGAGCTTTCACATCAATCTGACATCAATCAGATGTATTATGAGAACAATCTAGCAGAGAGACATTTAGTACACAGAAGATCTAACAGAAAAACTAATATGAACCTGAGAATTGTATCCAGTGTTGGGGCTACGTCTCTATATTTACGTGTGTGTGTGTGTGTGTGTGTGTGTGTGTGTGTGTGTGTGTTCAGTGTCTGCCTCGGCTGTGAATGCTTGAAGAAGAAGAGGTTTGTGTTGCCTAGGGAAGTCAGAAGATTAGACGAGTAGCTTGAGGCAGAGCATTGAGTAGCGCTGTGGGCTGAGCAGGTTAAACTGGCATGAGAGAGAACCCTTTAATCTGGCCTGCTGTCTGTTTGTAGACTGACAGATAATAGTGTTTAATGGGCTGACAGCCAACTGGCAGGCAGCTAGCCAGGCACTCAGTTAGTAAGTTAGGGGGAGCTGACTGGGAGGAAGGCCATGTTTACCTGTCTAAATCCAACCCTGTTCTGTTTGCACAGAGCAGACACACTGTCTGTGGAGCTCTGCATGTGTTCTACGGTAGTGCTGGTAGAGACAAGCAACAGTTGAGGTAAAATGTGGCTACTCATGCCTCAAGCTCATCTATCCATCAGCCATCTTGTATGTAGCGTTACCTCTACTAGACAAGACAAAATGCCTCAAAAGAGGGAGGAGTAACTATCACAGTAAGAATCCTCTCTGGAGTATTACCAGGAGTTATTGAGTTCACCCAGTGCAAATCTAGGCTTGTTATGTGTTGTAGTCTCAGGTAGGGGAGAGTGGGGTAAGTTGAGCCACCCTTGTTTCTAGGAAACTATACACAAAATGTATCATTCAACCAAATATTTAGGAAGATGTCATCCTTTCATGGAGTCATGGAAAAAAGTGGTAAGCAAGTTAGGTCCAAAAAACTTATTTTCACCAGGTCAAATTAATTTAGTGTGATAGACGTTTCAAGTAGATCATTTTAAGATTGTTCTATACATCAGTTGAGGTCTCTATAAGCGTGAATATGAAGTCCTAAACCCAGCATGAAAGTGCATCCTTGTAGCTGTGTGGGCTAATATAGTCAAAATGTTTGCCTTGGGGTAAGTTGAGCCAATGGCCATGGGGTAAGTTGAGCCAATGGTTGAGCAAATTAAAGTGTTTTCATCACAGGCGTAATGCAAGGCATTATCGCTTGGATGTGAGGTAACAACAGGGCCTGGCCTATGTTCATTTGTAGATGGCTTAACTTACCCTGTCCGATGGCTCAACTTACCCCATACCTGGGGTAAGTTCTGCCAAGATACCACTTTCTTTGGACAAGCTATGTTTTCAAAACTGTATTTTTTACATGAATTCTGATTATTTCCAGGGATACACAACATGCTGATATATATGTAGATATCTTTGTTAGAAATAATACTATATTTCCCTTGACAGAGTGATACTAAATGTACAAATTGCTCAATTTACCCCACTCTCCCCTAGTAGGCTATGCATAAAAAGAGCCCAGAGTGAGAGTCTAAATCAGAAGTGAACTCTTATGACCCCACCTGACCCCCTAGTATAGCTAACAGTACTGTACCTGGGGCTGGTGCAGGATCGCTCCCTGTACATCACCCCTCCCCCACAGGTCCTTGAACAGTCCGACCACTCCGACCATCCTGACCACTGACCGTTGACAGCTCTCGGACCGTGGTCACCATACTTCACACACTGGCCTCGCCGACACCACTGTTGAAAGAGGAGAGAGAGAGAGAGAGAGAGAGAGAGAGAGAGAGAGAGAGAGAGAGAGAGAGAGAGAGAGAGAGAGAGAGAGAGAGAGAGAGAGAGAGAGAGAGAGAGAGAGAGAGAGAGAGAGAGAGAGAGAGAGAGAGAGAGAGAGAGAGAGAGAGAGAGAGAGAGAGAGAGAGAGAGAGAGAGGATGAGGGCGAGAGAGGATGAGGGCGGGGTGGAGAGAAAAAATGAAAAAGTTGAGTTAGTATCAGTGGTAGGATCTTTGGCTTGCCCCACTGCTGAGGTTGCTGGTTTGGGTGAATGCCCAGCACCACACCTGGAGACCTAGGCCTATCTGAGCCAAACCACACACTCACACACATCACCACCTTTCTCTCTCTCCCACTATCATCTTTCACTGCAGAAAAAGAATAGGAGCCTTGTGTCCTTATGGGACATTTAACAATGCACAGAACGCTCCTGCAGGTGTGTGTATATGTGGATTTGTGAGTGAACCTGTATTTTGTGCATGTGCTTGGGCCTTGGGCATTTGTGTATGCGTCCCTGTGTGTTTTTACGGCTGTGTGTGTTTGAAAGTGTGTTACACTGAGTGATAATGTTAGAGGGAAATCTCTGTCTCCTCCCATCCCATTCACGATGGGCAACATTGCCATGGAAACAGATGGTACACTTACCATGTCAGTCCCACAGCTGGTGCCCTCGGCAGCGGGCATGAACTTGGTCTCACACCGGTGACCTGTCCTGTGGCACCACAGTGACTTACAGATGTCCTGCAGAGTGACCAGACACACCAAACAGTGAGTCCAGCATCTGCCTCCCCTCATCAGAACACCACCACTACACCACCAACACTCCACTGCCACGGTTACAAGCAATAACCCCCCATTTCCAAAAAACCTGTCAAAACCAATCATTGTATTCCCTGAAACACACTATTCATGTATATTTAATTTCTTCCCACAATGCAGCAGTAAGTATGGAGAGATGAGGCCTTGGGAGCCATGCGGTGGACCTGTGCCACGCTGGCGTGCCGCCCGATTGCATCTGGCAGACAGCTAGTGAGACCGGGGTTGTGAGAGAGCTAGTCCCCCTGTGTTAATCTAGCTCTGCAGCAGACTGACTGGGCTAGTGTGCCACGACCAGCCGTAAGAGCAGAGCACGCGGCTAATTAGCTCCCCTGCACCGTGCGAAACGACCGCAGAATCCCAACAGGGGGAAGAAACACGGGGAGGCAAACATCCCAAATCCTTGTTAATTAAGATGTAGAGTCACCTACATCGCGGTTCAGGAGACGGATTCAAATTTAGGGCTGGGGTTCAGGAGAAGACAAAAGGTTGTATGGGGATGTACAATGGAGCAGGCTATACCATGAGCACTAATCCTACAGATGGACTGGCGTGGATGTTGATTTCCCACACACAACCTCCTTTTCTTGACCCGTTCCTTATTCATGCTGGATTTACATATCAATGCATGTCTTGTTGAATGTAGTATAGTGGAAGCTTATAGAGGCCCATTCCCTTAGGGTTGTGTTCAAGTCTGTTGGACCCGTTTTGAATACTGTAATGGGAGGTTAAATACGGCTGTTTTGGACATAGAATGGTTTGTCCCACAAAGATCATGCAAATTAAATAATACTGGTTTAAACCCTACCTAGTTTTCCCAGTAGCACACTTGTCAGACAGTTTCATGCAACTCACTAACGAATGTGCCTATCAGTGTCAGGTACCTTGACAAAGTCCAGGTTGCAAAGTTTAGCCTTGGAGCCAAACTGCCACTTGCACTGTGTGTCAGCATCATAGAGCTGGCCTGGGAGCTGCTCTGGGAATTTATACTGCCCAATCTGCCTGGGCTCATCCACCAGACACGATGCTTGAGCTGTTCTGTGGAACAAAACCAAGAAACACTGAACTATCAGACAGGGACCTATCATTAAGGACTCCTAAACACAAACAGGTGCATGAGAACCAAACTACATCATTACATGCATGGCAGCCATCTCAGAGGTCAATTTATAAGGCTTACCCGAGGAAGCGGCTGAGGTATTGGCGACTGCAGGCAGACCAGGAGAAGACCCCGTTGTTTCCTGCCAGGGTTGGAGACATGATGTTTCCTTCCGCTTTCTGACAAGGATTCCCCTCTCCATCATGGATCATCCCAAAACTGCCAGAGAGACAGATCATTAAGAATGAGAGAGCGAGAGCGAGAGCGAGAGCGAG